>NW_027361696.1:89420000-89807500 GCF_039654945.1 Dendrobates tinctorius | reverse complement strand
CGGCGGGGTTGGTCAACATGCTCAATCACTTGAAATCTGAGCTGCGGAATGGTGTGGCCAGCGGCACTAAAATGAGCTGGAATGGGTAGGGTAGTCAATTTACAGCGGATAGTGGATTTGTGCTTATTAATGCGGTCACGGATATGCTGGGTGGTCTCCCCAACATACCCGAGACCGCAGGGGCATTTGATCAGATAAATGACATAATTAGAATCGCAAGTAAAATATCCAGGGATCGGGAACTTCTTCCCAGTACGTGGATGTGTGAAAAACTCGCCTTTGGTAATGTGAGAGCACTGAAGACAGTGTAAGCAGGGGAAAGTACCTTTGCGTTGGCTTGAGAAGAAAGTCTGTTTGGCAATTGGCTTAGAGGGGCCAATGTCGGCTCTGACTAGAGAGTCCCTAAGGTTCTGGGGGCGTTTATGGCAAATCAGGGGCCGGGAGATGAATTCTGGAACCGAAGGATAGGCTTGATGGAGTAGGGGCCAATGCTTAAAGATGACACCATTAATGAGAGGACTGAACGGGTGGTATGTGCTCACAAAGAGAATACACTTACGGTTCCGTGAGCTGGCAGCCGGAGTGGGGGGCGAAGGTCTAACATACGGCGGATAGCCCCTTGCTGAAAATTTAGTATCCATATCAGTATGTCGTGCCTCCCTAACAGAGGGATCTGATACGATCCGGTCAACACGGCAGTGTTGGGAATGGGGTAAGGACCTCTTGATGTGTCGAGGGTGGCAGCTTGAGTGTAGAAGAAGACTATTTCTGTCCGTAGGCTTAGTGTACAGGTCTGTCGACAGGGTATGATCAGGATTAATGATAACCAAAGTGTCAAGAAAATTGATGGAATAGTCACTCTAGTGGAGGGTGAAAGAAATATTGTTAGTGGCGTTATTGATGTCGGAGAAAAAAGAGTTCAATGATATGGCGTCACCTGTCCAAATGATGAAAATATCGTCAATGTAACGTTTCCATAGTGTCACCTGACTATCAAAGAGGGGATGGGAATAGATGTGACTATGCTCGAAGTGGTCCATATAAATATTTGCATAGGGGGCGCTACGTTGGATCCCATCGTAGTCCCCCTACACTGCAGGTAAAATTGGTCCTCAAAGAGAAAGAAATTCTGGGTTAGGACCACCTCGAGCATGTCAAGACAGAACTCCTTTTTTGAGGAGGAAAAATCGGTGTGGATATCAAGGAACCTGTCAACCGCATGAATGCCTTCTTGGTGGTCGATGCTCGTATAAAGGCTCGAGACATCTAGGGTTGCCAGCAGACATTTGGCAGGGACACTCGGAATGGATCTAATGATAGACAAGAAGTGGTTAGTGTCCGTCAGATATGAGGGAATTTTGGAGATGTGTGGAGTAAATATTTTCTCAAGGGTAATTGAAATAGGTGATAATAATGAATCGGTGGACACAACAATGGGACGACCGAGTGGGGAGGTCAAGTTTTTGTGAATCTTTGGTAACGTATAAAAGACGGGAGTGATGGGATGGTTGTTTATCAAGAAATCACTGAGTTTGTCGTCAATGACGGCATTCTGCTTGTACATTGTCACTTTCTCCTGTATAAGGGTGGAAATGTGAGATGTGGGATCACGGGATAGTGGACGGTAGGTATTGGATCCCTAGTAGCTATCAACCTCCTCGCTGTTACCACCCCATTGAGACATTCATTAGTCTAGTCTCTAGGGACGTCCACGCTATTACCACCGACATCGGTAAGGGCACTTTTCATTTAAAAAACAATATGACCCCTGATGAACGCAGAGCCTTGGCCTCACTCAAAAATTACAAGAACATCATCATCAAGCCAGCCGACAAAGGTGGGGCTATTGTGGTCCTTGACAGAACCTTCTATATTAATGAGATCCACCAGCAACTTGGTGACTCCAATACCTACCGTCCACTATCCCGTGATCCCACATCTCACATTTCCACCCTTATACAGGAGAAAGTGACAATGTACAAGCAGAATGCCGTCATTGACGACAAACTCAGTGATTTCTTGATAAACAACCATCCCATCACTCCCGTCTTTTATACGTTACCAAAGATTCACAAAAACTTGACCTCCCCACCCGGTCGTCCCATTGTTGCGTCCACCGATTCATTATTATCACCTATTTCAATTACCCTTGAGAAAATATTTACTCCACACATCTCCAAAATTCCCTCATATCTGAAGGACACTAACCACTTCTTGTCTATCATTAGATCCATTCCGAGTGTCCCTGCCAAATGTCTGCTGGCAACCCTAGATGTCTCGAGCCTTTATACGAGCATCGACCACCAAGAAGGCATTCATGCGGATGACAGGTTCCTTGATATCCACACCGATTTTTCCTCCTCAAAAAAGGAGTTCTGTCTTGACATGCTCGAGGTGGTCCTAACCCAGAATTTCTTTCTCTTTGAGGACCAATTTTACCTGCAGTGTAGGGGGACTGCGATGGGATCCAACGTCGCGCCCCCCTATGCAAATATTTATATGGACCACTTCGAGCATAGTCACATCTATTCCCATCCCCTCTTTGATAGTCAGGTGACACTATGGAAACGTTACATTGACGATATTTTCATCATTTGGACAGGTGACGCCATATCATTGAACTCTTTTTTCTCTGACATCAATAACGCCACTAACAATATTTCTTTCACCCTCCACTATAGTGACTATTACATCAATTTTCTTGACACTGGTTATCATTAATCCTGATCATACCCTCTCGACAGACCTGTACACTAAGCCTATGGACAGAAATAGTCTTCTTCTACACTCAAGCTGCCACCCTCGACACATCAAGAGGTCCTTACCCCATTCCCAACACTGCCGTGTCGACCGGATCGTATCAGATCCCTCTGTTAGGGAGGCACGACATACTGATATGGATACTAAATTTTCAGCAAGGGGCTATCCGCCGTATGTTAGACCTTGGCCCCCCACTCCGGCTGCCAGCTAACGGAACCGTAAGTGTATTCTCTTTGTGAGCACATACCACCCGTTCAGTCCTCTCATTAATGGTGTCATCTTTAAGCATTGGCCCCTACTCCATCAAGCCTATCCTTCGGTTCCAGAATTCATCTCCCGGCCCCTGATTTGCCATAAACGCCCCCAGAACCTTAGGGACTCTCTAGTCAGAGCCGACATTGGCCCCTCTAAGCCAATTGCCAAACAGACTTTCTTCTCAAGCCAACGCAAAGGTACTTTCCCCTGCTTACACTGTCTTCAGTGCTCTCACATTACCAAAGGCGAGTTTTTCACACATCCACGTACTGGGAAGAAGTTCCCGATCCCTGGATATTTTACTTGCGATTCTAATTATGTCATTTATCTGATCAAATGCCCCTGCGGTCTCGGGTATGTTGGGGAGACCACCCAGCATATCCGTGACCGCATTAATAAGCACAAATCCACTATCCGCTGTAAATTGACTACCCTACCCATTCCAGCTCATTTTAGTGCCGCTGGCCACACCATTCCGCAGCTCAGATTTCAAGTGATTGAGCATGTTGACCAACCCCGCCGCCGCGGTAATAGGATTAAAATACTCAGAGAACGCGAGGCGTTCTGGATCCATACCCTCCAAACCTTAGAGCCATTAGGGCTCAACAGGGAATATGAGGCCCCCCGTTGATTTATTTATCCACTGCACTTAACTGATTTGTTTTTTTTCCTCTCTGACCCTTACTATACATCAATGTATGTTTGTATGCTCACCTTGAGTTATTTTTACGTACAGTACGGCATTCTCTGCATTTATTGTCTTGCATATTTACAAAGGTGCCTATTTGTGTCTGTATATACCCATGCATCCATTTGTATGCTCACCTTAAGTTATTTTGACGTACAGTACGGCATTCCCTGCACTTATTGTCTCGCATATTTACATAGGTGCCTTTTTGTGTCTGTATATACCCATGCATCCATTTTTTCCTATGTCTCCTTTTTCATCCACAGTACTAATGCCCTGTATTTTGTTTCCCTTTCAGATCTCACACAACTGATCCACACTGTTTTCCTATATCCTCTCAGTGGCACACCCCGCACACGCCCCTTAGCTGGTAACCCGGGATACAGCACCTCCCTGCCCTCACTGGCCGTCCCTGGCCATGTGACCATGCACGTCACAGACCTTGCATTCCCGGAAGTGCCCTCCCCTTTAGTTATTGCTGGCTTCCTTATAATGGCGCCGCTGGCCCTCTACACCACGCCGCTGCAGCCGCTCCCCCTGCCACCTGCATTTGTCCTGGACCTCCACTGCAGGTAGTGCTGCTGCCCGGCTCCTTTTGGCTTCTTCTCAGTCCATGTATTGGTCTGCTTCACCATGCTGCTGCTTTCTCTTCCAGGCGTCCATTCACTCTCCATAGTGATCCTATCACATCTCTCACCCATGGTATGTAGCCTCTCTGTTGTTTTCGATTGTACTCCCTTGCTGTGTTCCTCTCCTCCCCTCTCCCCTCCTTTCTCTTCTGTTTCTTCTCACTTCTATTTTTTACTCTACCTCTTTCTCTCTGTTGCTCTATCCTTTCTTTTCTTTCCTTCTTTCCTGCCTTTTTCCTCTGTCTTTCAGTTTCATTCCCCCTTTTTTTTTCTCTCTTACTTCCCCGTATCCTTCTCCCTCCCCCTTTCTCTTTCTCTCTCTCACTCTCACTCTCTCTCTCTCTTTCTCGCTCTCTCTTTCTCGCTCTCTCTTTCTCTCTCTCTCTTTTTCTCTCTCTCTTTTTCTCTCTCTCTATCTCTCTCTCTCTCTCTCTTTCTCTCTCTCTCTTTCTCGCTCTCTCGCTCTCTTTCTCTCTCTCTCTTTCTCTCTCTCTTTCTCTCTCTTTCTCTCTCTCTCTCTTTCTCTTTTCTTTTTCTTCTCTCTTTTTTTCTCTCTCCTCCTTCCTCTTTTCTGCTTCCCACCATCCTCTACTGATATGGATACTATCCTTGGCTGTTCCACTATTTTTGCCAGTTGATCTAATCTGTCTCCCTGGGTACGCTTCATGTTATTATATTCATATTTGTACTAATTTACTCTCTTTTCATGTAATAGCACACTCTGCAAATCGTATGGAACCTCACCTCTATTTGAAAATCCGGTAGTCCTTTGAGACCCATGTTTCCTTGCTCTGACCAGTGATGTATGTTCCATTTGCATTATACCCATCTGTGCTATTTTGTATGTAAATATGTATGTAAATATTCTATGTATCACTTGTACATACCGCACTCACTATTGTTATTTTCACACCTTTTCAGGCAACAACCTTGAGAAAGGGTCTATGCCGAAACGTTGGTGCTGTTGCTCTGGTTAGGTTCCCTTTGCAGTGTGTCAATTAATAAATTCACTTTTGCATATACATCCCTTCTTCTCTTCATTTGAGTGCTGGGGTTTACTTTATTGTCTACTTATGATTCTTTACCCCTAGAGCACCTTCAGTGTGTGGTAGAGCCTGGAATTCATATACTCAATGAGTGGAACAGGCTGCCACGAGAAGTTGTGAGTTCTCCTTCAATGGAAGTCTTCAAACAGAGGCTGGACAGACATCTGACTGGGATGATTTAGCGAATCCTGCTTTGTGCAGGGGGTTGGACCAGATGGCCCAGGAGGTCCCTTCCAACTCTACGATTCTATGATAAGAGGCATAAGAAAGCTACTTCCGTTCATCGTTCACCTGTGAAGAGAGGTACACGGGTGTCTACTGGATCCTATGATAGCATGACGCAGTGTTTGTTCTGTGGACATGAAGTGGTGAAGACAAGATCTAGTAGTGATTTCAATGACTATAGCTTTGCTAAAACGGATGGATTTGTAAGGTCCATCTTGTCACATTGCAAATCACGTAATGATGACTGGGCAATCACCATTCAAGGGAGAATCGCGTACTTTGGGACGGACTTACATGCTGTAGACTGTCTGTATCATCGTTCATGTGACATTAACTTTCGGACAAATTACGGAATTCCTATGCGTCATGGTGGTGGATCTACTACAAAGAAACCGCGGAAGGTAAGGAGGCCGATGAACATGGACCAAGAGCAAGCTTTCTTGAGAATGTGTGCATTTTTCGAGGACAACGATGAAGAGCAACTGACTGTCACAGATCTTGCAAAGAAAATGACGGAGTATCTTGTAGAAGAAGACAGTGCTGCCTATAGTAATAAATAGCTGAGATATAGGCTGGAGGAGAGGTATGGCGATTCGCTATTCATAGCAGAGTGTGAAGGGTTGCCTAACATTGTAACGTTCCGTGAAAAGACCAGAATAATCCTGAGGGACAATTTCCGTAGTCAGGAAACAGATGAAGACCAGAAGAGAGCCATCATAGAGACTGTGGCCAAACTAATCAAGAGCGATATCAAGTCTAAGATCCCATCTTAAACCGATGAATATCCGAAGACTTCTTCGCTTGAATGTCAGTCTGCCTTAGATTATCTCCCCCTGAGTTTGCTTTGCTTGCTTGAAACCCTCTTTGTTGGAAAGGACATTCACAGGAAGGTCGCAAGCATTGGACAATCAGTTGTTCAGGCTGTACGTCCCAGGGCTGTAGTAGCTCCATTGCAGCTTGGGTTAGCAGTCCAGCCCCATCATCATTTCATGTCTCGATTTCTTGTAGACAGTCTCTCAGCCATGGGATATTGTTCATCATATTCGGAAGTTCAGCGATTCGAGGAAAATGCCAGGATGTACTCAGTGGTACCATAGACAGACTGGATACGGCACTGCTGTTCGCTGCGGACAACGTCGATCATAATATCATCACGTTAGATGGGAAGGGGACTTTCCACGGCATGGGGATGGTAGCTACTGTGACTCCAGAAAGGAATGTCAGTTGCACTGTTCTCTGACGGAAGACTGCGGACTTGGAGATAGCTGAACAAAGCAGAGTTGATGTAAGGGAATACCGTTTCGCAAAACACACTCGCCGAAACATAAAATTCAAGCCCTTGCCATTTCTCGACGCCATTGACCATCGTGTTGATGTATTGTGGGAGATGTCTTTACGCTTCAAACAGCCTGCACCGAGCTGGAATGGAATGATGCACATGCTACATAAAGACTGTGATCATCCGGGGTCGTCTTCGGTAAACTTCCTGCCCATCATTGACATGTATTCCGGAGACAAGTCTTGCATCTTCTCTACTCTTGAGTATCTGTGCAACCTTGCTGATAAACACCGATCCGCTGCAGTTGTTACATTCGATCAGCCACTCTACTGGAAAGTGTCAGAAATCAAACACGAGGTGCCTGAAGACAGCCCGGTTCGAGATGTTGTCCTGATTCTTGGGAGCTTCCACACATTGGTGAATCTTATGGGTGCTATAGGAACGTTGATGGATGGGAGTGGAATCAAAGAGATCTTGGGAACAATTTACGGTGACAATGCTGTGCAACACATCATGACTGGAAAGGCAGTTCAGCGTGCAGTTCGTGGCCATCTCCTCCTTAATCAGTGTCTTACTCTGCAAGTTGCAGACAAAGTACTTTGCGACCATCCCGGTTTTGCAGACCTGTTGCAAGAACTTGAGCAGTTGTGTGCTCGGACATTGACAGGGGAGAGTGACTTGAATTCGGTCATCACTTCTACCTGCCTTAGTGAAATTATCCACCTCTTGTTCACCAAAAGAAACAGATTATCCGTTCACTCTCACACCAGTAAACGATGGCTGAATTACCAACAAATGGTTGGAATTGCAAGGGAGCTTATCGAGACCAATCGTACAAGATCCTGGCTGATGCACCTTCATGCTGTAGCCGAATGTTTGCCCATTCTTGCAGCTGCTGGGCATGGGAACTATGTGAAGGCCGCCTATCTTTACCTCCAGTCTATGACTACTCTGGAAGATGATATGCCATCAGTCTTCCATAGATTTATGAATGGCTTGCATGTTGTAAGGCGGACTGATCAGTACTGGGCAGGCCTGGGTTGCGACCTAGTCATCGAGCAAGCTCTGATGCGCTCCCTAAAAACTGCAGGAGGACTCACAAAAGGAAGTGGAATGTCCGAACATCAGAGGGCCTTGTGGACTCTGTCTGTGCCAGTGTCCTCTTCCTACAGTGATGCAATGCAGGGTTCCACTCGCCAGAGCTTTGTCACCAGCGAACAACACAAGGAGGCAAGAACGTCAAGGATGAGAAGAGATCATGAAGACCTGGAGAAAATTGCAGATAAACTCGAGACCTTTTCACCTTTCTCTGATGAAGTGTCTCTTCGCAACATTATCACCTTATCATTATAAAAGTTGGTTCAGCCAAAATCTTTGTTACACCTGAACAACTGCCACAACCTCCTCTGCAACGAAGTATCATGCCCTTCGGAGTTACCTCCAAGTGATGCTTTGGATCGACAATGGTGAGGCCATGGACACTACTGCATGGGGATGGGAATTGCAGAACAACAGTCTTGTTCCAGTGATGATGGATACTTTACCCGTGCCAGAAACACTTCTGACAATAATTCACTGCAATTGTTCTCGTGGTTGTAGTACACTTCAGTGCACTTGCAAAAGACACGGACTTACCTGTTCATGGGTATGCGGACCATGTCAAGAAGGGCATTGTGACAATATGAGTGAGGAAGCAGTGTCTGATGATGAAAATAGTGACTATTGACCTGACACGCTTATTCAGTGTGGAAGTAGGTCTTAAAATGCACTGTGTATTAATTCTAAAATTTCTAGAAATGTACATATATGTCCTGACGTCATTGATGACGTCATGACCTCGCCTGTCCATGTAGTTAGTATAAAACTTTGTATAAAAATTGTTATATGAAAATGTATAGTATTCAAAATGCAAACTCTTCTGTAACCTAAAGCTACAGCTTTGAAATAGGGAAATATTCGTTATTTTTAGTGCGATGGCTGTCATCGTCTTATGACGTCATAGTTAGGACCTTTGTGGTGATCAATTTTTGGAAAACTTTTAATATGTTGTTCCCCACATATAATAGTAATAAAAAAAATCATAAAACGCTTTCTTGGAATTTGTTCCGGGTCAAACCGTATTTTGACTGGACTACTGTTAGTAGATCATTAGAGACTTTAGTGAGGGCAGTTTCAGCAGAGCCTAGAGAGCGGAACCAAGATTTTAAAGAGTCAAGAAGAGAGTGATCTTGGAGATAGTGGACAAGATGGGAGTGAACCAAGTGTTCCAAGAGTTTAGAGATAAAGGGATGTTTGGAGACAGGTCTATAGTTACAAGTGCAGTTCTGGTCAAGGGATGATTTTTTAATCAATGGTTGTATGCGGGCAATTGACGTCTACAGGCTATATTACCTAGTTACCCTTCCCACTGCCTCATAGAATTGCAAAACGGCAGATTCTCCTCTGTCACATCCTATGCCCCAATTGGACATAGAAGAGGACAGTCTTTTTAGGACAGCCCATTATATTTCTTCTTCCTAAAGCATTATTGCTGTTGGGATATTTACAGGCGTGTACTGCATAAGAAATCTTGTAGATAACAGATAAAGGGGTGAGATTCTTTTGTTGTGGAATACAGTATTAGACAATATTACACGGCCGAGTATTATCCAATGTTTTATTGGATAGCAGTTGGCCCAATCTTATTCCGTGGAGCACTGCACATCTGCTATTTTTTTCTCATGCCGCTTCAGCATGAGAAAATTATCACATGTTGGAAATGGTTCTTCTAATTGGATCACATGCACCCATACAAGTCTATGGGTGCATGTAAAACATCAGACTGCATTTGGATGTAATCCGATTTCCCCAAGACTCAGACAATGGAGAAGATGAAGAAAATAAGTTCTCCATCTTCTCCACAGCTGTTCTCCGATTCTCCAATGCAAAAGGATCAGATCACATCAAGATAACACTTGGCTCAAACTCAGAGCACAGTTTGAGCAGAGTGTCATTAACATAATCAATCCGATTCTCTCTCATAGCGAATATACTAGTGTGTGACACGGCCCTTAGGCAGCATTTACACATCCATGGGAAATGTCTGTGTGCTGCCCAATTTTGTATCACACAGCACACGGACCCATTGAGTAAAAAGGATCTATGCAGACATCGGTTAAAATAATGGATTGGAGAATGAGATTCATGAGACTTCGTGCATGTTGTAGTCTGATCTGATTTTGGGGATTAAAATATGACAATGGGTTTGTCTAATAAAAAGAACTCTGGCACTTCACATGGATGTGTGCAACCTAATTTGTGGATTTCTGACTCTGTTCTAGAATGACCATTCAGAGAGAAATCTTGTAGATGACAGATACAGGGGTGAGATTTTTTTGGGAGAATACAATGTCATTTTGTAGCTTCTAACTTTTTCGGAGAGCCTAAATTATTTCCGTTGACATTGGTACAAGTATTCTTTTTCCCCTTTAGCTCACTTTCCTGCACAGCCTATTTTTTCATTTTTTATTTCTTGTCCTGCCATTTAGGTCCTGGTTGTTGACTTCCCTTGTTATTTCAGATGACTGTTGTGTATCACAAACTGTTTAGAACTTACCTATAGGTTTTGGTGTTAAGCTTGAACTAATTGAGTGAAATACATATTTATTTGCAGTGTACTCCATAGCAAATCACCACTGGGAATAGATAAATCATCCTTCCATGGATTTTTACGGTCAGAATTTATCTTTGATGTTTCCTTTATCATTTTTTGAGCGAGAATGACCTTTCAAATAACAAAAAGAGCGTTAGGACTGCCTAGTTAATGATCAGCATCACCCGCTTTGTTACCTGAGGCCTTAATGCTTTTTAATATTTAAAACACGTTCATCACCCATTGATTTTGTGGATGTGTGTGAGAGATAAGTTAAATATATCTCCAGATAAATACATGCTTGAAGTGCTGGGATCTCTGTTGGATTAGCTGTGATCCAAATGTCCTTCTAATGAGGCTGATTTCTGCAGCCAATTTATTCCTTGCGCCGGTTTTAAGTACATATTGGACATCAAAAACACAACAGTTTTAATTGCTGTTTAAGAATGATTATTAAGTTGAGGAAACTGCTGAGGCATCTACTTAGCATAATGTTTGAGGAGAGAAATACATTACCATACTTGTTTTTCATTTATTAAATTTATCATGGCTTTTAATCAGACACATCTGTAAATTTGCATGATAGTAATGCTCCTAATGGGCTGGATATGAAAAGTATATGAAAGTAGATGTATCTCAGACTCCAGCCTAGTTTTCCACAATGTTATACGATTTAAGGCATGTGATTTTCTCGATTCAACTCCAATTGATATAACAGTACACGTTATAGTTGTCTTAATTTATTCGAGAGCAATTGAATTTTACTAAAATCTGAGAAATACAGATATTTTGCAATTTGCACTGCACAAATTGTGGCTGGCTGCCCTTTTGCTGAACCGTAGAAGGAGTGAAAAAGGTTGAAAAAAATAATACTCACCCCGCCACTCTCCTCCCAGCAATCTCTGCTATGCACTCTTCCCCGTACGGTTCACCGCCGCATCATACCACCATCATGCACTAAAACCCTCAGACTCTTCATGTTAGGATGTGCACTGTGACCTGATGACATGATCTAGTCCAGGATGTCCCTGTATGTGTGCAGAGACATCCTGGGCCTAATCACAGCTGGATGTCCTAGCTTAGAGTGAGGATGCCACAGGTTTCAGCGTGTACCAGTAAGGGGCCCGTCACACATAGCGACTCACCAGCGATCCCGACAATGATATCAACTTGTCAGGATCACTGGTGAGTCGCTACATGATTGCTGGTGAGCTGTCAAACAGACAGCTTCACCAGGGTTCAGCACCAGTGACACTGAGCGCGCGGCGTTGATGTGTACTTAGCGCGCTGATGCAGGGAGCTGGTAACTAAGGTACACATCGGGTTTCTAAGGGGCGTGCATCACTTAGAAACCCGATGTGTACCTTGGTTACCAGCTCCCTGCATCAGAGCACTGGTAATTAAGGTACACATCAGGTTTCTAAGCACCACCTTGTGCTTAGAAACCCTGCGTTTACCTTAATTACCAGCGTGCTGATCGCTGGTCCCTGGTCTCCCGCCTGTCACACGCAGCGATGCGTGCTGGCCAGCAGGAGACCAGCGACCAAAAAAATGTCCAGGGCTTTCCATCAACGATCAGCTATACCGGCAGGGGGGCCGGTCGCTGATAGGTGTCACACACAGTGATCTCGCTGGTGAGATCGCTGTTGCGTCACAAAACTTGTGACTCAGCAGCGATCTCGCTAGCGAGATCGCTATGTGTGACGGGGGCTTAAGAACAATCACTGAGGACCCTACGGGAACAGTGAGCAGTGGAGTTGATTGATGGGCAGTGTTGACTTCTTAATTTTTATGGACTGATTAACAAAAAATCAAACTCTTTTTTTATGGAAAAATTAGAAAACCAAAATAAACCAATAAGATTACAAGTTATACATGTTCACATACCATAATTCTGATGTGAAGACATCAGCTGCATTCTCTGTAAACTGTAAAATGATCGTAACTGCAGTCAAAATTATCTGTCGAAGCTTCTTGATCTTCAAAAAAAAATTACGGACAACGTTTTAATTTTTTTTTACTGACACATCAAAGCGCTCAATTTTACCGGAAGGTCTTCGAATTTCTGGATGCTTGGCCACCTTGGCGTAGAGGGGGATATTGTTTTTTTTATTTTTATTTTTCCACATCTTTTGTTTATTATGCACTGGGGACTGTCAAGAAATTAAATTCACAGAGGATAATTTTGCAGTGAAATGTAACTAATTTGGTGAATTCAAAGTTTGTAAGATCCGCTCATTCCTAGCAAACAAGTTTATTTTTAAGAAACGTAAGTCTGCTGACCATCTTGCTTCAGTACTTAATACCCATGAAAAAAAAGGGCTAACGCAATTGCAAAATAGTGCAAGTATAAAGATTATATCAAATGCTTTATTGAAAAATAATAAAGGTTTAAAAATTATCTTAAAAATATGGCAGCATCACCGGAGGGACACAAAAAATTACATAAATATGCTAATATGAGAGATGGTACAATAAATAACTTAATAATTGTAAGCTACATGAGAGATATGAGGTATGTCTAATCAGCATCTTGATATGCCACACCTGTGACGTGGATGTTTTTTCTTGGCCAAGAAGAAGTGCTCACTAAGGGCAGTTTCACACGTCCAGATTATTCCGGTAGGTCGGTGTTATGAATAAGTCACCGGAGGAGGAAAAAACAAAAATACAAGCTAAGTCCAGAAAACCGGAGAGGTTGGTAGCTAGCGGATTGCAGACCCCTGATCCTAGTCACAACAACTAACAGTAGCCGTGGGGTGTTCCTATGGTGGTCCTAGACACCTCATTCACAGCCAGAGAACTAAACAAACCTAAAGAAAGAAAGGGGAAATCTAAACTGCCCCAGAGCAGACCCCAAAGCAATAGAAAGCCCTCAACATGTATTGACGGTAAAAACAGACGAAAACACAAACACAGACAGAAAGACAGGCTGAGCAAACGATGGGGCCCTCACTAACTAGATAGGAGAGGAAAGAAAAGCAACTGTCTGCAATCACGCAAAAACCCTGCCAAAAATAATGTCCAACACGTCTGATAGAAAAGGCCCTGAAGTCACTAGACTTCAAAATCACTATATCAGCACTCAGGTATATTCTGAAAACAGCAAAGAGATCAACTGATCAGAGACAAAAAAGGAGTTCAGCCAGTCCCAACCAGGGCTGGCTGAACACAAACACTAAGTAAACAGACAAAATCTCATGGAACAATAGCAGAGCAAAAACTTAGCTTTAGTAGACAGGACTAAACTGGAGGCCAGAGCTCAGAGCAGAGAAGATCACCAGCAACCCAGCAGGGCGTCGGCGGCCTTATATCCACTCAGAGATTCCGGATGTCCAATCACACTCCACCTGTTCAGATGACAGGTTTTTCCCATTCAAATCAATTTCACTACCTCCTTTCACCAGCAGAGGGAGTTCATCGGACATCAAAGGTGAAGGAGAAAATGAGCTCATAACAGTACCTCCCCCTTGAGGAGGGGTCACCGAACCCTTATCCACGCCACCAGGGCGATCAGGATGGGCCCGATGAAAAGCACGAACCAATCTTTCGGCATGAATATCGGACGCAGAAACCCAAGAATTATCCTCCTGGCCATAACCCTTCCACTTAACCAAATACTGGAGTCTCCGTCTAGCCAGATGAGAATCCAGTATCTTCTCAACCTCATATTCCACATTACCTTCAACCAATACAGGGTCAGAAGGTGCCACCACAGGAGCTACTGGCTCAACAAACCTCTTTAACAGAGACTTATGAAACACGTAATGGATCTTGAATGTAACAGGAAGAGCCAATCGAAAAGAGACCGGATTAAGAATCTCCAAAATCTTGTAAGGTCCAATAAATCTAGATTTAAACTTTGGAGAAGCCACCTTCATAGAGATATTCTTTGATGACAACCAAACCATATCACCCACCTTAAACCGGGGACCAATGGTCCTATGCCGGTTGGAAAACCGCTGGGCCTTTTCCTGGGAGAGAGACAACTACGCCACCACTTGGTCCCAGATCTCGTGCATTCTCTCCACCAGAGTGTCAACACCTGGACAGGCAGAAGACTCCACCTGCCCTGAAGAGAATCGAGGAAGAAACCCAAAGTTACAAAAAAAGGTGACATCAAAGTGGCAGAACTAGCTCTATTATTTAAAGCAAATTCGGCTAAGGGCAAAAATGAAACCCAATCATCCTGATCAGCAGAAATAAAACATGTCAAATAAGACTCCAAAGTCTGGTTTGTTCTCTCCGTCTGCCCATTGGTCTGAGGGTAAAATGCAGAGGAGAAGGACAACTGAATTCCCAGCTTGGAACAAAAAGTCCTCCAAAATCTAGAAACAAACTGAACTCCTCTGTCAGACACAATGTTCTCAGGAATCCCATGCAAGCGAACCACCTGTTGCAAAAACAAGGGCACCAACTCTGAGGAAGATGGCAACTTAGGGAGTGGTACAAGATGGACCATCTTAGAGAATCTATCACAAATCACCCAAATAACAGTCATTCTCTGAGAGACAGGCATATCAGAAATAAAATCTGCAATCACGCAAAAACCCTGCCAAAAATAATGTCCAACACGTCAGATAGAAAAGGCCCTGAAGTCACTAGACTTCAAAATCACTATATCAGCACTCAGGTATATTCTGAAAACAGAGCAAAGAGATCAACTGATCAGAGACAAAAAAGGAGTTCAGCCAGTCCCAACCAGGGCAGGCTGAACACAAACACTAAGTAAACAGACAAAATCTCATGGAACAATAGCAGAGCAAAAACTTAGCTTTAGTAGACAGGACTAAACTGGAGGCCAGAGCTCAGAGCAGAGAGGATCACCAGCAACCCAGCAGGACGTCGGCGGCCTTATATCCACTCAGAGATTCCGGATGTCCAATCACACTCCACCTGTTCAGATGACAGGTTTTTCCCATCCAAATCAATTTCAATACCTCCTTTCACCAGCAGAGGGAGTTCATCGGACATCAAAGGTGAAGGAGAAAATGAGCTCATAACAGGCCGGGGTCACACTAACTGACGCAAAATACGGTCCGTAGTTTACAGGCGTAATACGGATGAATGACCCCTAAATAGTGCTCTGTATGTCATCCGTAAGAAAGGTGTGGTTGCGTGTTCTGCGCATGTAAGCATCCGTATGTAATCCGTATGCCATCCGTATGCTGAGATTTTCTCGCCGGCTTGCAAAATGGACATATAATGAAGCCCTATGACAGGTTTTATAACACAAAAGAAAGAATAGATAAAGACACATAGAATATATATATATATATACACGTCATTGAGACACATATATATATATATATATATTTCACAGAGTTCTTCATAGCACAATAGCCGCTAATTCAATTGCCAGCTTTTGTCAAATCATTCCCCAACCTGACAGGAAATGACACATGGTTTACATACAGTAAACCATTTCATTTCATGTTTTGTGTTGTATGTCTTTCATTAGTAATTAGATGAGGGTTGATGTGTAAAATTTGGGAGGTGTAGGTGTTAATTTAAGGGGTTAACTCATTGTAAAAAAAATGTGTGGGCTCCTGCGGTAATTTGTCAATGCGGGAGCCCACACATTTTTTTGCAATGAATTAACCCCTTAAATTATCACCTACACCTCCCAAATTTTACACATCAACCCTCATCTAATTACTAATGAAAGACATACAAAACAAAACATGATATGAAATGGTTTACTGGATGTAAACCATGTGTCATTTCATGTCGGGTTGGGGAATGATTTGACAAAAGCCGGCAATTGAATTAGCGGCTATTCTGCTATGGAAAACTCTTTGAAATATAAATATATATATATACAGTGGGGCAAAAAAGTATTTAGTCAGTCAGCAATAGTGCAAGTTCCACCACTTAAAAAGATGAGAGGCATCTGTAATTTACATCATAGGTAGACCTCAACTATGGGAGACAAACTGAGAAAAAAAAATCCAGAAAATCACATTGTCTGTTTTTTTTTCATTTTATTTGCATATTATGGTGGAAAATAAGTATTTGGTCAGAAACAAGCAATCAAGATTTCTGGCTCTCACAGACCTGTAACTTCTTCTTTAAGAGTCTCCTCTTTCCTCCACTCATTACCTGTAGTAATGGCACCTGTTTAAACTTGTTATCAGTATAAAAAGACACCTGTGCACACCCTCAAACAGTCTGACTCCAAACTCCACTATGGTGAAGACCAAAGAGCTGTCAAAGGACACCAGAAACAAAATTGTAGCCCTGCACCAGGCTGGGAAGACTGAATCTGCAATAGCCAACCAGCTTGGAGTGAAGAAATCAACTGTGGGAGCAATAATTAGAAAATGGAAGACATACAAGACCACTGATAATCTCCCTCGATCTGGTGCTCCACGCAAAATCCCACCCCGTGGGGTCAGAATGATCACAAGAACGGTGAGCAAAAATCCCAGAACCACGCGGGGGGACCTAGTGAATGAACTGCAGAGAGCTGGGACCAATGTAACAAGGCCTACCATAAGTAACACACTACGCCACCATGGACTCAGATCCTGCAGTGCCAGACGTGTCCCACTGCTTAAGCCTGTACATGTCCAGGCCCATCTGAAGTTTGCTAGAGAGCATTTGGATGATCCAGAGGAGTTTTGGGAGAATGTCCTATGGTCTGATGAAACCAAACTGGAACTGTTTGGTAGAAACACAACTTGTCGTGTTTGGAGGAAAAAGAATACTGAGTTGCATCCATCAAACACCATACCTACTGTAAAGCATGGTGGTGGAAACATCATGCTTTGGGGCTGTTTCTCTGCAAAGGGGCCAGGACGACTGATCCGGGTACATGAAAGAATGAATGGGGCCATGTATCGTGAGATTTTGAGTGCAAACTTCCTTCCATCAGCAAGGGCATTGAAGATGAAACGTGGCTGGGTCTTTCAACATGACAATGATCCAAAGCACACCGCCAGGGCAACGAAGGAGTGGCTTCGTAAGAAGCATTTCAAGGTCCTGGAGTGGCCTAGCCAGTCTCCAGATCTCAACCCTATAGAAAACCTTTGGAGGGAGTTGAAAGTCCGTGTTGCCAAGCGAAAAGCCAAAAACATCACTGCTCTAGAGGAGATCTGCATGGAGGAATGGGCCAACATACCAACAACAGTGTGTGGCAACCTTGTGAAGACTTACAGAAAACGTTTGACCTCTGTCATTGCCAACAAAGGATATATCACAAAGTATTGAGATGAAATTTTGTTTCTGACCAAATACTTATTTTCCACCATAATATGCAAATAAAATGAAAAAAAAACAGACAATGTGATTTTCTGGATTTTTTTTTCTCAGTTTGTCTCCCATAGTTGAGGTCTACCTATGATGTAAATTACAGACGCCTCTCATCTTTTTAAGTGGTGGAACTTGCACTATTGCTGACTGACTAAATACTTTTTTGCCCCACTGTATATATGTCTCAATGACATGTATGTATATCCCAAAATTAATAGGAATAAAAAAATAACTTTTATCCATGCCAAAAGAGTTGAAAAGAAAAGTCTTTAGTGAGGAAAAGAAGGGCTCAATTCTGGCTTTACTAGCAGAGGGATACAGTGAGCGTCATGTTGACTCCATCCTTAAAATTTATAAGATGACAATCCATTACAACAAGATCAAGCAGGAGACATTGGGGACAACAAAGCTGCAAAGCTGCGGACCAGCAGAGGGCGAAAACGACTCTCCACTGACCGGGATGACTGTCATCTTATTCGAATGTCACTCTTCAACCGCAGGATGACAGCAAGTGACCTACAAAAGGAATTGCAAATGGAAGCTAAGGTGAAGTGCACAGCAAGAACAGTTTGTAAGAGGTTCCTAGAGGCAGGGCTTAAGTCATGTAAAGGTATAAAAAAGCCTTTCTTCAATGAGAAGCAAAGGAGAGCCAGGCTGAAGTTTGCCAAAGACCATAAGGATTGGACCATAGAGGACTGGAGTAAGGTAATCTTCTCTGATGAGTCTAATTTTCAGCTTTGCCCAACACCTAGTCATCTAATGGTTAGATGGAGACCTCGAGAGGCGTATAAGCCACAGGTCTTGCACCCACTGTGAAATTTGGTGGAGGATCTATGATGATCTGGGGATGCTTCATAAAGGCTGGAATTGGGCAGGTTAATCATTGCGAAGGATGTATGAATCAAGCCACATACAAGGTTATCCTGGAACAACAGTTAATACCTTCTGCTCAGGCAATGTTCCCCAACTCTGAGGACTGTTTTTTTCAGCAGGACAATGCACCATTCCACACAGCTAGGTCAATCAATGTGTGGATGAAGGACCACCACATCAAATCCCTGTCATGGCCAGCCCAATCTCCAGACCTGAACCCCATTGAAAACCTCTGGAATATAATTAAGAGGAAGATGGATAGTCACAAGCCATCAAACAAAGAGCTGCTTAAATTTTTGTACCACGAGTGGCATATTGTCACTCAAAAGCAGTGTGAAAGACAGGTGGAAAGCATGCCAAGACGCATGAAAGCTGTGACTAAAAATCATGGTTATTCCACAAAATATTGATTTCTGAACTCTTCCTGAGTAAAAACATTAGTATTGTTGTTTCTAAATGATTATGAACTTGTTTTCTTAGCATTATTTGAGGTCTACAATACTGAATTTTTTTATTTTGACCATTTCTCATTTTCTGAAAACAAATACAAAATAATAAAAGAGCAATTTACATTTTACTCAAAAATATACCTATATAGAGAAAAATCAGACAAACAGAAAATTTTGCAGTGGTCTCTTAATTTTTGCCAGGGCTGTCTGTGTGTATATATATATATATATATATATACACAGTGGGGCAAAAAAGTATTTGTAACGGTCAACGTGTGACTGGACACAGCGCCTCCAGCAGGGCGAATTTAGGACACACTTGACCCTGGATACAGCGCCTCCAGCAGGGCGAATTTAAATAATACCGGGACGTGCAGCCGGATACACCGCCTCCAGCTGGCGAATTTAAACAATAAGGGGAAACACAGGAACAATTACAGTGGTGGGCCCTGTAATAGGGAATAGGGACATGGAGACCTCCTGAGCTCCCCTGAGGCAGCGTCCCTGCACTCCTTACATTCCCTATACAGGCTCCGAACCTGTCGCCGCACGCGAACCTTATGCCCTGACTCGCCCTGAACCTAGTCCCTCGCTAGGGCATTGGCCGGTGCGGAAACTAATCCCACCACTGCACTAAATCACACATAAGGAAAGTCACAAACAGGGGAAATAGAAAACTTAGCTCTCTCTGTGCAAATGCTCCAGCACAGAGTCCAGCAACCGACTGCAGCCTTCCTCCTGAATAGCTGCCACCAAGTTCAGTCAGCGCTGCAAAGAACTCCCTTCTGTGACTCCTTCCACACCAGGACTCAGATTGAGCTGAGCAATCTCTCCAGCTCCTTCCACCACCAAGGTTGGTTGCCAATGAACAACTATCACCAACAATGATTGCACACACTGAGACTAATTTATAGAGCCTCGCACCTGAATTATAATTAAGTGCACATTAACCTAAAACTAAGGTGCGATACCACTCACCACCACCGGGGCAACTCAGAATGAATGACACCATGTGTGATAATTCTAATGGCCACCGGGGTCAATCACGTCACACTTTGCACTTGACAAAGTAAAAAAAATTCACTTTGTCAAGTTTAAAACTGTCAGATCATGACAGTACCCCCTCCCTAATGAGGGGCCTCTGGACCCTCAAGACCACCCCTCATTAGGGAAACACCTACAGCGGGGACGCCCAGACCCTGAGTTCACCCCACCCTCACCTGAATTCAAATTTATGACAAACACACAGCTGGTATAGGCAATAAAGTTTATTTTGGAGGCATCACTCATCTCCACAGCGCCGACCTGGGGAACGAATTTATGTATGTGTATGTTTGTTTGTTATGAGCTGATCAGGTTCCACAACACACTTCCACAAGATGTTTTTTGGTGGCACCCATACACGCTCGTTCACACACAGGTCCGGACCTGAACGTTTATTGCACACATTCGTTTGTCATAAAACTTGGTGAACTCATTCTGGACCTGATAACAGAGGCGTCCCCCTGTGTCACCACACACACACCCCCGCACTACACCATAGGGTACACCACCCTCCAACCCTTTCCACCACGAGGTCTGCCACTCACAGGGTTTGCTAGCGGCGAGGGCTGAAACTTGCCCCTACTCCCCCGCCGCCCAATCGCTGCTCTCACTGGAGAGGAAGGGGTCCCCTGAAGAGAGACGGCAGAGACAGTAGTCTCAAGGCAGCAGCCCCCACACGACTGCCCCCAGCTGACTACTTCCCTAGCTCGCCAATCTATCCCCGGGTTGTGTTTTTTCAGCCAAGGGAAGCCTAAAACGATAGGTACTGGCATTCCCTCCAAGACGTAGCATGACAAGGACTCCTCATGAAGTTCTATACGCAGATGGATGTTTTCTACGACTTGGGTAAGGCTCCCCTGACTCAGTGGAACAGAGTTAATGGCCTGGACGCTTATAGGTTGGGCCAGCGTCCTACACTTCAGGCCAAGAGTCTGGACAAAACGAGCATCCACCAGACTGACTCCTGCTCCGCTGTCCACAAGCACCGGTACCACCTCCGGTACCCCGCCAGCTAACACTTCTGCTGACATAACCTTGGGAGGGCAAAATGGAGGAAATGTACACTCCCTGGTTGCCTCCCTCCAAACGACCAGGGGTCTGCGGCTTCTGAGATGACACAGATATTTTGGCACGTAATGGGCACGCCTTAAGGAAATGACCAGTCTGCCCACAGGAAAAACATGCCAACCCCACTCCCTGAACCGTAGGCAGGCCTGAACACAACCCAACACCTCCTACTTGCATAGGTTCGTCCGGAGACTTGGCACGCCCTGGGCAGGCTCCCATGATATGGCCCGGCTTCCCACAGGAAAAGCATACCCCCCCACCACGGCGAACCCCAGGCAACCCCCTATTTGTACCAACAACACCGGGCTGCCTGGGTTCCACCAACCGTACCGGGGGGTCCTCACCCCCGGAGAGGACTACAGGGGGCACATTTTGTGTATGTCTTTCCCTAAGGCATCTATCCACCCGGATGGCGAGGGACATGGCGGCCTCCAGCGACCTGGGGGCGGCGTACTGCACCAGAGTGTCCTGCAACTTAGGAGACAGACCCTGCACAAATTGACTCCTCAGTGCAGGGTCATTCCACTGAGTGTTAGTGGCCCATCTCCTAAACTCAGAGCAGTACTCCTCAGCAATCCGGGCTCCCTGTTTACACCTACGGAGTCGGGATTCCGCCAGAGAGATGCCATCAGGATCCCCATACACAAGCGCCAAAGCCGCAAAAAACTCATCCACGGACTCTAAAGATGGTGAATCGTCCGGCAGGGAGAAGGCCCAGGATTGGGGATCCCCCTTCAAAAGGGACATAATGATTCCCACCCGTTGCTCTTCGCTCCCTGAAGAACGAGGGCGCAGCCTGAAATATAACTTACAGGCTTGCTGAAAAACCAAGAATTGATCTCTCCCTCCAGAAAACTGGTCTGGGAGAGATGTCTTGGGTTCTGGCTGAGCCTGTGCCTGAATCAAACCTCCAAAGCCCACCAACAGCTGCAGTTGCTGCACCATCTCACCGCGCAGCCGCCTAATCTCTTCAGTAAAGGTCTGCAGTACCTGGGTAAAGGTTTGCATTAGGTCCATAGCTCAGTAGAAAAGAAAAAAATTTATGGTTGGTGATAATGTAACGGTCAACGTGTGACTGGACACAGCGCCTCCAGCAGGGCGAATTTAGGACACACGTGACCCTGGATACAGCGCCTCCAGCAGGGCGAATTTAAATAATACCGGGACGTGCAGCCGGATACACCGCCTCCAGCTGGCAAATTTAAAGTACACGTAAAACTGGATACCCCGCCTCCAGCTGGCGAATTTAAACAATAAGGGGAAACACAGGAACAATTACAGTGGTGGGCCCTGTAATAGGGAATAGGGACATGGAGACCTCCTGAGCTCCCCTGAGACAGCGTCCCTGCACTCCTTACATTCCCTATACAGGCTCCGAACCTGTCGCCGCACGCGAACCTTATGCCCTGACTCGCCCTGAACCTAGTCCCTCGCTAGGGCATTGGCCGGTGCGGAAACTAATCCCACCACTGCACTAAATCACACATAAGGAAAGTCACAAACAGGGGAAATAGAAAACTTAGCTCTCTCTGTGCAAATGCTCCAGCACAGAGTCCAGCAACCGACTGCAGCCTTCCTCCTGAATAGCTGCCACCAAGTTCAGTCAGCGCTGCAAAGAACTCCCTTCTGTGACTCCTTCCACACCAGGACTCAGATTGAGCTGAGCAATCTCTCCAGCTCCTTCCACCACCAAGGTTGGTTGCCAATGAACAACTATCACCAACAATGATTGCACACACTGAGACTAATTTATAGAGCCTCGCACCTGAATTATAATTAAGTGCACATTAACCTAAAACTAAGGTGCGATACCACTCACCACCACCGGGGCAACTCAGAATGAATGACACCACGTGTGATAATTCTAATGGCCACCGGGGGCAATCACGTCACACTTTGCACTTGACAAAGTAAAAAAAAATCACTTTGTCAAGTTTAAAACTGTCAGATCATGACAGTATTTAGTCAGTCAGCAATAGTGCAAGTTCCACCACTTAAAAAGATGAGAGGCGCCTGTAATTTACATCATAGGTAGACCTCAACTATGGGAGACAAACTGAGAAAAAAAAATCCAGAAAATCACATTGTCTGTTTTTTTTTCATTTTATTTGCATATTAGGCCTCTTTCACACATCAGGTTTTCTGCTTCAGGCGCGATCCGGCGCTTTTGACTAAAACCGGATCCGTCGAAATGCAATGCCGGATCCGGTTTCCCCCCCATTGACTTGCATTAGAGCCGGATCGAGCCGGATGGCCATGCGTTTCATCCGATTTTCGCCGGATCCGGCAATGTGACGCGATCCGGCGTCTGGAAAAAACGGTGACTGTAACGTTTTTTGTATCCGTCGAAAAAGCCTATGAGCGCCACAATGCGCCTGATCCGGCGACAGCCGGATCCGGCAGCCGGATCCGGTTTTTTTGGTCTGAGCATGCTCAGTAGCTCTGCCCACAGGACATATATAAAAGCAAGACAATGGGACCCTCAGCCACACCCAACATGCCACCCAAGCCAAGAACCAGGAGCAGGAGAAGGCAGCAGACATCTGCAGCAGCAGCACCATCATCACCACCCCAAATGGAGCAGCATGCTGAACAACGGGAGGGGAGTCCAGCAGCAGATGAGAGACGGTAATTATCAAATCCCCCATTCCTCCAAACTAGGGCTATGGAATATCAAGATATTCATTGGCCCTTTGTTTCTCTTTGTTCAACAGCCGCCCAATAGATGCAGCAGCAGCAGCAGCAATGCCAGCAGCAGAAACACCACCCACAGCCATGGAGTCTGGCCATGAGGAAGACAGCACATCTTCTGGGAGCCCTCCCTCGCATCGTCAGCGTTTGACGGTAAGTTTTTATTTCCAAAATCCATCATCTCTGTAATATATGTGTATTCATTGCCTTTTATTTCAAAACAGGAATCACAAGATAAAGAGGAGCTCCCAGAAGAAGAAGGACGGGGTGGACAGACACTTGGAGTGGGCTCACAATTGGTAAGTTTTTTGCATCAAACGCAGAAACACAACATCACACTACACACAACACATAGAAAACAATGTTCTGCAGACCACACACAGCAAACAAATGCCTACATCCAAAGACATAACATTTTTTGTTTTCTTCTCTAGTCTTCCCAATCTGGTGCTCGGCCAAGAGGTCCTCGCAGTGCCTCCCAGGGTCGTCGGCGACAGCAACGCGGCGGTCACCAGCGTGTAAGTATAAATATTTTTGCTTTGTTTTTTTGCACTTTTTATTTCATTTCTTTTGTGGAGGCTAATTATGTTATTTTTGTCTTTTTCTTTAACAGCCTTCACAGCGTGCTCCTGACTCTGACGGTGAGGATGGAGGGATTGATGTCGACCGCCTCATCGATCTCGTCAGAGAAAGGGAGCCGCTCTGGAATATGGCTGACCGACGCCACGCTGACCTGATTGTTACCCGACGACTCTGGGAGGAAATCTGTTCGCTCCTTGTGGACCGCTGGGAGGACCTCGAAGCTCGGGCCCAGATTAAAGAGCGTAAGTACAGTGGGGCAAAAAAGTATTTAGTCAGTCAGCAATAGTGCAAGTTCCACCACTTAAAAAGATGAGAGGCGTCTGTAATTTACATCATAGGTAGACCTCAACTATGGGAGACAAACTGAGAAAAAAAAATCCAGAAAATCACATTGTCTGTTTTTTTTTCATTTTATTTGCATAGTATGGTGGAAAATAAGTATTTGGTCAGAAACAAGCAATCAAGATTTCTGGCTCTCACAGACCTGTAACTTCTTCTTTAAGAGTCTCCTCTTTCCTCCACTCATTACCTGTAGTAATGGCACCTGTTTAAACTTGTTATCAGTATAAAAAGACACCTGTGCACACCCTCAAACAGTCTGACTCCAAACTCCACTATGGTGAAGACCAAAGAGCTGTCAAAGGACACCAGAAACAAAATTGTAGCCCTGCACCAGGCTGGGAAGACTGAATCTGCAATAGCCAACCAGCTTGGAGTGAAGAAATCAACTGTGGGAGCAATAATTAGAAAATGGAAGACATACAAGACCACTGATAATCTCCCTCGATCTGGTGCTCCACGCAAAATCCCACCCCATGGGGTCAGAATGATCACAAGAACAAAAATCCCAGAACCATGAGGGGGGACCTAGTGAATGAATTGCAGAGAGCTGGGACCAATGTAACAAGGCCTACCATAAGTAACACACTACGCCACCATGGACTCAGATCCTGCAGTGCCAGACGTGTCCCACTGCTTAAGCCTGTACATGTCCAGGCCCATCTGAAGTTTGCTAGAGAGCATTTGGATGATCCAGAGGAGTTTTGGGAGAATGTCCTATGGTCTGATGAAACCAAACTGGAACTGTTTGGTAGAAACACAACTTGTCGTGTTTGGAGGAAAAAGAATACTGAGTTGCATCCATCAAACACCATACCTACTGTAAAGCATGGTGGTGGAAACATCATGCTTTGGGGCTGTTTCTCTGCAAAGGGGCCAGGACGACTGATCCGGGTACATGAAAGAATGAATGGGGCCATGTATCGTGAGATTTTGAGTGCAAACTTCCTTCCATCAGCAAGGGCATTGAAGATGAAACGTGGCTGGGTCTTTCAACATGACAATGATCCAAAGCACACCGCCAGGGCAACGAAGGAGTGGCTTCGTAAGAAGCATTTCAAGGTCCTGGAGTGGCCTAGCCAGTCTCCAGATCTCAACCCTATAGAAAACCTTTGGAGGGAGTTGAAAGTCCGTGTTGCCAAGCGAAAAGCCAAAAACATCACTGCTCTAGAGGAGATCTGCATGGAGGAATGGGCCAACATACCAACAACAGTGTGTGGCAACCTTGTGAAGACTTACAGAAAACGTTTGACCTCTGTCATTGCCAACAAAGGATATATCACAAAGTATTGAGATGAAATTTTGTTTCTGACCAAATACTTATTTTCCACCATAATATGCAAATAAAATGAAAAAAAAAACAGACAATATGATTTTCTGGATTTTTTTTTCTCAGTTTGTCTCCCATAGTTGAGGTCTACCTATGATGTAAATTACAGACGCCTCTCATCTTTTTAAGTGGTGGAACTTGCACTATTGCTGACTGACTAAATACTTTTTTGCCCCACTGTATATACAGTACCGGTTGCTTGATTTAAACCTGTGTTTCCCGAACTCCAGTCCTCGTGGTCCCCACGGATCATGTGTTCAGGATTTCTATTTACTTTGGAAATCCTGAAAACATGACCCCTGGGGACCATGAGGACTGGAGTTTGGGAAACACTGATGTTGTATACTAACCACTTTGTCCTTTCTCGTTTCAGGGGAGAGAATTGTGAAGCGGTGGCGGTCTGTGAGGGATCGTTTCAAGAAGGAGTTCAATAAAGAGATGCGGGCCCCGAGTGGATCTGGAGGACGCAGGAGCAAGTACAAGTACGCACGAGCCCTGTCGTTCCTCCGGGAGACAATGCTCACCAGAAGGTAAATATTACACACCACATGTGACAAAAAAATGTTTAGATGTAACTTTTTTTTTTCAGCCAGGGCCATACCATGTCACTATTTTAATTGTTTTTTTTTCTCTTTATTCCACAGCACGGTGAGCAGCACTCGGGAGCCTGCACGATTGGACCCTTCTGAGGCGATCCCTGAGGAGACCGGCACCGAGGGAGACTTCGACCGCCCCGGTACATCTGCACCTTCCCAGCCTTCCCACACATTCGACCCATCAGTCCCATCCACCAGCACAGGAGCATCGTGGCCGCCTACATTACATGAAGCTGCTGGTGAGGAGATCGCTTTCCCTTTACCCCACCCTTCTGCCCCTGCCACCTCTAGTACACCTGCGGGTACTGGGCGGCAGCGGCAGAGGGGTCAGGAAAAGACTTATGCGCCAGAGTTCTTGCATCTGAATGCATCTTTCCAGAACTGTCTAAAAGTCTTGTCAGAGCAAATCTCCGCAGGCTATCAGCAGATCAACTCCAGCATTCTGGAGGTGAAGACACTTCTGCAAACCATGCATTCAGAAGCAAGATCTTCGCCAAACCACACCTTTTTCAGGTCTGTTGTGGAGCGCATGGAAACGCTCTCTCCTGCCCAGCAGATGCATGTAATGCATTCATGCCACGCTGCTCTCCAGCAAGTTACCTCCCAACCTCCTCCTCCCACCACAGTAGTTCCTCCACCTGCACCCCCTCCAGCCACTTTCCATCCTCCCCCTCCTATTACATCTACACCCCCTCCAGCCACTTTCCATCCTCCCCCTACTATTACATCTACACCCCCTCCAGCCACTTTCCATCCTCCCCCTCCTATTACATACCATCCACCTCCCCAGCACCATCCACCTCCCCAGCACCATCCACCTCCCCAGCACCATCAACCTCCACAGCACCAGCAACCTCCCCAGTACCAGCAACCTCTCCAGTACCAGCAACCTCCCCAGTACCAGAAACCTCCCCAGTACCTGCAAACTCCCCAGTACCAGCAACCTCCCCAGTACCAGACATCTCCCCACTTCCAGCAACCTGCCCCGTATCAGACATCTCCCCACTTCCAGCAACCTGCCCCGTACCAGACATCTCCCCACTTCCAGCAACCTGCCCCATACCAGACATCTCCCCACTTCCAGCAACCTGCCCCGTACCAGACATCTCCCCACTTCCAGCAACCTGCCCCGTACCAGACATCTCCCCACTTCCAGCAACCTGCCCCGTACCAAACTCCTTCCCCATACAACTTGCCATCAACATCATCTGCTCCTACAGTCCCTGCCCAACCCTCCACTCCACCACCCACCACCTCTTCTGCTTCCCACATGTCCACCCATTCTGTAGTTTTTTCCACACCTTCACCTCTAACTGTTCCTTCCCCACCACGATCCCAGTCCTCTCTCTACACTCCCAGTGTCGAAGTGTCCCGCAGCCCCTACAGCAGTATTTCCACCACACACTACACAGATTTATAATGTGTGTATTTAAATAAAAATGACCAGTTTTTTGGTTTCAGTTTTATAGTTTCAAAGCTTTATTAAACAAGTTTATTAAAATTTTAAAAAAGTTTACTAAATAAAACATTTTTCAATAAAAGTTAAATTATTTTACACTGGTTGTCTGTCATTTCTTTCTGCGGCGAAAAAGGTTAAATACAGGGTATTTAAAAGGTGAAATGGTATTCAAAACTAGGTATATAACTGTGGGTAAATTTTAGCTTTTTGCCACAGTTGTGTACCTGGTTGTGTTTGAAGCAAAGTATTTCACCTAAAAAGTTGTGTTTATTGTTGGTGATTTCCTAACAATGTACACAACTTTTGTTAAAAGGTGAAATACTTTGCATAAAACACAACCAGGTACACACCTGTGGCCTAAAGCTAAAAATAGAGACCATGACAAGATAGCCAACTTTGGTTGGCAAAGGTATATACTGTTGGTACAGAAGGTACACAAGTTTGGTTGGGCACAAATCTTTCACACTCTGTCATCCTGCCAGTGTACTCTGCCTTGAGGTGACATAAAGTATAGTGCAAAATTGTCCCTCATTACTGAAACCGTCACAGAACTTCTAGTGGTAATGTCATGGTAATCTTGCAAGGTGGTTTCTTCAGAGGTGTCCTCAATGGAAATGGGTTCCTTGCAGATAACAAAATTGTGGAGTACCACGCACGCTTTGATCACCTCGTCCACAGTTTCTGTCTTGAGGTTGATCGCAGTCAATAGGACCCGCCATTTGGCTGTCAGAATACCAAAGGTACATTCAACCATTCTTCTTGCTCTTGTGAGGCGGTAATTAAAAATGCATTTTGGTCTTGTCAATCCTCTGCTAGAGTACGGTTTCAAAAGGTGTTCTGACAGCTGGAAGGCTTCATCCCCTACACAGACAAATGGCATAGGTGGACCAGATGTTTGCGGCAGCGGTCTAGGTGGTGGGAACTGGAAGGTGTTTCCATACAGTTTACGCCCCATGGCAGACAGTTTGAAAACTTGAGAGTCATTGGAGCGGCCATAGGCCCCAATATCAACCGCAATAAATTTGTATTCCGCGTCAGCGATGGCCATGAGGACAATTGAAAAATATTTCTTGTAATTGAAATATTCCGATCCCGATCCAGCTGGCTTTACAATGCGGATATATTTCCCGTCCACATCGCCCAAGCAGTTGGGAAACTGACATATCTGTTGAAACTTGTCAGCAATTTCAATCCACCTCTCTGTTGTGGGCTCTGGTAAAAACTCTTCAGCTAAGGAGTCCCACAGTGCACGGCATGTGTACTTCACTATTCCAGATATGGTGGAAATCCCGAGTCTGTTCTGGAAATGCAGTGACGAAAGGGATTCTCCAGTTGCAAGAAATCTGTGGGGAATTAAAAAACAATAAATTAGTTTTAAATCACAGCATTACATACCAAAAGTCAGCTATAACACTTGGAGCTGCAAACTACCACCAACAAGATTGCAGTGAAAGTGTGCTCTGATACGATCACATCCAATAAATGTGGCTTACCTTAAAGTCACCATCAGACGCTCTGTGGGTGAAACAGAGAAGCGGCAATAGGTGTCCGCTTTTCTTATGAGGTGTGCAATGCGCTCCACCAAGTAATCAAAATTCTCCATTTTCATCCTAACATATCCAAAAAATTTATCCGGGTTTCGTCGAAGGTCCATGCAGAGTGTAGAATAGACCCCACGTGTCATTCTCTTGGCTGTGATGGGGTGGATCCACAAACGTCGTCTACGATGCCTGATGCGCTGCTGTCTCGCTCTCTCCTTCTCCAGAACAATCACCCTCAAACGATTCGCCTCCGCTATAAAATCCGCCAAATTCTTCAAAATATTTCCAATGACAACATCCATCTTCGCCAATAACTTGCTCTTCTCTCCAACCTGCACTTTCTCCCCTACAACCTGTCAAAGAAGGGCTGTAGGAACATGCTATATATAGTTTTCCAGTAGCCAATCCCGTTCGGAAGGCCACAAGGGTCAATTTTAAAAACCGGATCCGGCGTAATCCGTCGAAAAACGGATGAACCGGATGAGACGGATCCGGTTTTGTCTGTCAAGAAAAAGACGGATCCGGCAGAAAACCGGATCCGTCACATCCGGTTTTACTAAACATTTGCCGGATCCGGCGTTCCGGCACGACGCCGGATCGCGCCTGACGCCGAAAACCTGAAGTGTGAAAGTAGCGTAACTTCTTCTTTAAGAGTCTCCTCTTTCCTCCACTCATTACCTGTAGTAATGGCACCTGTTTAAACTTGTTATCAGTATAAAAAGACACCTGTGCACACCCTCAAACAGTCTGACTCCAAACTCCACTATGATGAAGACCAAAGAGCTGTCAAAGGACACCAGAAACAAAATTGTAGCCCTGCACCAGGCTGGGAAGACTGAATCTGCAATAGCCAACCAGCTTGGAGTGAAGAAATCAACTGTGGGAGCAATAATTAGAAAATGGAAGACATACAAGACCACTGATAATCTCCCTCGATCTGGTGCTCCACGCAAAATCCCACCCCGTGGGGTCAGAATGATCACAAGAACGGTGAGCAAAAATCCCAGAACCACGTGGGGGGACCTAGTGAATGAACTGCAGAGAGCTGGGACCAATGTAACAAGGCCTACCATAAGTAACACACTACGCCACCATGGACTCAGATCCTGCAGTGCCAGACGTGTCCCACTGCTTAAGCCTGGGACACGTCCGGGCCCGTCTGAAGTTTGCTAGAGAGCATTTGGATGATCCAGAGGAGTTTTGGGAGAATGTCCTATGGTCTGATGAAACCAAACTGGAACTGTTTGGTAGAAACACTTGTCGTGTTTGGAGGAAAAAGAATACTGAGTTGCATCCATCAAACACCATATCTACTGTAAAGTATGGTGGTGGAAACATCATGCTTTTGGGCTGTTTCTCTGCAAAGGGGCCAGGACGACTGATGTATCGTGAGATTTTGAGTGCAAACCTCCTTCCATCAGCAAGGGCATTGCAGATGAAACGTGGCTGGGTCTTTCAACATGACAATGATCCAAAGCACACCGCCAGGGCAACAAAGGAGTGGCTTCGTAAGAAGCATTTCAAGGTCCTGGAGTGGCCTAGCCAGTCTCCAGATCTCAACCCTATAGAAAACCTTTGGAGGGAGTTGAAAGTCCGTGTTGCCAAGCGAAAAGCCAAAAACATCACTGCTCTAGAGGAGATCTGCATGGAGGAATGGGCCAACATACCAACAACAGTGTGTAGCAACCTTGTGAAGACTTACAGAAAACGTTTGACCTCTGTCATTGCCAACAAAGGATATATCACAAAGTATTGAGATGAAATTTTGTTTCTGACCAAATACTTATTTTCCACCATAATATGCAAATAAAATGAAAAAAAAACAGACAATGTGATTTTCTGGATTTTTTTTTCTCAGTTTGTCTCCCATAGTTGAGGTCTACCTATGATGTAAATTACAGACGCCTCTCATCTTTTTAAGTGGTGGAACTTGCACTATTGCTGACTGACTAAATACTTTTTTGCCCCACTGTATATATATATATATATATATATATATATATATATATACTCATCCCAACAGATATTGATGTCTAAAATACAATGCAAAAATACTGGATACTGAGATAACAATTAATGTTAAAATTACATTTATCCAAATTTGATCCAACAGTAACCATACAGTTGTGTGCAAAAGTGTTTGCCCTCTTCAAGATTTTTTATTCTTTTACACGTTTGACACACTTACATGTTTCAGATCACCAAACAAATTTAAATATTTAATAAAGATAACACAATAAACACAAAATGCAGATTTTAAATGAAAGTCTTTATTATTAACCCCTTCACCCCCAAGGGTGGTTTGCACGTTCATGACCGGGCCAATTTTTACAATTCTGACCACTGTACCTTTATGAGGTCATAACTCTGGAACGCTTCCATGGATCCTGGTGATTCTGACATTGTTTTCTCGTGACATATTGTACTTCATGTTAGTTGTAAAATTTCATTCAAATAACTTGCGTTTATTTGTGAAAAAAATGGAAATTTGGCAAAAATTTTGAAAATTTCGCAATTTTCGAACTTTGAATTTTTATGCCCTTAAATCACAGAGATACAGCACACAAAAAGCTTGATAACTAACATTTCCCACATGTTTACTTTACATCAGCACAATTTTGGAACCAAAATTTTTTTTTGTTAGGAAGTTATAAGGGTTAAAAGTTGACCAGCGATTTCTCATTTTTACAACACCATTTTATTTTTAGGACCACATCACATTTGAAGCCACTTTGAGGGGTCTATATGATAGAAAATACCCAAAAGTGATGCCATTCTAAAAACTGCACCTCTTAATGTGCTCAAAACCACATTCAAGAAGTTTATTAACGCTTTAGGTGCGTCACAGGAATTTTTTTGAATATTTAAAAAAAAAATGAACATCTAACTTTTTTTCACAAAAAAAATACTTCAGGTTCAATTTTTTTTATTTTACCAAGGGTAACAGGAGAAATTGGACTGCAAAAGTTATTGTGCAATTTGTCCTGAGTACGCTGATACCTGATTTGTGGGGGGGAACGACTGTTTCGGTGCATGGCAGAGCTCAGAATGGAAGGAGCGCCGTTTGACTTTTTCAATGCAAAATTGGCTGGAATTCAGATCGGACGCCATGTCACGTTTGGAGAGTCCCTGATGTACCTAAACAGTGGAAATCCCCTACAAGTGACCCCATTTTGGAAACTAGACCCCCCAAGGAACTTATCTAGATATGTGGTGAGAACTTTGAACCCACAAGGGCTATACAGAAGTTTATAACGTACAGCGGTACAATTAAAAAATCATATTTTTTCCACAAAAATGATCTTTTCACCCCAATTTTTATTTTCCCACGGGTAACAGGAACCTAAAAGTTATTGTGCAATTTGTCCTGAGTACGCTGATACCCCACATGTGGGAGTAAACCACTATTTGGGCGCATGGCAGAGCTCAGAAGGGAAGCAGCGCCATTTGACTTTTTTGGCTGGAATTGAGATCAGACACCATGTCGCGATTGGAAAACCCCTGATGTACCAAAACAGTGGAAACCCCCCACAAATGACACCATTTTGGAAACTAGACCCCCCAAGGAACTTATCTAGATGTGTCGTGAGAACTTTGAACCCCCAAGGGCTTCACAGAAGTTTATAACATACAGCCGTACAATTAAAAAATCATATTTTTTCTACAAAAATGATCTTTTCACCCCAATTCTTATTTTTCCAAGGGTAACAGGAACCTAAAAGTTATTGTGCAATTTGTCCTGAGTACGCTGATACCCCACATGTGGGGGTAAACCACTATTTGGGAGCATGGCAGAGCTCGGAAGTGAAGCAGCGCCATTTGATGTTTTTGGCTGGAATTGAGATCGGACACCATGTCGCGATTGGAAAACCCCTGATGTACCAAAACAGTGGAAACCCCCCAAAAATGACACCATTTTGGAAACTAGACCCCATAAGGAACTTATCTAGATGTGTGGTGAGAACTTTGAACCCCCAAGGGCCTTACAGAAGTTTATAACGCCCGGGCGTGAAAATAAAAAATTCGTATTTTTTCCACAAACATGATCTTTTAGTCACCATTTTTTTATTTTCCCAAGGGTAACAGGAGAAATTGGTCCCCAAAAATTGTTGTCCAATTTGTCCTGAGTATGCTGATACCCCATATGTGGGAGAAAACTACTGTATGGGCACACGTCGGGGCTCGGAAGGGAAGTAGTGACGTTTTGGAATGCAGACATTGATGGAATGGTCTGCGGGTGTCATGTTGCCTTTGGAGAGCCCCTAATGTACCTAAACAGTGGAAACCCCCCACAAAGGACCCAATTTTGAAAACTAGACCCCCTAGGGAACTTATCTAGATGTGAGGTGAGCACTTTGAACCCCCAAGGGCTTCACAGAAGTTTATAATGCCAGGGCATGAAAATAACAAAATCGTATTTTTTCCACAAACATGATCAATTAGCCCCCAATTTTTTTATTTTCCCAAGGGTAACAGGAGAAATTGAACCCCAAAAGTTGTTGTCCTATTTGTCCTGAGTACGCTGACGCCCCACATGTGGGAGAAAACTACTGTATGGACACACGTCAGGGCTCGGAAGGGAAGTAGTGATGTTTTGGAATGCAGACTTTGATGGAATGGTCTGCGGGTGTCATGTTGCCTTTGGAGAGCCCCTAATGTACCTAAACAGTGGAAACACCCACAAATGACCCCATTTTGAAAACTAGACCCCCTAAGGAACTTATCTAGATGTGTGGTGAGCACTTTGAACCCCCAAGGGCTTCACAGAAGTTTATAATGCCAGGGCATGAAAATAAAAAAATCGTATTTTTTCCACAAACATGATCAATTAGTCCCCAATTTTTTCATTTTACCAAGGGTAACAGGAGAAATTGGACCCCAAAAGTTGTTGTCCAATTTGTCATGAGTATGCTGACACCCCATATGTGGGAGAAAACTACTGTATGGACACACGTCGGGGCTCGGAAGGGAAGCAGTGACGTTTTGGAATGCAGACTTTGATGGAATGGTCTGCGGGTGTCATGTGCATTTGGGGAGCCCCTGATGTACCTAAACTATTGAAACTCCCCACAAGTGACCCCATTTTGGACACTAGACCCCCCACAGAACTTATCTAGATGTGTGGTGAGCACTTTGAACCCCCAAGTGCTTCACAGAAGTTTATAACGCTCGGACCTGAAAATAAAAAAATCATTTTTTTCCACAAAAATGATATTTTTGCCCACAATTTTTTATTTTCCTAAGGGTAACAGGAGAAATTGGACCCCAAAAATTGCTTTGCAATTTGTCCTGAGTACGCTGATACCCTACATGTGGGGGTAAAACACTGTTTGGGTGCATGGCAGAGCTTGGAAGGGAAGGAGCACCATTTGACTTTTTCAACTCAGAATTGGCTGGAATTGAGATCAGACGCAATGTTGCATTTGGAGAGCCCCTGATGTGCCCAAACAGTGGAAACCCCCAATTCTAACTCCAACCCGATCCCCAACACACCCGTAACCTTAATCTCAGCCCTAACCCTAACCCTAACCCTAACCCTAGCCCTAACCCTAACCCTAATGGAAAAATGGAAATAAATACATTTTTCTTATTTTATTATTTTTCCCTAACTAAGGGGGTGATAACGAGGGGTTTGATTTACTATTTATGGCGGTTTTAATGTTTGGCAGCTGTCGCACACTAAAAGTCGCTTTTTATTGTAAAAATAGTTTTTGCATCACCACATATTGAGAGCTATAATTTTTCCGTATTTTGACCCACTGAGTCTTGTGAGGTCTTATTTTTTGCGGGACGAGTTGATGTTTTTATTGTTACCATTTTCGGGCACGTGACGTTTTTTGATCGCTTTTTATTCCGATTTTTGGAACGCAGAATGAACAAAAACCAGCGTTTCATGAATTTCTTTTGGGGGAGTGCGTTTACACCGTTCCGCGTGCGGTAAAATTGATAAAGCGGTTTTATTCTTCGGGTCAGTACGGTTACAGCGATACCTCATTTGGGTCTTTTTTTATGTTTTGTCGGTTTTATGCAATGAAAACTATTTTATATAAAAAATAATTATTTTTGCATCGCTTTATTCTGCGAGCTATAACTTTTTTATTTTTTAGCTGATGATGCTGTGTGGCAGCTCGTTTTTTGCGGGACAAGATGACGTTTTCAGCGGTACCATGGATATTTATATGCGTCTTTTTGATCGCGCGTTATTACACTTTTTGTTTGGTGGTATGATAATAAATCATTATTTTTTGCTTCGTTTTTTATTTTTATTTTTTAAGGGGTTCGCTAAAGGGGTTAACTAATGGGACAGTTTTAGAGGGCGGGTCGTTACGGACGTGGTGATACCTAATATGTGTACTTTTATTGTTTTGTATTTTTTTATTTCCAAAAAATGGATTTATTTGGGGGAATATTTTTTTTTTTTCTAATTTATTTGGCGATTTTTTTTAAAATTATTTTAACACTTTTTTTTTTTTTTTTTAACTTTATTAAATAGTCCCAGGTGGGACATCACTGTCCTGTGACAGATCGCTGATCTGTCACATCACAGATCACTGTGACAGATCAGCAATCTGTCACAGGCATTGAAGAAGACTTCCTCTTGCCTGCGCTTTGCAGGCACTGAGGAAGCCTGCTTCCTGCAGGCCCCCGAAGGCCCCCGTCGCCATCTTGGATTCGGGGGCCTGCAGGAAAGGAGCCCCCCGCAGCAGCGCTGCACATTGCGCTGCCGTGGGGGGCTCAGGGAAGCATGGAGGGAGCCCCCTCCTTGGCGATGCTTCCCTTTGACCCCCGGTACACCGCGATCGTGTTTGTTCGTGGTGTGCAAGGGGTTAACGTGTCGGGGGTGGTTCGTGACCACCCCTGACACATTGTGCCGGGTGTCAGCTGTGATAATCAGCTGACACCCGGCCGCGATCAGCGGCGCTCACCACGTGGATGCCGCTGATCGCGGTAGACGTACTATCCCGTCCATGGGCATAGGGGCCCAGGTCCCATGGACGGGATGGTACGTCTGATGTCAGAAAGGGGTTAAGGGAAAAAGAAATCCAAATATACAGGGCCCTGTGTGAAAAAGTGATTTCCCCCACTCCTTAAAACTTAACTGTGGTTTATCACATTTTTGGGAAGCTGAGTTCAAATTCCCTAGCCACACGCAGACCCTGTGTGAAAAAGTGATTGCCCTTAAAACTAATAACTGGTTGGTCCACCCTTAGCAGCAACAACTGTCTGCAATCAAACTTTAGCCATAACTGGCAATGAATCTTTTACAACTCTCAGGAGGAATTTTGGCAAACTTATCTTTGCAGAATTGCTATAATTCAGCCACATTTGAGGGTTTCCAAGCATGAATCATCTTATTAAGGTCATGTCACAGCATCTCATTCAGATTAAGTTCAGGACTTTGACTAGGCCACTTCAAATTCTCAATTTTGTTTTTCTTAAGCCATTCAAAGTTGAATTGCTGGTGTGTTTTGGATAATTTTACTGCTGCATAACCTATGTGTGCTTCAGCTTGAGGTCACAAACAGATGGCCGGATATTCTCCTTCAGGATGTTTTTGTAGACAGCAGAATTCATAGTTCCATTTACCACAGCAAGTCCTCCAAGTCCTTAAGCAGCAAAACAGCCCCAGAACATCACACTACCACCACAAAATTTTACTGTTGGCATGATTTTCCTATTCTGAAATGCTGTGATACTTCTACACCAGATGTAATGGGACATACATCTTCTAAAAAGTTCAACTTTTGTCTCGCCAGCCCATAGAGTATTCTCCCAAATGTCTTGGGGATCAAGATGTTTTCTGGCAAAGCTGAGATGAGCCTATATGTTCTTGTGACTCAGCAGTGGTTTTCGTCTTGGAACTCTGCCATGCAGGCCATTTTTGTCTAGTCTCTTACTTATGGTGACGTCATGAACATTGACCGTAACTGAGGCAAGTAGGCGTGCAGTTTTATGGATGTTGTTGTGGAGTCTTTAGTGACCTCTTGGCTGTGTAATTGGATCACCCCCAGGGCAGGCGTGGGGAGCTACTTGGTACCAGACTGGTGTCTTAAAGGGGAAGTGTCTCGGTGGCGGTGACCCGGTCCATGGCCCTGGGTGCCCATGTAAAATAGGTGGATTGAAGCTGAATAAAGTTTATATATAGATAGTTTGTGATGCCACCTGTGGCCAAAAAGGGGACCAGCGCAGCAGTGCAGATCCTCTGGGACCGATGGTGTGGTGCAGCAAAAATGTAATAGCTCTCCACGGGCAGAGCTGTAGTCCCAGGGCAGCGGTAGTAGATGTTGAGGTACATGGTGTAGTGTTAGGCACAGAGATGTAGCAGTGCTGAGTAGGTTGGCGCAGGAAGAAGGCAATGACACAGTTGAATGCAGTTCTGATACTTTACTCATGTTTCTGGCATAGACAGATGCCCGCTTCAGTGCCGTGCTCTCCACGTCAGGGACTCAGTCAACTCCCAGGCAGATGGAATACACCCTTCTAGCATTCCGTTCCGTGTTCCTTTTCTGAACATCTCCTTTCTACCGTTAATCTGAAGTACTTGTAGTTCTGAATTACACTCAAGTTCCTCCTTCTCAATGTTACTTATAACTCCAGTCGTATGACAGGCAGCTGTAACCTGCTTTGGGGACTGCATACAAGCATGTCCCGGCTCACACACGTTGCTTCTGTGTCTTCGAGTCTTAGGTGGGAATAAAGTGGTCACAACTTCTATTCCTCCGGTTTCTGCAGTAGGATCATTAGCATTATACACAGCCTCGGATACCAGCGCCCGGCCTTGGCGCATTGAACTTAGGAAAGGGCTCTGCACTAGCCCTAGTCCCCAGTCTCTCTCCTCCTCACGTTCCGTTCTTATCTATCTTCCTTCTGAACAACTGATCCTTCTGTCTTTCTCTTTCCTTTACAGCAGCTCCAGCTCACAGGAGGCTGCTGCAAACACATCTTTTCCCTCCTTCCCCCTGTGGGGAACTGTCTTTCTCCCCTGCAATGAGGATTCCGACTGCAGAGAGGTCTTCTCTCTGCTTCCCCCTGCGGGGAACTGACCTAACTTCCTGTCAGCTTTCCCCTCTAGTGTTTTTAAGCTCCACCCACCACCCAGCACCCTTCATGAACCAAAGCAGCTGCAATAAAGAGTGCTCTGCTGTTCTAAGGCATCTGTGCTGGATGTAGGTGCTGGAGTCTGGTCAGGTGATACCATCTTACCTGGTAAGTGGGATACTACACCTCAGGAGGATGTGCAGTACCTCTGTGGCGACAGAACCCTCAGGGGAGCCTCATACCCCCCCGTTAACCGCAGCATGTCCGCGGGCAGTAAACCAATGAAAAAGACAAGATGTTACTGGAACATACAAATTTTTGCTTTTGAAACTAACAGTAGTTAACAGTTATTAGGAAACTTCTCTTAAGGAGAGGTACTATTTCTTGAACGTTACTGAACGTAATTTTATCTTATGCTAATATTCTATCTAATGACTATACATTCCTATCATATTAAGTGCTGTAGGTAGTAACCATTACCATAGTTCACTACCAGTTTAAAGTTCTATTCTTTCTTCAAATTCTATTTATTCTACATTCACAGTATCAAAAAGTCTTTAGTGACAACCGCCAAACTAAGGTTTGCCACTGCTATAAACATACTGTTCGGGATGGCGGAATGGACTAAATAATAAATAATAGTAAGTGCGTTCGCCACCCGGGGTCCACCGTGCAGAGGTGTTACACTGCTGCTATGTAATGGCAGACGCTCAATATGGCGGTATAACGCACGCGGGTTGAACGTCACCCGGTGTGCACTGGGCGGACTCTGTTACTTCACAAAGGTGCCGAAGCGTTAAACACAAATGCTGAGCCTGATGAACTAAAAGGTATCAGTGGAATGCATGCACGGTATACGGTCACAGGACTCGGGCCCAAGACACAGGGTCAGCGTCCCTCTAGACCTACCGTGCGTGTGGCGTCGCAACTGCGGACACCAATAAGTACTGCTGACTGCAGCGTGACAACAGACACTGCCTCTCTACGACAATGCCCGGTAGCAGGCACACTGTCGGACGCTTGTACAGTGGATGATATGCACTGTGGCCCGTAGCTTGCCACTGACTGGCGCTGACTCTATCACTAGTTCCCTATCCACACACCTAATATCAGAGGGAGGGGAATCGTAATGAGTCATTTGCAAGTCCATGCATCCGTCATCATTCACACAGGTAGCAACTAGAGTCTATACTAGCGCATGGCCAAGCGGCCATGTGAACCTTTTATTGCCGGGATCTTCCGGAAGCCTCCAAATCCCTGAGATGGACCAATCAGATCTGGAGAAGGACCTGTGCATGTGACTCCCAATCTCCAATGGGAGATCGTCTCATGAGCATGCTCAGTGGAGCGAGGGAAGGACTTGGCCTCTGGAGTAGCTTGCTGCTGATCATCCTGCACTGCTATTACTGGTCCCAGCAAAGAGCAAACAGATGAACGGCAAACTAGGGCACACAAATCACCACATTAACAGACGTAGCTGTTTATCTGAAGTATTGCGGTATATATTTCAGTCAAAAAACGGAGGTGCTTGCATGAAAAAACATGAATATTTCAATGTGAAGCAAAAAAGGGAGGGAAGGACTTAGCCTCTGGAGTAGCTTGCTGCTGATCAGCCTGAGCTGCTATTGCTGGCCCAGAGTTGGCAGAAACAGCCAGACCCACAGAGCTGGTCTGAGCAGAGCGTCGGGAACAACGGGACTGCTGAGCAGGCTCCTCTGCAGTCGATGGAGAATGGGAGACCGCTAAATGCAAGGCTCTGGATTCCCGCTGTGCAGCTGCAGGAATCCGACACCTAACATTAGGCCCCTCCCTTCTGAGCCTCGCTATGCTCAAATGCCACAATAAGGAGCGGGGCGTGGATGTTCTCCACAGGTTCCCAGGTCCGGTCCTCTGGACCATGACCCTTCCAATCCACTAAATAAAACTTTTTGCCACGTGCCACCCTGCGTCCCACAATGGCGTTGACCTCAAACTCATCCGAAGACAAGTCTGATGTCCCGGCAGATAACCCAGAAAACTGGGACATGTGAACAGGTTTGAGAAGGGACACATGGAAGACGTCAGAGATGGCCAAGTGTGGTGGAAGGGCTAGACGATAGACCACGGAGCTGATCGGCTCAAGGATTTTGGAGAGACCTTTGTATCACGGCCCAAACTTGGTAGACTCAGCCCGCAGCCTGATATTTCGGGCAGAGAGCCAAACCAAGTCGCCGGGGCAAAAGTTGGAGCGGGGCGCCGATGTGTGTTTGCGGACGCCCTCATTCTCTCCTTAGAGGCTCAAATGGCATCCTGAGTGTGATCCCAAATGTTGCGAGCCTCCACTGCCCAGTCTGCCACTCTGGAATCAGTGGAAGACACTGGCATCGGGACGGGGATGCGTGGATGCTGGCCGTAATTAAGAAGGAACGGCGTCTGACCAGTGGAATTAGCCACTGCATCATTCTGGGCAAATTTGGCCCACGGTAGTAAGGATGCCCAGTCATCCTGCCTGGCAGAGACAAAATGTCACAGGTACGTGATCAGAGTTTGGTTTGCTCTCTCAACCAACCCGTTCGTCTCAGGATGATAGGCGGAGGACAAGTTTAGCATGATACTGAGAAGACTGCAGAGCTCCCTCCAAAACCGAGACGCAAATTGGGGACCTCAGTCACTAGCTATTTAAACATGTGCTTTATGAACAGTGCGGCAAGACCTCGAGCGGAAGGCAGCCGCGTGAGTGGCACCAGATGCACCATTTTAGAAAAATGATTGTGACCACCCAGATGACCATGCTGCCACCGGACATGGGCAGGCCAACCACAAAATCCATGCCAACCATCACCCAGGGTCTGTCTGCCACCGGCAGGGCATACAGTAACCCAGCCGGTCTCTGCCTAGAGGACCTGTTCCGAGCACAAGAGGCGCATGCCTGAATGTAATCTTTCGTGTCCCGCGCCATGTGGGGCCACCAAAAAGACCTTGCCAGGAGTTCTGTGGCTCACTTATTGCCAAAGTGACCACCCACCCTGGATGCATGAGCCCATGAGAGAACCTCCGGCCGCAGGCGAGGAGGGACAAAGGTCTTGCCCGACGGCACTGACTCTAGAGCAACCAGGGCCACGGTCCTCAGACTCTCAGTGGGGACAATTAGCCGAGGCTCAGCCTCCTCCTCCTCCACCGAGGCCACCGAGCGAGAGAGAGCATCAGCACGGACGTTCTTCTCACGGGACAGGTAGTGCAAGGTAAAGCGGAAGTGGGAGAAGAAGAGCGACCACCTAGCTTGATGAGAGTTCAAGCGCGGGGCCGTTTGTAAATAGACCAGGTTTTTATGATCAGTGTACACCTGAAAAGGGAACCGGGCTCCTTCCAGGAGATGTCTCCACTTGGAAAAGGCCAACTTCAATGCCAGCAACTCCCTGTCCCCGATGGAGTAGTTTTTCTCTACCGGTGAGAAGGGCTTTGAGAAGAAGAAGCAGGAATGCTTCTGACCTTGAGCATCCTTCTAGAAAAGGACTGCGCCTGCACCAACCTATGAGGCATCCACCTCTATGATAAAAGGTTTATCCACGTCGAGTCGGTGTAGGATAGGAGCGCCAGCAAAATGGGTTTTCAGAGACGAGAAGGCCATGGAGAGCTGTTCTGACCAAACATTGGGATTAGCTCCTTTTTTGGTGAGGGCGACCAATGGAGCTACCAGTGTGGAGAAGTGGGGAATGAACAGACGGTAGTAATTAACGAACCTCAAAAAGCACTGGACAGCTTTAAGAGAATGGGACTCCTGCCAGTCCATTACCGCCTGCAGTTTGGCAGGATCCATAGCCAACCCCAGGACCGAGATGATATAGCCCAGGAACGGCAAGGACTCCTGCTCAAATTGGCACTTCTCCAACTTGGCGAAGAGAGAGTTCGCCCGCAAACGGTTGAAGACCTTGCAGACGTCTCTCTGGTGGGATGCCAAATCTGGAGAAAGTATGAGAATGTCATCCAGATAGACCACCACCGAGGTGGAGGGCATGTCGCGAAAGATGTTGTTTACAAAGTGTTGGAAGACAGCAGGTGCATTACAGAGGCCTAAGGGCATGACCAGGTACTCATAGTGGCCATCCCTGGTATTAAAGGCTGTCTTCCACTCGTCTCCTTCGCATATGTGGATCAGGTTGTAAGCCCCCCGTAGATCCAACTTAGTGAAGGTCCGGGCCCCTCGCAACCTGTCAAACAACTCAGAGATCAAAGGAAGAGGGTATTTGTTTTTTACTGTAATAGCATTGAGACCTCTGTAGTCAATGCAGGGACGCAGCTCTCCACTCTTCTTCTGCACGAAGAAGAACCCTGCCCCAGCTGGCGACTCTGACTTTCTGATAAACCCTCTTGCCAGGTTCTACTGGATATATTGTGACATGGCCTCCGTCTCTGGGAGAGATAGAGGATATATGCAGCCTCTAGGAGGTTCTGCGCATGGAAAAAGGTCTATCGGACAGTCGTAAGGGCAGTGCGGCAGAAGCGTCTCTGCTGATTTTTTGGAGAAGACGTCCGTGTACTGCTGGTAGTGTCTGGGAAGTGCAGAGAGATCCACGGGCACTTCCGTGGAGGCTACTTGAACGCTGCCCCTCATGCACCTTCCCTCACATTCCTTGCTCCAACCCAGTATATTCCCCATAGACCAGTCTATATGAGAGGAATGGCAATGGAGCCACAGAACTCAGAGAAGCACCTGGTTGATGCCCTCTGGCATAATGAGCAGGGACAACGTCTCGTGGTGAGATGGTGGAATTGAGAGCCCAAGGGGTGCTGTCTGGTGAGTAACCTGGGATGGTAAGGCCGAACCGTTGACCACCCTGATGGTCACGGGGTGAGGCAGTAGCACCGGCGGGATTGCATGCTTTTGGGCGAAGGCCGAGGACATAAAGTTTCCTTCTGCCCCGGAGTCCACCGTGACCTCTACCTCCCAGGTGGAAGCACCGCTATCTAGTGTCCCTCAGAACACTGGTTTGGGGGAGAAAGGTTTCAAATCAGATAGACCCCCACCTACTACCACTGGACGAGATCGTTCTTTCAACCGCTGCGGACACGTGTTAGCCGGGTGACCAAACTGTCAACACTGGTAACAGCGAGCGGAGCTTCGCACTGGGCGCAGCTTGGAAACGGTGTGAGACACCTCCATGGGTACAAGAGGTTCAGAGAAGGTGGGAGCCAACTTAACCTTCTGTCTGGATTGAGCTCGCTCCAGCCCACTCTCAGAAAAATGGAGATCAATGCGGGTGGAGATAGCTATCAGCTCCTCCAGACTTACGGGAACCTCCCTGGTAGCTGAGCATCTTTGACATGCTCCGTCGAACCCCTCCAGAACACAGGGATGAGTGTCTTATCAGGCCACTCCAGCTCGGAAGCCAGTGTCCGGAAATGGATGGCATAATGGCTGACCGAGAGGGATCCCTGTGTTAGAGCTAATAACTGGAGAGAGGTGTCGTGAGTGACCCGTAGTCCCAAAAAGACCTGCTTTAGGGACATTAGAATCTGAGCTGCGCTCAGAACCACAGGGTCACCACGCTCCCACAGTGGCATGGCCCATTCTAACGCCCTGCCCGACAGGAGGGAGATAATAAACCCCACCTTAGCCCGCTGTGTAGGGAATCGTGCAGCCAGTAGCTCAAGCTGGATAGAGCACTGGCTCAAGAAACCCCTACGAGCAGCCAATCGGCCATGCGAACCTTTTATAGCCGGGACCTTCTGAAAGCTTCCAGATCCCTGAGATGGACCAATCAGATCTGGAGAAGGACCTGTGCATGTGACTCCCAATCTCCAATGGGAGATTGTCTCGTGAGCATGCTCAGTGGAGCGAGGGAAGGACTTAGCCTCTGGAGTAGCTTCCTGCTGATCAGCCTGCGCTGATATTGCTGGCCCAGAGGTGACAGCAACAGCCAGACCCACAGAGCTGGTCTGAGCAGAGCATCGGGAACGACAGGACTGCTGAGCAGGCTCCTCTGCGGTCGATGGAGAATGGGAGACTGCTGAATGCAAGGCTCTGGATTCCTGCTGTACAGCTGCAAGAACCCAATGCCTACCACACACTTAGTCCCTAATTAACCTTTTTTATATATATCTATCAAAAAGTGCTTTAAGATTCTCTATTACGTTACATTGCACAGTAAAAGGTACCTGCTACCAAAAAGTTATCAAAATCCCATACTTATCATATATTACAATCATAATAACACATTTATTTGTACAAAAACTGCAATAATCAATGAGAAATGACAGATATCATCCCAGCCGGGATATCTTCAAGTGTCCATGTTCTTTGTGGAGGACCCACTCAAAACTTCCAACAGTGGTCCTGGATGGGCTGCAGGACATTCTGGTCTTCCCGCTTAGACCCTGTCTTTGGCCACACCCAATGCTTTTTCTTCAGGTCTACTGTAATGATGAGTTGATGAAAATTGAAAACAGCTTAATGTTCCTAAAAAGTCACAAGTAAAACCAAGAAGAAGCACCTTAAAAAGTGCCAAACTAGTTACACATAGAGTGTCCGGATCACTCAGCGCCCATGATCTCCACAGTTTGTTTTCTTATGCTAATTATGGAAGGAATATTTAGCCAAAACCCACCTGGGGTTAACTATTTACAAAAATTTGCAAAAAGAGTACATGTTCACTTTAATGGGAAACGTGCAAAACCCCTCCTGGGTGAACTTATGTACATTAGTGCAAGTCAGTTCAGTTCTTCTCCTAATTAACATTGCTTTACTGTTGATCAGAAGCATCTGTTTTTGGTTGCTGGCATGGTAACATGTGGGACTGGTGAATCCCTGGCAGGGGGGAATCCATGATACATGGTAACACCCATAACCATCAGCTGCTCAGGTTCTGCTACCAAGGTTTAGGTAGCTTGATCACACACTTTGGGGTTGCATTGGACTGCAGTTGTAGATAATGCAGTGGGTACTGATATTACAGCTGGCGGTACCGAAGGGGTTAATGAATAGGCTGTCGATGCTGCGGCCGTACCTGCCAGTGGTGTCTCGTTATCAGCTTTCTCCTCCATTGAGATTAGGGGTTACCGGATGGGACGCGGCTCCACTAACTGCACTCCTTTCCACAGGGACATTTTCCACTTCTTCATTGCGGTCAGCTTAGCATCCTGGGATTGATGACACAATTCCTCCGCTGGTTCCATGAGGAGCGCCGGCCTGTCGCACGCGGTGGACGGAAGCGTGGGTATAGGAGCTGGTATTAGAATACCCCCTGGGCGCCATCTTCTGGTCCCAGGCTACATCTAAGACGACCTGACCGGATTTAGGTGTCAGTGGCATTCCGATGGGGCCTAGCAGGGCTTCACATGTCCCAGGGGTGGTGGACATACCTGCTCCTCCAGGACTGCGGTGATCCCTATCATCCTCCGGTGACGGGGAGACTGGTGGAGCAGTGGGTACCGGTGGTGGTGGTACCGAAGAAGTGCAGGTGGGTACTGGTGGTGAGGGTACCTGAGGAATTACTGTAGGTACCGGTGATGAGGGTACCAAGATGGCGGACTCCTCCTGGGCAGCCTGGCTTTGTTGCTCCACCAGAGCCTGTTTGTCCTGTAGTTTCCGGTGCAGCTCCACTACTTTTTTCTCCAGCTGTGACAGGTTGAAGTGTGCTGAGAGACTAGAGCCTGATTCCCTGGAGCCGGGAGACACTGACATTTCTCCCCTGTGCACCACAGGCCTCCTGCTGCTCTCCATCATGGCCTCCTGGTACTGTGTCTTCTCTTTCATTCCTTTTCCCGCCATGGGGTTTCTATCCACCCCGAGGGGCGGCGCCTTTTTCCCTTGCTACCATGCCAGGCTAAGATCTGGACCCCTCTCTGGGTTGGCCATGACGCAGTAGCATAGAAGTACAGGCAGGGACGGTTCATGTTGTTTCGCACTCTTTCTTGGGTGCCACCCACGAAGGCACACCCTACTTCACTGCCATGGTGGCCATCTTTACAGTCAAAATTACAGTTCAACTCCCAGTCCAATAAATCAATTGCTTTGCACATTTCAGGTTTATCATTTCTCAAATCAATCAAATTTTCGGCACACAGGACCCTGTAGCACTGGGCTTCGTAATCCTGTTTGTGACGCCAAAATGGATCACCCCCAGGGCAGGCGTGGGGAGCTACTTGGTACTGGGCCAGTGTCTTAAAGGGGAAGTATCGCCGTCGCGGTGACCCGGTCCGTGGCCCTGGGTGTCCATGTAAAATAGGTGGATTGAAGCTGAATAAAGTTTATATGTAGATAGTTCGTGACACCACCTGTTGTCTCTGGTCAAAAAGGGGACCAGCGCTGAGGTGCAGATCCTCTGGGACCGATGGTGTGGTGCAACAAAAATGTAATAGCTCTCCACAGGCAGAGCTGTAGTCCCAGGGCAGCGGTAGTAGATGTTGAGGTAGATGGTGTAGTGTTAGGCACAGAGATGTAGCAGTGCTGAGTAGGTTGGCGCAGGAAGAAGGCAATGACACAGCTGAATGCAGTTCTGATACTTTACTCACGTTTCTGGCATAGACAGATGCCTGCTTCAGTGCCGTGCTGTCCAGGTCAGGGACTCAGCCAACTGCCAGGCAGATGGAATACACCCTTCCAGCACTCCCTTCCGTGTGCCTTTTCTGAACGTCTCCTTTCTAGCGCTAATCTGAAGTACTTGTAGTTCTGAATTACACTCAAGTTCCTCCTTCTCGATTTTACTTATAACTCCACTTGTATGACAGGAAGCTGTAGCCTGCTTCGGGTACTACATACAATCATGTCCCGGCTCACACATGTTGCTGCTGTGTCTTCGAGTCTTAGGTGGGAATAAAGTGGTCACAACTTCTATTCCTCTGGTTTCTGCTGTAGGATCATTAGCATCACACACAACCTCGGATACTGGTGCCCAGCCTTGGTGCATTGAACTTAGATAAGGCCTCTGCACTAGCCCTAGTCCCCAGTCTCTCCTCACGTTCCATTCTTATCTATCTTCCTTCTGAACAACTGATCCTTCCTTTTTTCTCTTTCCTTGACAGGGAATCCAGCTCACAGGAGGCTGCTGCAAACATGTCCTTTCCCTCCTTCCCCCAGTGAGGAACTGTCTTTCTCCCCTTCTATGGGGATTCTGACTGCAGAGAGGTCTTCTCTCTGCTTCCCCCTGCGGGTAACTGACCTAACTTCCTGTCAGCTTTCCCCTCTAGTGTTTCTAAGCTCCACCCACCACCCAGCACCCTTCATGAACCAAAGCAGCTGCCATAAAAGGTGTCTGTGCTGGATGTAGGTGCTGGAGTCTGGTCAGGTGTTACCATCTTACCTGGGAAGTGGGATACTACGGGATACTACACCTCTTCGAATAATTTTGGTTGGCCAGACTCTCCTGGGAAGGGTAATCACTGTTCCATGTTTTTGTGGTTTACATGTGGTTCGCTGGAGTCCCAAAGCTTTAGAAATGGCTTTTTAACCTTTTCCAGACTGATAGATCGCAATTACTTTGTTTCTTATTTGTTCAAGAATTTCTTCGGATCACGGCATTATGTCTGGCTTTTGCGGACCTTTTGTTTACTTCACTTTGTCAGGCAGGTCCTATTTAAGTTATTTCTTGATTGAGAACAGGTGTGGAGGTAATCAGGTCTGCGTGTGGCTAAGGAATTTGAACTCAGCTTCCCAAAGATGTGATAAACCACAGTTAATTTAAGTTATAAGGATTGGGGGAAATCACTTTTTCATGCAGGGCCCTGTAGGTTTGGATTTCTTTTTCCCTTAACAAAAAAGACCTTCTTTTCAAAACTGTATTTTGTGCTTACTTGTGTTATCTTTGTCTAATATTTAAATTTGTTTGGTGATCTGATAGTGTGACAAATGTGCAAAAAAATAGGAAACCAGGAAGGGGGCAATCATTTTTTCACACAACTGTATGCCCCCTTTGATACTTACCCCATGCAGATCCAGTATAATTTTGAACTATATGAGATCATACAGATTAAAATTCAATTTGATATGTGGCAATAGGTTCTAAACAATTTGGTATCAGAATATCCATCCTCAAAATCTATATTGTCTGCTTCATCTTTAATAATTTTACCCAATCTCCACCTTGCCTCGGGGGGGCACACTATTAATAACCTGGTATCTAACTTGGCTAATATTTTAATGTTTTCTACAGAAAGGTCTCAGGACAAGTAGATCAACTTTTTTTTTACTTTAAGTAGATTTATGTTGTCGGTTTGTGACTGTTGAGTCCTCTCACCCAACATAATGTAGCCCACAAGGGCATGAAATAAGATTGTTAGCATGCTCCATATCACATGTCTAATAGTCCTTAACAAATACATTTTTACTGGTGTGGAAGTGTCTATATGTACTTACTTTCTAGAAATTATTGGAAGAAATCTAAATGTCCTTCGCCCGGTGTTGGGTCAAAAATTTGACTCCCAATTAGTAATGAGCGAGCATACTCGGTAATGGTCGGTACTCGCCCGAGCATCGCTGTACTCGTGGTACTCGGTGAGTGCTGAGCATTTCCAGGATTATTCGGTGAGAGCTGGGGTGTGCACCCTACATGTTTTGCCTCTTTAGAGCACCAATCAACATGCACTGTTTACCATGCACTGTAATGCTGCAGCCATCTTGGCTGTGGTATTACAGTGATTGGCTGGCCATGCAGCATCATCAGGTCTATATCAGACCTGACGCCGCCCTGCTTGTCCCAGTCAGCTTTGAAATCACCAGAGTAGGGAAAGTTGCTGCAGCGATAGGGAAAGAATAGGTGGGATATCAGTTACTGTGAGTATAACATTGTTGAATCCACAAATCCTTCTAAGGACTAATTATCAGTGATAGGTAGACAGGCAGTGTATGTGGCTATATATATATCAGTACTAGGCAGCAGGCAGTGTATGTGGGTCTATAGATATCAGTGCTAGGCAGGCAGGTATTGTATGTGACATACTTTATTGCATACATAAAGAGGGTCCATTCCATTACTATCTCCTGCGGTTGCATATTACAGATATTGACCGTATATACATAGCCCCAGGTATCAGTGGCCAGGAATAATTTTTTGGCATCTTAATCCTGATGATTTTATTCAAAAGCAATCCAGAGCACACATTTTTTTCTGCATGTGTGAAAATCCAGTTATTTTAAATGGGTTTACCTGTTCCAGCGATCACATCTGAGTGTGCAAAAAATTCTAACATTTTTGTGGTACTGTAAAACTTTTTTGGAGTGTCTTATACAATTTCTTCACGAAACAATCACTGACCTCAGGGAGACCAGTCAAAGAAAACACTGCGGCAGCCGGCAAAGGCGCTCAATCAGTGAAATCCTAGGTGCATCACTTCCTGGGAAATACGAATATGCAAATAAAGTCCATGGAGCCTCATTTAAGAGTCTCAAACACGGGACTAGCCAGATCTTCCTCGAGGGAAGGACCCAGCCAAGGCGTGGCTCCTTTCGGAAACCACCATTACCACCATATTAAGTGGCCCTTTTAGTCAATATCCAGCTTTTTACGAGTTTACAGATATGACAAGGGAAATACCAAGGCCAGGTATCCATACACAGACAGCTGTTTCGGGATGTTGCCCCTCATCAGTGTGGAGTAGGATTCTGGCTAGGTGGGAGCAATGCCTAGTAGACCAACATCACAAAATAATCACTGACCTCAGGGAGACCAGTCAAAGAAAGCACTGCAGTAGCCGGCAAAGGCGCTCAATCAGTGAAATCCTAGGTGCATCCCTCCCTGGGAAATACGAATATGCAAATAAAGTCCGTGGAGCCTCATTTAAGAGTCTCAAACACGGGACTAGCCAGATCTTCCTCGAGGGAAGGACCCAGCCAAGGAGTGGCTCCTTTCGGAAACCACTATTACCACCATATTAAGTGGCCCTTTAAGTCAATATCCAACTCTTTACGAGTTTACAGATATGACAAGGAAAATACCAAGGCCAGGTATCCATCCACAGACAGCTGTTTCGGGGTGTTGCCCCTCATCAGTGTTGAGTAAGATTCTGGCTAGGTGGGAGCAATGCCTAGTAGACCAAGATCATGAAACAATCACTGACCTCAGGGAGACCAGTCAAAGAAACCACTGTGGTAGCCGGCAAAGAGGCTCAATCAGTGAAATCCTAGGTGCATCCCTCCCTGGGAAATACGAATATGCAAATAAAGTCCGTGGAGCCTCATTTAAGAGTCTCAAACATGGGACTAGCCAGATCTTCCTGGCTCCTTTTTTTGCTTTTTGCTGTGTGCTACCCTAGTTAGTGACACTGTTTTGCTGTAAAATAATAAAAATACAGTTCACATAATTTACAGTGTGGTATCTCCGTTACATGCCTCATCTATCTGTGGGCTGAAAATTGTGGCATTTGAGGCCTCCATTCAACTGTTTTTGATGTGTGTTACCCTAGTTAGTGACACTGTTTTGCTGTAAAAAAAATAAAAATACAGTTCACATATTTTACAGTGTGGTATCTCGTCACACGCCTCATCTCTCTGTGGGCTAAAAATTGTGTCATTTCAGGCCTCCATTCAACTGTTTTTGCTGTGTGCTACCCTAGTTCTTGAAACTATTTTCCTGTAAAAAATATAAATACAGGCCATATATTTTACAGTGTTGTATCTCTGTTACACACCTCATTTATCTGTGTGATACAAATTGTGGAATTTGAGGCCAACATTCAGTTGTTTTTGCTGTGTGTTACCCTAATTCTTGAAACTATTTTCCTGTAAAAAAAAACAAAAATACAGGCCACTTATTTAACATTGTGGTATCTCTGCCACACACCTCATCTATCTGTGGGCTACAAATTGTGGCATTTGAGGTCTACATTCAACTGTTTTTGCTGTGTGTTACGGTAGTTTTTGAAACTATTTTCCTGTAAAAGATAAAAATACAGGCCACATATTTTGCAGTGTGGTATCTCTGTTTCATGCCACATCTATCCGTGGGCTATAAATTGTGGCATTTGAGGCCTCCAATCAACTGTTTTTGTTGTGTATTACCCTAGTTCTTGAAACTATTTTCCTGCATGTAACTTTGGTGCAGGGCAGGTCTTGCATTCAATGCATAAGCAACCAGTGTGGGAGTACCAAATGAATAATGTGATCTTGGTTTTTCTGTGGCCATTCAGTATGTGTGTTCAAAGGCTTATTGGGGTGCATGTAACTTTGGTGCAGGACAGGCCTTGCATTCAATGCATAAGCAAAGAGTATTGGAATAACAAATGAATAACGTAACCTTGGTTTTTCTGTGGCCATCCAGTACGTTTGTTAAAAGGCTTATTGGGGTGCGTGTAACTTTGGTGCAGGGCAGGCCTTGCATTCAATTCATAAGCAAATAGTATGAGAGTAGAAAATGAATACTGGGAAATTTGGTTGCATGTGGTCATCCATAACGTCTGTTCAATGGGTTGTTGGGGTGCGTCCAAATGTTGGGCATATCTGCCACTCACTGCATACGCAATAACAGTATAAGGGACCCACTGTTTAATAATGGGAACAACAAAGCATAGCCGGCTGATGGCTCTCTAAGAAAAGTGAGGGCCGACTGCTAGCCCTTTAAAAATTGACTTTGAGACTTTCAGAGTCCCTCCTTCATAAACTAAACAGGATGTGTCTGATGATGTGTCACACACCACATGGCCAAATAAGGTTGTAAAATGTTAAAATTACATTTCCTAGTGAATGCATTGTCTTGGCTGAAATCAATGATAATATGGAAAAACGCATCAAAAACGCTATGTGTGAACATAGCCCAAGTGGTGGAGGAACATTTTTGTTTTATTTTTTTGCTTTACATACAAATCACTACCCTAGAAAGGATGTTCCTTAACATATTTCCCAGGAAAATCCATTTTGGTTTTGTTTTTGTATGTTTTATTGTGGGCCTATAAAAGTGGCGTAAGACTCTGACAACATTGTTCACAGCTGTGACCTGGGAGTTAGAAATGCTTCCAGGGGTATTCCCCATGATGTTTCCATGTCATTTGAGCACTGTTCCCATCGATTTCAGATGTTTTTTAGACCCTAAAAGGACCCCAGGGTGGGGTCGCGACAAAAATGCTCAGTTTTCCCATAGGTTTACATTGGGCTCATTGCTTGTATCGAGCACCCGAGTTTTCCAATTTGTTCGACCCGAGCAACGAGCACGCGATCACTTTAGTGCTCGCACATCACTACTCCCAATATAAACTATCATGTATGGATTTTGGTCTATTGCCCACCATAATTGAGGGTTGCTGAAATTCCTTAATATCTGGATGTGAGTCATGTAAAATAGGACAAAATCTACATAGCATGTAACTAATATGACCACAGTATTGGCCATAAGTAGAGACAAAAAATCTGTCCCTTATTTCCTTTAGCTATCTCATCATATATTTTTCCAAGGGTTGCTACAATTCTTGGCTGGGATATCACCTTTCACTAAAACTTTTCAGTGAGTCTACAACGCCTTGTCAGAGAAGACACAGAAACTAAGACACAGAAACTGTCAAAAAAGCATAATAAATAAGGTGCAAGTCATTTTTATGTTCAAATTACAACACAATTCTGCCATATTTTGTTTGTTAAATCTCTGTCAATATGTCTTAAAACACTTCTGGGGAACAGCCTGTTTCTTAGGCTCTCCATGTATATGTTGTGACGGTCACACAGCCACAACACATGCAACTGTGACGTCGAACAGCTGATTATCCAGGATACCGAGGTCGCTATTCAGGAAGCGCTATAGCTATTTGGATTAAGGCCCCGTCACACTAAGTGACTTACCAGCGATCCCGACACCGATATCAAGGTATCAGGATCGCTAGTAAGTTGCTATGTGATCGCTGGTGAGCTGTCACACAGACAGCTTCACCAGCGATCAGCACAGCGACGCCGAGGGCCCGGCATCGCTGGCCATCCCTGTAAAAAATAGAATCAAAATAAAAAATATAGTTATTCTCACCTTCCGACGTCCCGTTCAGCCATCCTGCCTCTCTCCACGCTCTGGTTCCAGTGATCCTTTGCGAGAATGACCGCGAGATGTCACGGTCTCGAGGGATAACAAAGTCTCGCGGTCATTCGTGCAAAGGATCACTAGGACCGGAGCGTGGAGAGAGGCAGGATGGCTGAACGGGACGTCAGAAGGTGAGAATAACTATATTTTTCTTATTATTTTTTACACCTGATCGCTGGTCTCCCGCCTGTCACACATAGCGATGCGTGCTGGCCAGCGGGAGACCAGCGACCAAAGAAATGTCCAGAGGTTTCTTCCAGTGATCAGCGAAAGCGGCAGGGGGGCCGCTCGCTGATCGTTGTCACACACAGCGATCTCGCTGGTGAGATCGCTGTTACATCACAAAAGTTGTGACTCAGCAGCGATCTCACTACCGAGATCGCTTAGTGAGACGGGGCCTTTAGGTCTTATCCGAAGCTATTCACTTATCCCTAGTGATATCAAATGCTAATCCATCCACTTCAGTCAAATTGTTGGACTCAATTAAGGCTTCACATCAAAAGCTTTAAATGGCGTTACTTATTTACAGTAGCAATCAGAAATATTCAGCCCCTAATGAAATTAAGCTTATTAGAACAATTTACAAACTTTTTTGCAGTAAACAATTAAATAATTTAGGGCATAGCCAGACACCAGCTTCTGGCAATGTTTCTAAGAAATCTTAGCCTATCCCTCATAAGCAAGGGACTCAAGTTTACTAATTTTCTTGGGTTTGAGTGGTGCAACGGTCCTGCTTAAAGGCCATAAAGAAAATTTCTATGGAGTTCAAGTCAGGCTGCTACAGAATTTTTCAGGAATATTTCTGAAACAAAGTTTTGGTGAACTCTGAGGTATGTTTGGGGTACATTTCCTGTTGGAAGGTCAAATGACACCCAAGCGTCATCTTCCTCACAAAAAGCAAAATATTTTCTTTTAGGATTTCATAATACTTATGTGACTTCATCTTGTCTTCCACATTCTGCAGGTTTTCATCATCAGAGAAGCAAAGCAGTCTCAGAGCATCATCGAGCCACCACAATGCTTCACTGTAGACAGGGTGTTCTTTTCAGTACAAGTTTTATTCTTCCTCCTACTGACATACCTTTGATCCATATGCCCAAACATTTAAGTTTGGGTCAGCTGAGGTAACGTTTTGGAATTTTAGCATGAAGACCATCAACGTTTAGTAGGTTTCTGACTGTGCAAACTGAAACCACAGCTCCAGCTGCCACCAAATCTTGTTTTAGGTATTTTGTAGTCACTTGAGGGTTTTTGACCACAGGCCTCCTGTGACAACTTCCTTTTTCTGCCAAAGCCAGGAACTATAATAAGCGTTTCTTCAACTTTGAACTTGTGATCTCTGCTGCTTCCATCTGTATCTATAGGAACTTCCAATACATTTATATTATTTTGAACCATTTTTTGAATATGTGCAAGAAGTGAACTCTTTTCATCTTTTATATGTGTCTTACCCAGAAAAGCATATTTATCCATGCAATTCTTGGCATCTCTATAGTTGCAATAAATGTTGGTCTTTCTCTATACCCCACTGTAATCTATTGTATTACAATCTAGCACAATGCCTTGTGAACAATACATTATTGTCTTCTTTCAATATTCTATTTCATGTGGAATGGTTACAAAACCATTCTGACCGGTAGGCTTTCACTGCAGCTTTATTCCCTCTGTAATCTTATTGATTTTACTAACTGTAATATGACAGTACAGTAGTTACACTGAAAATTGACAGTGCAAAGGTTATGGATTGAATGAATCCAGAAAATGAATACGCCAGCTACCTTCTCTACAATGGAGGCACTAAAGCAAAACAAATGTGATGTAGAGGGGGCTTTCTGAACAGTGATTTGGGTAATAAATAGTGCCCAAGCCACAAATGACATATTTCTAAACCACAAGCTGCATTTGCAGGTCTGCAAACTGTATGTGAAGGAATGCACTAATAATACAGCCTGAAATTTTAACACATGGAGTAAAAAAAAATTAATAACCATTTAAAATGTTATATTAGAGACTTACATTAATACAGTGGGGGAAATAAGTATTTGATCCCTTGCTGATTTCATAAGTGTGCCCACTGACAAAGACGTGAATAGTCTATAATTTTAAGGGTAGGTTAATTTTAACATTGAGAGATAAAATATCAAAAATAAAATCCAGAAAATCACATTGTATAAATTATATAAATTTATTTGCATTTTGCAGTGAGAAATAAGTATTTTATCATTCTGGCAATCAAGACTTAATACTTGGTGGCAAAACCCTTGTTGGCAAACACAGCAGTCAGATGTTTCTTGTAGTTGATGATGAGGTTTGCGCACATGTCAGTAGGAATTTTGGTCCACTCCTCTTTACAGATCATCTCTAAATTATTACGATTTTGAGGCTGTCTCTTGTCAGCTCGGAGCTTCAACTTCCTTCCATAAGTTTTCTATGGGATAAAAGTCTGGAGACTGGCTAGGCCACTCCAGGACCCTAATGTGCTTCTTTTAGAACCACTCCTTTATTGCATTGGCTGTAGGTTTTGAGCCATTGTCTTGCTGGAAGACCCAACCACGACCCATTTTAATGTCCTGGTGGAGGGAAGGAGGTTGTCACTCAGGAATTTACAGGACATGGCTCCACCCATTCTCCCATTGATGCGGTGAAGTAGTCCTGTGCCCTTAGCGGAGAAACACTCCCAAAGCATGTTTCCAAATCCATGCTTGACAGTTTTCTTTGGGTCAGAGGCAGCATTTCTCTTCCTACAAACACGGCAAATTGAGTTAATGCCATAGACCTCAATTTTTGTCTAATCTGATCACAGCATCTTCTCCCAATCACTCACAGAATCATCCAGGTGTTCAGTGCAAAGTTTAGACGGACCTGCACATGTGCCTTCTTGAGCAGGATTTTAAACCTTTACGGCGTAATGTGTTACCAATGGTTTTCTTAGTGACTGTGGTCCCAGCTGTCTTGAGATCATTAACAAGATCCCCCTTGTACTTTTAGGCTGATCTCTCACCTTCCTCATGATCAACATCACGAAACAATCACTGACCTCAGGGAGACCAGTCAAAGAAAACACTGTGGTAGCCAGCAAAGGCGCTCAATCTCAGTGAAATCCTAGGTGCATTTCTCACTGGGAACAAGTTCCCAGGGAGCAACGTTGCTCCCTCATTAACAAGTTCCCCCTTGTACTTTTAGGCTGATCTCTCACCTTCCTCATGATCAAGGATACCTCCTGAGGTGAGATTTTGCATGGTGACCCAGTTCAATGTCGATTGACAGTCATTTTGTGTTTCTTCCGTTTTCTTACCATTGTCTCCTTCTCACTCATTGTATTGCTTATGGTTTTTTAGCCCATTCCTGCTTTGTGCAGGTCTATGATCTTGTCCCTGACATCCTTAGGAAGCTCTTTGGTCTTGTCGATGTTGTAGGGTTATAGTCTCACTGATTAATTGAGTCTGTGGATAGGAGTCTTATATAAAGGTGACTATGTAAGACAGCTGTATTTAAAGCAGGTAACAAGTTGATGAGAAGCGTCTAACTGGTCGGGAGGAGCCAGAACTCTTATTGGTTGGTAGGGGATCAAATACTTATTTCTCACTGCAAAATGCAAATAAATTTATATAATGAATACAATGTGATTTTCTGAATTTTTTTTATATTTTATCTCTCAATGTTAAAATTAGCCTACCCTTAAAATTATAGACTGTTCATGTCTTTGTCAGTGGGAAAACTTACAAAATCAGCAAGGGATCAAATTCTTATTTCCCACACTGTAAGTCATCACAACTAGAGTTGAGCAAATATGTTCGGAATCGGTCGCTGAATCTGAATTTGCCAGATAAATGCCATATTGGTAACCTATTCTTGCCAAATTTATGTTTTATAATCCGTTCCTAACATATTTGTTCATTTCTACTCCCTTTGACTTCAATGACATTCGGCTGTGTTCAGCGAATATTGGAAAAACAAATTTGCCACCAATCGGAATCAGAATCGAATTTTGAAAAATTTGCTTTACTCTAATCATAACTGCTCCAAGAAACTGTATGAAAATAAGCCTAAATAGCCGCAGTCAAATCACAATGGCTGATGGAACTTCGATTATAAAGCCTGCTACAGTATCTTCATCAATTGACTTTTTATCAGCTGCTCTACAGACAGTCCATTTATCCACTCGTATAACATAAGTTTCTGTAAATGGTACAGGTTGTCGAAGACTTCCAATGGGCACTGGCAGAAGAAGTAGAGTTGTTCTTGTATGGAAGCAGTGTGTTTGGCTATAACTGTACTTTACAGAAAAAAAAACAGCCATACCAAGACCAGGTCATATTAGAAATGCACTAACAGGATGGAGTAGACCTCCATAATAAAGATGGGGCAACACAGGTGCAAAATACTGAATAAACACTACAATTCTAAGTAAATACCCTAATAGTTCATTTTCACTGTCTTCAGATCACAAGTTTCATATTTTTAAGCAAATATTTTTTTAAGAACTTGAAATGTAGGATACTAGCTATTATCTATATTTAGACATACTCCCAAACATTTGCATGTAAGTAGCAGGTGTGTAACTGAGGGGTTGTAGAGGTTGTGGATAGAGGTAACTTATAGGGGTGCCTACTTTCAAAACTAACCCCCTTAATAAAGTTTGTTACCTCTGAAGAGATCTAACTGAAATGTACGATTCTAGCTATTACCTCTATTTAGAAATTCTTTACTCCTGAAAATTTTCATGTAAGTAGGTAGCACAGGTTTAACTACAAAGGTTGCAAACATGCAACGCTGTGGGCACACCTGCAGCTTGATGATGTCCATCCACGCTTCAGTGTAAGAGGGAAAACAATGCAACACATGACATGTTATAAACAGGTGTTCTGTTACAGAGTTTGGATGGGAGCTTTGAAGCTACAATTTACTTGTTCTTGAAGGTATCATGCAAATTAGCTCCTATTGGATGCAGCTAATTTTAAAGTCAATGTCTAATCCTTAACAAGTCTTGAGGGTATAAGGGGGAACGTTTCTCCTTGTAGAGCGTGCCAAGCCAATGCAAAAGACTTATAGGCCGAGCAAAGCTCCAATGGGAAATCAAAGATCAAATCTTCTTCCTCTCTGATGAGATTATTTGCATATTACCAAGTCTTGGCATGCTAATAGTTCAGGCAATGACTTATGGGGTACCTACTTTCAAAAGGTGGCACTTGCAATATAGTTTCTTAAATTTGAGAAGATACTTTTTCTTATGGAGCACTGTCTATAAGACTATTTGTTGTCTCTTTAATATGAGCCAGTTCCCCTCAAAAACAGTAATAATCAGAAATATACGACTTTTATTACCCAAAGAGGTATAGCTGCAATTTATATGTAATATCTACAACCAACAAGTAAAGTAGATGTAATTTCTGATGTTGTCTACGATATGGGATTCTCCAGATGTGGTGAGACAGCATACGACAGCCTATATCCTTCGTGACATGTTGAGACTTGTAGTGGAGAAGTGCACATTTAAGGTCACTGCACCTGTAATCTGTCCAGCGTCCTTATCCAATCTACTATGTGAACTGATACGAGAATTTAAAGGAGCCCTGATGTCAGATCCCTCATTGACTAATGCACTTAATTACACCTAATTAAACGTGGACCTGGTGCTGGAACCCCTTTCCATATGTAATAATTTGACATCAAGGTCGGCATTTGGACAAAAAAAAAAAACTTGAAGATCTAATTTATGTGTTTTCGCGCAAATTTGTTGGATTTCAACGTTTCTCCAACATCTTTGTTTTTTGCTCTTGCATTGTAAATGTCAATACTATGCATCACTTATGAGGTGTAATTTATGTTTAGCTCCAGTATTTCCTCCGTCTCCTTGTCTTATTAGCCACTTGCCATTCTCATTTCATCCTTGTCAAGATGAAATCATTGTCAGAAATGTCACTAGCCCACTTGCTTACCCTGAGCTTCTTCCAAATGCGGTGTTGCCATGAGCTTGTGTAGAGGGGAAAGGCAGGTTGCCAACGGTGTCCGACTTATCTCTTTAAATTGCTCCCTATGCCGTGGTATGAGGTGCTATCGGTTCTGAATGTTAATGTCCCTGTGTGTGCTTCTGTCTCTCCTGCTTTCCTTGTGTGTATGTGTGTGCGTATCTCACTCTGCCTCTCCAGCCCCATCTCCCTGTCTGTATCTGAGTGCATGCATCTGTGTGAAAGAAGGGGAAAAATACATCAGTTTAGCACGGACATGCCTCTCTAACAAGGAGAAGAGGAGGAGAGAGTGAGTAGAAAGGGAGAGAGAAAACAGCAGAATGACAAGGGACATTTAAACTGCTCCTATATTCCGTCCACAAGCAGAGAATCTAGAGAGAAGAACTCAGGAAGGATGTAGACCTGTGCAGATGCAACATGCAGCCAGGTTCAATTCTCGTGAAGAACCCATGACATAAACGCAAGACTTCAATTGGAAATGTTTTTCCCTCTTTCTATTTTTTCTCAATTTTCCAAAGTAATTTCTTTTCAACGAGACGAGAAAAAAAAAATCAGCGGAAAGGTGATTTTTTTTTCTTCTTTTCCCATCTACTCAACGTAGATTAACTTTGAATGCAACATGTGTAATGTCCTCCTTTTACCTTGATAGATTCCAAACAACCTTGTCAGGAGGGGTGAAAAATAAAGAAGGAAAAAAACGAAAAAAAAAAGATTGGAAGCAAACTCAGATGAAAACGAGAAGAAGGAATATGATCATATAACCTCAAGCCTCCTGTCGGGAATAAAAGGACTTAAACCCTACCTCCTCGATTTTTGGAGGACTATATTCCGAGAAGGGGCCAGATAAATATGAATGGTGCATAAACGTGTTCTGATCTTGTGTTCATTTTGTGTTTCTGCCTGTCACTGCATGACATCAATGGAACTGACACAGGGATGTATTAAGAGAAGCTTAGGTTCTTCTGGCAGGTCCTAGCTTACCACCAGCTGCCTCTGTTTCTACTGGTTTTGGGAGCGGTGCAATGAGAAGGTAAGTTGGAAAGATTTCCTACTTTTATATTATATCTTCTTCACCAGGCAGGGCCTGAATAGAGAGGTAGTGCAGGAGTCCCGATATGTAGTCAATTCTCCATCTAGAAGGTCACACAACACATCCCTCATTCCAACCCACACCTATAGGGTAAAAGTTCTTTTTCCAAAATAGGAACTCCTTGCAGGTTTTTTTTTCTCTACGTAAAGCCTTCACTTCAGGTAAAAAGTGTGAAGTCTGATTCTCTGGAGGTAAAGAAAAAAGAATCTCTTTCAAGAAAAAGATCAAGGGCATTCTCATAAAAGGAACAGTCTATAGGTCTTCTGCTTCCAACGCATTAAATAAATCCGAAACATATTCAATGGAAATCTTTTTTGACTTTTGACCTTAAGGGTGGAAAAAATGATCAATCACATCATATTGTGTTAAAATTTGGATGATGGGATGTGATTTGCATCATGTCACGGTGGCCGGTATGTGTGCGCTAACCGGTCTGATGTCATATTTGTCAGCTTTTTCACGAATGTTTCCTGAGTCACAAGTTCTAATATGAGAAATTTGGCATCCTGAGTGCCTATGTGTGTCCCTGTGTCTGTTTGTGTATGCTGCTCCGTGTCTGTGTGTTCGGATCTCCAGTTCCTCTGCATTACATCCTTCTTTTTTTTTCTCTCTTCACGTTTCATGGGCTATTGGCTTTGGAAGGTTTATCAATTTCCATTTGAAAGGCTGTTTCTTCTTTATTTAATTGCCCTTGCTTCTTGGCTCCGTTTTGCTGGTGTGCATGTAAAGGGGGGGAGGTGGGGTCCGTTGTTTAGAGGGGTGGGTGGGGGGGTGACTCATAGCCTAGAATGTTAAATACAATATATATGGAATCTACAGATAGACGTGTCTTAGGTTGTATGTATTCCAAACCGACCCAATCCTTCACGAAAAGAGGACAAATTGCTGCTGTTTTTGTAATATCTGGCACCAGAGCTGGTCTGAAGACACATTTAATCTTATTTAATCATGCAGGCTCCTGCATCATTCCCATTGCTGACCAGCAGGGTCATGCAGCAAGCTTTTACTCGTGGCAGCTGAATAGTTAAATGCACGGCTATGAATTCTCTGTCCCTCCGATTGATTGACTGGGTGACGGTTATGGAGAAAATGTGCTATCCAATGTAAAGCCAGATGCTGCTCTACAATCTGAAGGCTGCATTTCAATATCTATCATTTACATGACTGTCCTCCAGCACTTTGCACTATAATATCCTATGAGATATATAAGGCTGCAAAAGAAAAAAATCAAAAGTAAAAGTTCTCCTCTTCTCTTGGTTATTATATTTTCTGCATCATTGTGAAACGTGACAATGCTTTATCCATACTTAAGTAGCAATTTTAGCATTAGGCCATAAGGCATTTTACTCTGCTGCATGCAGTGGTCTTTTGTTGTTTTAATAGCTTTGACCACTATTATATTTTGGGAATAAGACAGTCAGTTCACTCCAAATTATTATTTTTATTAATTACATTTTTATGGGCAAATCATACTCCAGTTACTACAATTTCTGCTCCTCCCCGTAATCTTTAAGGGGGAGAGACCTTTATATTCTCTGCTTGAACTAAACAGCACCATCTGTATGTGAGGAAGAAAACTACAGCTCACTCATGAAAATCAGAATTTCTGGCTCTTTACATATTGATGAAACATGTCACTATCTAGATGGAATATAATTTATATATGTATATTTGATGTTGAAATACATACTCATTTAATGTATTGTTAAGTTTCTCATTCTGGGTCATTTAAGTATAAAGCTTCCATAGGAAATATATCAAAGTATTAATCAAATGAGATCAATTACTAATTAAAAACAATAGGGGAAGATTTGTCAAAACTGGTACATAAAAAAGTAAGTCCTCATTTTTTATATGGACCATTTAATCTAAGATCTAATTGGAATGGGGAATGATTGGAATTGAGAACGAGATCTGGTTGGAATGCAATAAAAATTGCTCCAATTTCCTTTGCATAAATGATGGTGATCCCCTCCCCTACACTAAATTATTGGTCATTGTTTGCTGACTGAGACATATAACCCATTCCCATGTGGCCAAACTGTGCAACTAGAAACTCCATTTATTCAACATATTACTTAGCTCTCATTGTAACAAAATAAGGAACTATGGCTCAAATAGTTATATTTAATAAGGATTATCAGAGATTAGTAAAGTTAATGTGAGTTAGACTTTAAGAACCTGCTTTGGAGGAACTGCCTTGGTTGTCCACCTTTGGGGACAGTTTTTAATTCATTTAAATGCATGTATTTGGCACTAACAATGATGTTTGCTATTGAGCTTCATTAAAACTTTTGCACCGTTTGCTTTCTATACCCTCTGCGTTGTACTATATATTACTGGCTGTAGAATGAACTGACGATATTCATTCTGATAGTCCTAAAAGAGTTGTCCACTACTCAAAAAACCCCTTCTCAATCACTCTGCACTTATGTACTCAACACTTATACTGCCCTCTGGTGCTGGTGCCATTCCATTGGTGTAGGCATTGTGTCTCCCGGTGATCGAGTAACAGTACGATGGAACGCGAACCAAGAGCTGGCACCATTTCAGCTATGTAGGCAGTGTCTCTCCCGGTGATCGAGTGACAGTGTGACAGCACGCGAACCCAGTACGTGTGCCATTCTAGAAATGTATGTGCTGTCTCTCTTGGTGATCAAATAACAGTGTGATGGCACGTGAACCCAGAGCTGGCACCATTTCAGCAGTGTATGCAGTATCTCTCCTGGTAATCGTGTAACATTGTGATGACACGCAAACCCAGTGCCTGTGCCATTCCAGCTGCGTATGCAATGTCTCTCCCGGTGATAGAGCAACAGTGTAATAGCACGCAAACCCAGAGCTGGCGCCATTTCAGCAGTGTGTCTCCTGGTGATTGAGTAACAGTGTGACGTCACGTGAACAATCTGTCTGTACCATTCCAGCGGTGTAGGCACTGTTTCTCCCTGTGATCAAGAAACAGTGTGATGGCATGCAAACCAGATACTGGTGCCATTTCAGTGGAGTAGACAATGTCTCTCCCGGCGATTGCTTAACAGTGTGATGACAGGTGAACCTTGCAGCTAATTAGTGGCTGCTTCACTCACTCCACCTTCGGACATATCGCACACATCCATAGGAAGAGAGCAGAAGAGATTACTTGTTTTGGAAGTTTTGGAAGTAAGTGATTTGTCCAAAGATGGCGAGAGTGAAGTGGCCACTGATTAGCGGCAGGGTTCGCGTGCCGTCACACTCTTACATCATCCCCAGGACAGACAGTGTTCATACCGCTCGAATCGCGCTGGCACCACAGGTGAGTATGTGTTGTTTTTTTTTTAAAAGGGGAACCATAGAGATTGTGCGAGCGGTAGACAACCCCTTTAAGGTATTAAGGGAAATTTTGTAGACCTATTCTGTCTTCAAAGTTGAATATGCAGGAAGCAAAAGTCCTGTAAATGTCAAATGGTGCAAAATATTTAATGAATTGCAAAAATGGTTATTACCCCCCAAAATAGTGACTAAATGTGCACAACCCTTTAAAGAAACTAGATGAGTATAAAGTCAAATTGGCAATGCTCCATGGAAAACCAGGCAAATTATCTCCTTCCAAGAACATGAATGCTACCTAATGGAGGTAGCTACCCTATAAGTCAGTCTCTGACCCTTCAACAAGCCTTGCACCATAACCAGGGATAATCATAGCTATGTTTCAAGACAAGGTCGGACATCAATTTCATGAGATACCAGTGGCACCAGTGTGACCAGTGAGATAATGAGGTAGTATGGAGCTCAGTTTCACTTGAGGATCCCATATGCCCTTCTACCATTGCAACTGATGACTGATCCAACCAACCTTTATCCAACGTTTATTAGTATTATTGCAATATACAAGGTGACGGTTTTTATTAACTCTTTGGGTTTTGAGTTTTGTAGAGTAATGTGAGGGCAGAGTACGAAATAAGGAAACTTAATTCAGATGCTCTGTGTCCCCAGTCATTGCTAGTTTGTTTCTACGTCTGCACACACTTGTGTTAAGAATATTTTAACTTGTTCTTTCATGTGCTCCTCTCCTTTGGAGATTTAACAGATAGATTCGATCAACCCATTACACACCCAAGAGGGACATAAAACGCCACCACGCTATGGAGCATATTCTCCTGAGTACACAACAGGTTAATTGAGTGCACACTAACACCTCTCTCCCCACTATAGAAAGGACTCATGGGTCTGCAGGGAATATTAGCTCATCAGAAGTAGTATGTGTGAGAGACGCCAAGGGAAGGAGTGAACGCACTGAAGAAGTTCAAAAATCTGAACACAGCCTCAAACTATGTAAATGGGAACTATTGTAGCCTTTTAATATTCCATAAATCACATTTGCCACATGTAATGGACACACTGGTTGACGAATATTTTTCCTACCATCTAGATCTGTAGATATATTAGCATGGTGTGCACTCAGGCTACTCACTTTACGGACAAGTTTATCTAGTAGTAATTCTTAGCTGTGTAAATGTCATGTTAATTGCTTTTGAGTTTACAACAAAATAAGCTCAACTTTGGCGATGTAAACCTGAACCTGGGCTTAAGGAAACCTGTCCTGTTTGCAATGGTCTTGAGGAAAAAAGGGGAATCCAGCTCGAAGGAATAAAATCAATTTCTTTTACTTAATTCCAAAGATAAAAGTGTGCCAAAATCATACATCACGCAGATACCGGGTATACCAGTGAGAAAAAGTGCCTGGCTGAAACTGAACGCGTTTCGAACACACTCATGTTCTTAGACTCATTAGAATTGAGTATGATTTTGTCATACTTTTATCTTTGGAATTAAATAAAAGAAATTGATTTTATTCCTTGGAGCTGGATTTCCCTTTTTTCTACAAGTACATTTCCTGGTGTCTGGCGGAGACACGAATCCCTGCTCGGGGTCCATGGAATCAAAGGCTTTTTCCGTGGAAGGGATGAGCTGAAACACTTTTGTCTATTCTGTTTGCAATGGTGTCTGATCTGTAGATGGGATGTTGTAGAGCAGGAGAAGCTAGTTAGATTGATAGACAAACTTGTGGGCAAAGTTTCAGTAAGTGCTCATTCACACGGCTGATTTTCGAGTACGAGTTTAATCCGTGTTTTTCGCAGATAGATCTCGTTCCTGTGCTGTTCACATGTCCAATTTTTTTCTGGACTGAGTGGTCCATGCAAAATCATGGAGACATGTCCAATATTGATCCAAATCAGTGTCAGATCAAAATAGGATATGAGAGTCTAATGTTACATGCACATTTTTAGTAATTGCTGCAAAAATTTCTGCATCTCTTGGCAGAAAAAGTGCAGCTGCAAAAATGCACATTTTTCCTGTTTTTTTATTTACGTTTTTGGTCCAGAATTTCCCTACTCATTAGTTTGGGTGAAATCTGCAGCAAAAATGAATTGACATACAGCAGCAAATCTGAAAGTCGCAAATAAGCAATGCATGCATGAGATGTCAGGATTCTCATTCACTTTGTTGTTCTGTGACAAATCTGAGATGAAAAAATGCAGCAAAAATTCAACGTGTTGACACAACCTAAAGGACCATGAAAAGATTGGACAGCACTCAGATGCCATCCAGGTTTTCACAGACTGCTTGATAGGAAACGGTAAAGACGCATTTTTTTTGTTTCTCATTTGATAAAATCTGATAGAATTTGGACCAAAACCGGATGAAACTGTGATGTAAATCTGATGAAAGTCTGAACAAAATAACTCATGAAACTAGGACATTTTTCTTGCATGTGAAAAAAAACGGATGTCTGAATGAGCCCTACACTGGCATTATATTCATGGAAATCCCTAGTGTTTGTTTGCATGAGTCCAGTGGACGGTCCTATTCAATGATTGATAGTCTTCCCTATATACTGTGCATCTAGAGACTGCTGTCAATCACTGAGTAGGACCACCCACTGGACTCTTATGCATACAAACACCAGGAATTTCAATGAATAAAATAGAAGTTATGCTGATTCTTTTTCTTTTTTATACCCTGCTGTCCACAGATCAGACTGCTTGTATAATGTGATTGGTTCACTTTAAAGGGAATCTATCTGCAGCTTTTTACTATCTAATCTGACAACAATATGATGTAGGGTCAGAGACCCCGATTCCAGTGATGCATGAATTAGTTAACTGGGTACAGCAGTTGTGAGAGAATAACAGTTTTTTTCTGCTGCAGATCTAGCAGAACTCAGAATGCAGAGCCATGTATCACTCCGCCCACACCACTGATTGTCACTTTCTGTATATTGACAGAAAGCTTCCAATCAGTGCTGGAGGCGTGGTTGGACCAGGAGGCATGATACATCTAGTCCTCTAGTGATAAGTTCCTGCTGATGAAACAATGATTTAATTAAAACTGCAAAACACAATACAATAAGTCATTCATCACTGGAATCAGGGTCTCTGCCCCTATGTCATGCTGCTCTCAGATTATACAGCAAAAACCTGCTGACAGATTCCCTTAAGAAAGCAAATCCAATGTGTAATTAGTATTGGTATCTCGTATGAGTTGAAGATATCTGATTACAAGGAAGAGTCATTAGAAAATAAAACTCACTGTGGGTTTCCTGCAATCTGCTGGCTATAAGCAATATAATGGCTGAAGAATGCAAGTTACCATAAATTAGCGACTTTGCTGATATTTTTCAGGATGCTAACAGGGCTTTTTCTTTTTTGGTAAATAACTCATGGCTATGGAAACAATTCCCATAAAATGTTAGTGAATATTAGAGTAACTGTATACTGTAAATATTTCTTAAAATATGGGCACATTAAGTAAAGGCTTTAAATAAAAGTGAATAGTCTTGGATATAGATATTTTTTAACAGAGTTATGTTAAAAATTTTGCACTATTTAACTTCAACAGCATTCTTGTACCACAGAATTTAGTAGGCTGCAGAATGAGCGAACAGCGAAGTCCATCAGTGAGCTCATTCTGATAGTTTACAGTTTCCTCATTCCACATTCTATACTGAGGCACATGAAGGGTGTAGAAGCCGAACAGTCCAACATTTTTGATAAAACCCTATTGAAAAAATTTTTTTTAGCAAAAAATCCATGCATTTAAGTACAAAGTGCACAGAAAGTATGTATACCATTTAAAGTACAAGCATAATTCAAGAATAAGTCAAATCATAAATTATTCTTTCCTAATGTAAAAATCTATGGCATGAATATTGATTGACTAGGTATCTCATGAATATCTGGTTGTGGGGATCTGACCCCTGGTTTCTTCTAAGGGTGCAATTAGACTAGCCAACTCTCAGCTATTAAAACAGCTGCAGATCAGCTACATAGAATCGGACAAGTTGTCACTTAAAGGTCATCTGTCAATAGGATAAACCCCCTAACCCGTTTATATGGGCATGTAGGTCATAGGACGCTGAATAAAAATACACTTTGATGTCAATGATCTGATGTCTTATTCCAGAGAAATCCACGTTTTTCTCAATATATAAATGAGCTGTTAAGATCTATGGGCTGGATATAGATCTCTCTACGAATCTGCCTCCTGTGCTTACTGTAAATGAAAGGGGCAGATACCAGTGTGAGACATGTAGACCAGGTGTGCAGATTGTCAATCATTACATGTCTCACACTGGTAATCCCCCTTTAATTTACAATAAGCTCTGGAGGCAGATTCTCATGGAGATCTATGTCTGGCCCATAGATCTTAACAGCTCATCTACATATGAAAAAATGTTGATTTCTCTGGAATAAGAATTCATATCGTAGATATCAAGGTATCATTTTATTCATCTTTTTATGACCTTCATGCCCATAGAGATGGATCCTTGTGGTTTGGTCTAGATGAAGAGGCTTGAAAACCTTGAAATACGTTGACAATAAACCTCATTCTTGCTTCACCTAAGTGTGTGATCTTATCTTTGAACATTGGGGATCACAAACTCTGAACCACCATATTCCTCATTTATTGCAACGTATCTCCTTGGAGGTCCTGCTGCAGCTTTTACATGCTTCTACAGGACTTATGACTGTCACAACCCCATCAGGCGAGCATACCTATAATATTCTACACCACTTGGTTATCAGATAAGACCCTATTTGTGCTTTTTGTCTCTACAGTTTTACCATATGATTTAGAGTTCTCACAGTACTATACTCTTCGATGACTACAATTCAAGTTTTTGCATGAGATAAAGTAAGGAGAACAAAGTGTTAAGGAGGATACGAGAAAGCAGATTTTAATGGGAATATTGGCCTCAATTTATCATCTCACAGACTTTGATCCCTCCAGGTTGTTTAAGGTATTCAGCTGGCAGTCTGCCTCTTTACGAAACTAAATTATTATTTAAACTAATTTGCTGCAGAGTCGCACCCTTCTTACACAGAGCTCCACCAGGGTAACCACGGAGGATAATGAATACATTTCAAGGGATTATCATCCTCTACCCTACTTTACAAGTTGCGTGGGAGTACCGTACTGTATATATAACACTCCTGAAGGTATACAAGGATGAAGCTCTGTAGATAACTTCACTGCTAGGAGAAAAGTTCAGTCTTCAGAGACTATTTCATATCTTTATTGACACATTAATGAGCACACCGATACTTGGATGTCTACTGATATCTACATCACTGCATATGGTCATGACGGAAGAATTCTTATAACTTGCCATACATTATTCATTGCACTAAAATGAAGAGAAATTCATAAAGCCCCCATATTTGCTGCGGTGGTGCATAAATATTACTTAAAACAATATCAGTCCTAAAATTAGATAAAGAGAACCAAATCACAGGAACAAAATATTAGACTTTGTCATTTTTTATTGATGAAATGTTTCAATATCATATGTCTGTGCATGGCAAAAGTATATGAACATTTCCAGTGATTGCTGATTAGTCCTATACATGGGAAAGGACACATTTTAGCCAATTCCTCCCAACAAAACAGCATAATCTCTTTTATGTTAGTGGGTTTTCTCCCATGAATGGCTTTCTTCATTTTCTTCTCCAGCATCTCTGCAGGATTAAGGTCTGGATTTTCACTTTGACATTCAAAAATGTTAACTTTATCCTTCTTTAACGATTATTTTGCAGAACGACTTGTGTGCTTTGGGTCGTTTTGTTACATGATGCGCATGCTCCTAAGATTTGGCTCATGGACAAATGTCCTGAAATGTTTCTATAGAATTTGTTGGTATAATTCAAAATGTATTCTTCCATCAGTGATGGTGTGTCATACTGGCCAGGATGCAGCAAAATGAGCCCAAACCATGACGCTCCTATCACCATGTTTCACAGATTGTATGCATTTTTTTTGCTGTAATGTAGTATTTTTTCCAAATATAACACTACCTTTTTAAACCAAAAGTTCCATTTTGGTCTCATGCATCCACAGAACATTGCTCCTATTGAATTCTGGCTTAGTAAACTGCAGATGGTATCCATCTTTTTTTCCTTGCAATTCTGTCATGCACACATTTATTGATCAGTGTCTTTTTCATAGTAGATTCGTGAACATTAACATTAGATGACTAGCTAATGTAAGGAGAGTACTTTAGTTACTTAGAGGTTTAATTGGGTTCTTTAGTGACTTTGTAGACTTTTATACTCCTTACTTTTTTGGCAATCTTTGTCAGTTGACCATTCCTAACGCAACTTTATCAGGCCTCCATGCCTCATCTTTTCACTTTTCCTCATCGGGCTCATCTTCATTTGCTTGTTTCACCCTGGAGCATGGATTTTGGCACAGCTAGGTTCTGGCTTCCCTGCACACTGTGCTATCACAGAGCACATCATAAGATTGCAGCGTACATCCCCCAAAGCATCCCCTGGGATGCCGACTTGTCCTTTTGGTGACACATATCATAACATTATAACATTACGACATGAACCACGATGGCGTAGCACCCAGGAATGTCAGAGGCCTAGTTGTGTAAAATCCTGAACAAGCCAAAGTATATGGCTGTGACTGGGAAAGGTGAAAAGAAGAGGTGCAGAGTAACAGACGGCAGTCTGCGTAAACGATAGGATAGTTGACCTATGAGGTGAGATTTTAATTTTTTTCTACATCCAACCTTAGACCCCAAAGTACAGTGAGGAACATTAACAATAAATTTGATGAGAATCAACTTTGACTGATAAAGTTGCCTTATTTGGTGCATTTGAATCTCTTTAGATTCGATCATCTCTACCATCTACTCATTTATAATGATTTTATTCTGTCGCAACACAGAACATTGTGAAGGTTGGTGATGAATGTATGCACCTATTCAGACTTTGTATCCTAGATCTTATTAAAGATATCCTGTCAAAATATAAAGGTCAACAAAACCTAAAATACTAAATTACATATGGAATTGCAAGCCTGAAAAAAACATAAATAATTTCTGTTATGCAAGGCAAACTTAAAATATCTGTTATTGAGCAGGATGTAATGTTGAATTATGCACTGATTTCTGAAAGTAAATATTTTAGATTTTAACCCCTTTCTGACCTTGGACATACTATTCCATCCATGTGACCTGGGTCCCAATGACCATGGATGGAATAGTACGTCATACACGATCAGCCGCACTCATGGGGGAAGCGCAGAAGATTGCGGCCGGGTGTCAGCTGATTCTCACAGCTGACACCCAACACTAAGTGCCAGGAGCGCTTCCGGAGCTTTAACCCCCGGAACACTGCAATCAAACATTATGTCAGCTCTGACAGCCTTTGGATCGGAGACCCAGCGGCATGACGCGGGGTCCTGATCACTCCCATAGTAACCCTGATGTCGTCATGACAACATCCGGGTTACCAGAGCTCAGAGACTTCCTGTCATGCACAGTGCATGTCAGGAAGTCTCTGAGGTCAGTGTGCACATATGCCATATAAGCGATCAGCCTGCCCAAAATGAGTGTCCAATAGTGGGACAGTGGAAAAGTTAGAATGCAATAAAAAAAAAAAAAATAATTCTAAAAATATAAAAAAAATAAAAAATAATAAAAAATCTATATTTATTCAATCAACAAATGAATATATAAATAAAAAATCTAAACAATAAAAGTACACATATTTAGTATTGCCGCGTCCATAACGACCTGACCTATCAAAATGTCCTACTAATTAACCCCTTTAGTTAACACCATTTTTTAAAAAAAAGGCAAAAAACAATGGTTTATCATCATACCACCGAGCAAAAAGTGGACTAACACGCAATCAAAAATCCGGATATAAATAACCATGGTACCGCTGAAGACGTCATCTTGTCCCGCAAAAAACAAGCCACTATATAGTTCCATCACCAGAAAAATAAAAAAGTTATAGCTCTCAGAATAAAGTGATACAAAAATAATTACTTTTTTTATAAAATAGTTTTATTGTATAAATGCACCAAAACATTAAAAAATATATAAATGAGTTATCGCTGTCATCGAACTGACCTGAAGAATAAAACTGTCTTATCAATTTTACCACAAGTGGAATGCTGTAAACGCCCCCCCCAAAGAAATTCATAAATTGCTAGTTTTTGTTCATTCTGCCTCCCAAAAATTGGAACAAATTTAAAGAAGAGACGGCGGCAAAATTTAAAGAAGAGACGGCAACATTTAAATAGGAATTATAACAGGACCTGTAAGGGTCTGAATTTAAAATTGTTTGTAGCATAACTTTTTTATCATACGAGCCTCTTCCATGCTCAAACAATTCTTTTTTCTGTGACTAACATAATACAGCACGCTATATTTCAACTTTAAATTTTCTGTCGCTGAAATTCAGCTGTTTGCAGAGGTGGTGCAGAGTTTAAAATTGAATCTTTTGTTGCTAATACTGTGCTCCTACCACACTATCTGAGCAACATGACAGGGAAAAAGCGAGGCCGTGGTGGAAGGGGAATTAGGCTTGGTGTTCAAGGTGTACATCCTATTCAAAGATAACTGATAACTTATGTTACTGGACAGGCTACACCACTACCTTTCTTTCGCAGATGCACAGTGGTACTTCTTATCGATGATGCCCAGAAAGAGCATGAACTCGATTGGATAGCAAGTGCAGCTTCAAGTGGCCTCTTCACCTCTTGCTCCACCTCAACATCACACCCAGTACAGTCCACTGCTAGACTGGGTTTAGTGGAAGACCTGTTGGTCCCTATTATACTATTTCTACTGTGGTGAAGTTGATGCCACTTTGGTGGTGTCTGACAATAATTTTTGGAAATGTGAACACTACTGGTTGGGTGTCCATCTGCTGTATTGGGTGTAGAGAAAGAACTGTCAGTCCCTATTATACTATTTCTACTGTGGTGAAAATTGATGCCACTTCTGTGCTGTAAGGCTTTCATTTCTTTAAATAATTTTCAATAATTTTTGGAAATGTGAACACTCCTGCTTGGGTCTCCTTCATGCGTGTTGCATGTAGCAGTAGGCCACCAAGACCATCAAGCCTCCACTTCCTTGGATTCAAATACCCTTGTTGCTATCCTTAAATTCTTCTGACAATGGTAGTCTACAAAACAGATATTTGTGCCACCTGAGGGTGGCTCTGCATGAAAGAAGGTAGAGGTATTGCATGTGGTATCAGGGCTCCCAACACAGGAGGCCTACATCGATTCCTTACCCACCTCGTCTTACTGTGATGCTCAACTGAAAGCTGTGAATGCTGCCCCAAACAAAATACCTCATGCCTGGCTGATTGCTGTGGTGCCATGCTACAATTAGTACTGCGGGTGAACTGAGGCCACATTCCTGGTGTCTGCCCCTAATTTGATGCGTTTTGGCAGCATTTTGGGCCGTGATAAGGTGTTGTGTATGCGTTTGTTTTTGCTTGCCATTGAGGTGAATGGCATTTGGTTATGTTCGGCGAATATTCGATGAATTAATTGGCGAATATTGCATAATCCAAGCCGAACATTGAAATATTCGCTCATCTCTACTTCAGATATAGATCTCGTCCTCTGATATAGTATATTTTCTTAAAGGGAATCACTCATCAGGTTCTTACTACCCCATTTGAGAACATCATGATGTAGGAGCAGAGATCCTGATACCAGCGACGTATTACTTACTGGACTTGAGACAGTTTTGACAAACTATAGTTTTTATCTCCTGCAGCTGTACCAGTTCTCTCAATGTTGAGCCCTGCATAACCTCACTGTTAGGCGTCAGGTTTCTGCGTCTGCTCTGCAGGAATCTAGAGCCTCACATTCTGCAGTCTCCTGCTGTCTTTCTACTACAGAGGAGATTACTTTGCAGCAGACCGCTCCAGAGACTAAGTCCCTCTGTGCTCCTACTGGGCATGCTCATGAGACGATCTCCCATTGGAGATCGGGAGTCATGTGCCCAGGTCCTGTTCCAAATCTCATTGGTCCATCTCGGAGATCTGTAAGGTCCCGCACGGCTATAAAAAGCGCACATGGCCATTCCGCCAAGCGCTAGTATAGACTATACTGCTATGTGTGAATGGTGACGGATGTATGACTCTGGTGACTGACTCATTTGAAACTCCTTCCCTCTGATATTACGCAAGGTGATAGGGAATTAGTTTATTAATCAGCGCCAGTCAGTGGCAAGCCTTAAGCCACTGTGCTCACCGCACCGCTACGCTAGCATCCGACATCGCGCTTGCCTTCCAGCCTTGTCGTCGAGCGGCAGTGTCCTACGCCGCGCTGCAGTTGCAGCACCCCTTGGCGCTCGCAGTAGCGACGCCGCACACATGGTAGGTCTAGAAAGATGCAGCTCCTCTGTCTTAGGGCCTGCTCCTGTGACCATATATCGTGTGTGCTTTTTAACTGAATTCGGTGACACTAACAGGTTCAGTTTCTTTGTGTTTTTGTGTTGCGGCGTCTCTGTGTGTGAACAGAGCCCGCTGTGCGCACTACGGGTGACGTTGAACCCGTGCGCATTATACCGCCATATTGCTCCTGCCATCACTCAGCAGCGGTTGTAACATCTACTGCACGGTGGACCCCGAGCGGCGAACGCACTTTATTATCATTTTTATTTAGTGCGTTCCGCCGTTCCTAACACTCACTCTCTAACTTGTTAACAGCTTTCTGTCTACAGCTGTACCAGCTGCAAATCAGTGGTGAGGCAGGGTTATACAAAGCTCATGTATATGGAGGATTACCTGGCAGCAGGTTTATAAGTCCTATAATCTCTGCTATTAAAACAACGATTTTATCAAAACTACAGCAAGCAGCCCAGTAGGTCACAAATAGCTGGAATCAGGGTCTGTGTCTCTATATTATGCTGCTCTAAAATTAGGTGGCAAAAATCTGGTGACAGTTAATCTTTATAATAATAATCTTTATTTTTATATGCCGCTAACATATTCCGCAGCGCTTTACAGTTTGCACACATTATCATCACTGTCCCCGATGGGGCTCACAACCTAAATCTAGATCACTTTCCCTTTAAATCATGGTCTTTTTCAGCACACAAATTCTAAATAGTAAAGTACTCTTCTTCTTTTCAGGCATATTGTATTGGTACATAGAGATCCATTTCTACCAATAAATCTACATATACCTTTTTTAGGAATCTAATAAATGATTTTTCCTATAATATTACTAACATTTATAGAAAACAACTATAATAACCACAATCTTTGAATACTTTTTAAAAATAAATGCTACAAATCAGTAAATAAAGTAGAAAAAAATTGGTATTCCTGTAAATGTAACAACCTGTGCAATGCAGTCATTATATTATTTATGGTGATCAGTAAATTATGTAAAAATTATCAAATTGTTTTTTTTCTCCATCAAAACCATAAGAAAAGTTCATGCAAATGTAGCGCTTACATTCATGTTTGTTGGCAAAATGGCCTCTATTCACTTTTAGCTTATATTTAAAAAAAACAAGACATTGAAATGTAACGCTTGCATAAAAGTAAAAAAAAGTTATGGCTGTTGTAACTATGACTTTGGAAAGGGAAATGCAAAAAAATCTGTTTTTGTCTCACTAAATGCCATTGTTTATATGCACATGATATGTATGTATGCATAATTGTACCATTTATACTTATGTACGTGTGTGTAACGTGTAAATATTCTATTGCTGTCAGTGTCTGTGCATGCTGCATTCAAATTTCCATAATAGAATCTGAAAATGAGCCTAATGGCATCTGGCGCATGCGCAATAAAAGTGAGGTATGAAAACGCAAGTTTTGTTTTTGCATTGCACATGCACAAATTCCTGCCTCATTTTCCAGACTGTTCTTTGGTAATTTTCAGACAGTGTACCCTGTATCCTAACTTCATTTTAGAAGTAATGCTGAAATGGACAATTTTGTGAGAAGCACATTTAGAACATTAAACCCCAATGGATAATGAAATGCTAGGTATTTTATACCCCAAAAAGCTAGAGACAATCTCTCTTGCTTCCTCATAGATAGCAAATTGGTCAGGACAGGATTTTTATGCACACCCCCATCTTTCCATCTTCGCTCTCCTTGGCATTTCTACCACCAGGAAACAACAACCTACATCTTCACTGATGCCAGTAAGAGCAGTTATACTTCTCACCAAATCCCTCTCTCAGCCAAAGTATTGACATATGTCCAAAATTTCTATTTTCTAATTAAAAGCCCAAATTGCGTTCTATATTAGGTAATATCTACATGAATAGCTTTGTCCATAAATAACATTGGCATTGAGATGGATATGCATCAATAGCTACTTCATTATATGTAATATTGATTTTTGTGAGGATAACCTGAGCATTATTAACTCCGTAGAATATTTTCTGAAAATTATGTGTTATTTCCCCTTTGGCTGGAGAAATATAACTGATTGAGGTCTGTCCTATTAAATGAAATATTCCTACCACTTTTGGAGAAGACCAGTAGCTATGGACATTGATGTTTCTCAGAGTCAGGGGTTGCCTAAAACATAGATGAAAGGTGTCTTGAAATATGAATTTTGCGAAAAGATGCACAATAAAAATCCATATTTTTTAACCTCTCTCTTCTATGTTTTAGGCAGCCCCTGAATCTGTAAAAGGGTTTTTCCACTACTCAGATAAACCCTTCTAAATCCCTTTTTTTAATCTCAAGGAAATAACAAGACTTATACTCACTTCTGGTGTCGGTGCTGTTCTAGTGGTGTCAGCACTCACTCTCCCGGAGCTCAAGTAACATTGTGTCAGGACTCTGAACATTTTTACCTTTTTGCATTACTGCCCTTTTCCAAGATGGTGTCCTTGGTCTCGTGTGCATTGTGTCCTCCTGCTATAAAACTCCACCCCAGCCTTCAGTCTGTGCTTCAGTATTCTGCCTTGCATCCAGCTCCTGACCACTGATTGCTCCCTGGCTATTTACTGTCTCCTGTGAACCTGTGTGGTTATCCTGCTGCTCTGCTCTGGGTTCCTGCTGCATACTCCAGTTTCCAGAACCCTTCTTCCTCTGCTGCTCGTGTTTCACTTCCATCTGCATTTGCTGGACATGTAAGCTGTTCCTGCTCTGCAAGAGCCTGAGACTATTTTCCAGGCCTCCCTGGTCAAGCTAAGATAAGATTTGAACTGCCTTTTAAGCTTGCCTATCTGTGTCTGGACTAAGACAAGAATTTATTCATGCCAAGTATCCTAAAGAATAACTGTGCTTCATAGACTTTTTGCTTGATTGCATTTTCCTCTGAAGTTCCTATAGACTGCTAAGCTGCTTCTTATATTTTCTCCAAGTGTTGTGAACTTGAGTTTCTTTCTGCATCTGTTGTATCACCGTGTGTTAATATAGACTTTACCACTTATAAAGCTGTGTCCTGTAGTCATCTTGTTCCACGCACAGAGTCTCCTGAGTTATCCCCTATAATTATTACACATTGTTATATCACACAATCCTTGCTTGTGGCCAATCAGCGGTGACTTTCCTCTCCTCTCCTACAGACGTACTTGATGTCCAGAGGAGGTAAGAGCTGCGGCTGCTCTCTCACTTCCTCTGGATGTCTTTATTTGTAAGGAGGAGGGGAGATTGAAGCCACCGCTGATTGACCTCAGCGATAGCATGACATAATGTCATGTGAGCTCTGGGAGAGCGAATGCTGACACCACTAGAACAGCGCTGACACTAGAGGTGATTATATGTCTTAATATTTTACTGGCGGAAACATAGGGATTTAAAAGGCATTGTCTGAGTAGTGGACAGCCCCTTGAACTGCATCAAAATTTACTGCCACAACTATTTCTCTTCTAATATTGATAATTCTGCTTCACATCACTTGTCTTATTGCACCATTCCATTGTCATGTTATGCATAAATATGTGACTCTTCAGATTATGTGTCAAAGGGATCCTGACAGCTGATACATACTGCCTGATTCACATATAGCAGGTATCAGACACTGGCTGCATGATTTCATTCATGTATAGTTGACTCTGAAATGCTGCAGCATGCAGGACGAGCCACCGGGGACCCACCTGTCTGACTTGTCTACTATGCTGCTCCTCGGTGGCATGTAAAGTATGTTTTTCTTAGAAAAGCTGCAGCATTTCAGAGTCAAACATACATGGCTGAAGTCATACACCTAGTATCTGTTACATGCTGCCTGTGGATCAGGCAGTATGTATCAGTTATAAGAATCATTTTAAGTTATGCCTGATGAAGAAACCCGGATAGTCTCAAGAAGCTCGATATTTGCTACCATCTTTTTAGTTATCCATTAAAAGATATCAACCACTAAGGAATTCAAAATTTGATTATTTCTCTATCTGCTGGATAAAATAGTGCAAATTGTTAAATTGATCTGTCCAAGGAAAAGGAATGGGCAGCACTCACTGTTCTCAACTCAATCCTTTATTCAAAGCAGTTATAACATAGCGGCGGGAGCAATGTGCGGAGACAACAGTCGAACTTCGACTTGCCTTGATGTTGACCCGTAGAAGTGCACATAGAGCAAAACAGCCGAAGTCCGATTGTTGTCTCAACACATTTCTCCCGCCGCTATGTTTTAATTGCTGTAAATAACGGATTGCGACGGGAATGGTGAGTGCTGCCTATACTTTTTCCTTGGACATTTTGTTGCACCTCATTCTTTGGTAGCACCCAAGTTCTTTTTTTCTCCGGATTTCCACGTGGCTGATCAGCAAGGCATATTAATACTAGTGTATTGATCCTGGTGCCGGGTTTACCTCCTTCCACTGGCTGACTTGTTAAATTGATCTCCCTTACCTAAATTTTGTTCTTTCTGCTATTTGGCTAAAAGTTGTCAGAGAATTTTGAAAGTTATAGTTTGACAGTTAAAGCAACTGCTGAGGAATTACCGGTAGAAGACAACTGTGTTACATGTGTATTGGGCATTTGTTTTCCTTACTATATGTAATAGGACTCATCTCACTGAATGAATCCAATAACATGTCCCCATGCTGGGAATATTACATCAAACTCCAACATGTTAAAAATTGATTAAAGAAAGAAGAAAGAAAAAAAAAAACAGGCGAAGGCAAATATTAGTCCCTTTTCTCTTGTGTATAACGGCATCCAGACAGATGGTAAGCCATATAAGACAATTCGAGAAACAATAATATAAATCTCCTTATTATTGACTGGTCTGCCTCCAACCTAGGAACTCGATTTTGGTTTTTAAGGCATTAATATTTTTTTTTATTAGATTGTCAGAATTAATTGTAAGACATTTGTCGGATAATTTCCAATCTTTGTATTTCTTTGTCTTGCTTGCTCAAAATTTAAAGGCAATCTGTCACCCTTTTTTGAAATATCATATAATGATATCATTCAATTGTGTGTCACATAAGGATTCACTTAGTACTTTTGCTTCCCCCTGACAACGCACCTTTCATGCATAAATACCTTTTTTATATCGGTTCAGATGTATGTAAACTGCCGCTGTCCGGTCCGCTGGGTGGGGCTTATTCACCTGCTCCCCCCTCCCTGTCTTGCTCTATGCATTGCTTCTTGTGTAGAGCAAGACAGGGAGGGGGGAGCAGTTGAATAAGCATCGCCCATCGGACCGGACAGCGGCAGTTTACATACATCTGAACCGACATAAAAAAGGTATTTATGCATGAAAGGTGTGGGGTCAGGGGGACGCAAAAGTACTAAGAGAATCCTTATGTGACACACAATTGAATGATATCATTATATGATATCTCAAAAAAGGGGTGATAGATTCCCTTTAAAGAAAACTGTCCACCAAGCCTTCCTTTTACAAGGGATTCAGTTTGTATGATAACATATGGAAACCTCCTACAGTCCTTATACAGATCTGTGTGTTTCCATGGACACAGACTACAAACAAACTCAGTGTCCTGATTATGCAATTAAAATCCATTGTATCTGTATTTTACTTCTTACCAATCCGTTCAATTAGCGTCATTCCTTTGTATCTGTCTCTTACTTCTTACCAATCCTTTCAATTAGCGTCATTCCGTTGTATCTGTCTCTTACTTCTTACCAATCCCTTCAATCAGCACCATTGGGAAATAGGAGACAGATAAAAGTGGGCATCACTGGAGGATTAGATTACACAGAGCCTCTAGCTTGAGATCATAGAAGCACATGAGTCTGTAAAGGAGAGGAAGACAAAAGCAGGTGAATATTTTTAATTACAGTAATGCCAATTGCAAGTTGACTTATACCAGATGCATTGAAGCTCTAGCCTTAGGATAAGTCATCAGACCTCTAAGCTGATATTTGGTGCCACAGCAGAAGAAGGTGCACCGAAACAGAGCCGGACCACCACAGCTCCACATACATGTGGTGGCTGTTCTATGATACTGCAGCTGGAATCACATTCACTTCAATAGGAGATTGTTGTGATCTAGCTTCATACCTTTTGAGCTTTCAGTGCCACAGCAGACGGTATCAGCTGCTTAATAGTGGGTGGCAGATATTGATCAAAAAGAGAGGTCATCAATAGAGATAAATTAATTTATTTGAGTGGAATTAAATTCTAGTTTTTTTTAAAATTGTGTTCTCCAGAATCTGATACATTTTTTATTCGCTCTGGGCGAAGCCATGCAAATAGTTAAAAAATGTATATAAAAATAATACCCACCTCACTGCTTTTCTGTCCCAACACCCCCAAAAACCCACTGTTGAGTACTCCATGCCTCTTACATTCCACTTTTCCTGTTACGAACCTCCTCTTCAGCCAATTCAATCCAACTTCCGACTCTGATGTCACCGTGCACTATGTTATTATGGCACATGTCATAATGTTATGACTTCACAGTGTGGGTTGCCCAAATGATGGCACAGCACACAGTGACATCAGAGGGTTAGTCAAGCCAGAAAGCTATGGCCGTGATTGAAAAGACCACAGTGAAGGAGCACAACGGGAAATGGGGAAAGGAAGAGGAGCAATGGAATGGATGGCAGGCTGTGTGAGCAGTAGGACAAGCAAGTATTCTTTTTTTTTGCATCCTACATTGTGTTCTAAGGTCTTGAGAACACCCAGAGTGTAATAAGAAGCATTCAATTTGCATCGAATGACTTTGCTGCAAATCGAATTTCACTGTAAAATTCCCACAATTTGGAGAATTTGAATCTTTGCAGATCCACTTATTGCTAGTCATCAATATGTTAAACCCTTACAACCTTTTTTAAAGTGTACTAAAAGAAGTGTCAGTGGTAATGAAAGACCAGATTTTTTAGCTTTATTTTGCCTATGATACTCATGATTTAGATGGTGGGACTCCACCCAGACCACATTTACAGCTACTGACAATTAATTATAGACAAAATGGTTCTGCCAGGACACTCATCTGTATTTCACTACATGTTGTTGGATGCTTCTTGCATTCTCATGAGAGATAATCAATGTCAACTATCACAACGCTCTTGTTACATTGAGAATTTCTACATTGGTTTTGGTATAAATTGGCAACTACATGAAGACAATGCCATAATTGCCACATTGATTCATTCACAAGTCGATTAAAATAACACCAGCCTAAAATATAATTTTACAAAACATAGAGGAAAAACACTGGATTATCTGGAAATATTTTGCCAGAATTATATGAACGGGGTTGTCCGACCGTAGACTACAAGTCTGAGGTTACTCAATGTGACTGTAGACTTGTGAATTCTCACATCGTGCACATTGAGCACTGTGAAGATTTTCCAGTGCTGGCAGTCTTTTGACATCAAGTATGTGATTAGCATACTTCCCATCACATTCCGACTAAACGTGTCTGTCCTCACTTAATGCAATGCACTTGCATTAAGCGAGGCTGCACTCACAGTCAGCACATGGACCACATGTATACAAATCACATAATTGGGGTCATGCGAGAGTGCGATGCCCACCAGGGCCATGGGGCTCTTGGTCTGGGCCCGTCAGTTCTTCAGGCGATGTCACGGCAGCGGTGACCTGGTGTATGGCCCTGGGCATGCATTTAAAATGCTGAGGGAAAGTTTATAGTGGATTTAACGGGACACCACCTGTGGTATTCGGCAATGGATGGCCGACGCTGCTTAAGGAAACCACTGGGGCCGATGGGGATGCAGCTGGGATGGTTCTGCTCCCCACAGGTGGAGCGGGGCCCCAGGGCTACTGGTAAAGTTCTTACAAGGCATCGTGGACCTTGGGGTGCAAGACTGAGGCAGCGGGGAATGACTGAAGACGCGAGGGTTGTAGTTTCCTTTACCTTTACTTGATGATTTGAAATGCAGACCGGGGCATGGATAACAGTTGGTATGGAGATCTGGGCAGCCTGGAAGCAATTTAGGTTCCCCTAAGCCTGATGGGTTTGGAGGCCTTCCTATTGTGCTGTCTTCTGAGGTCCTGGCTGCCTAAAGCTATGCTTGGGCCTCTGTTCCCCCTTGTCCTTAAGTCCTTGCCTGCATGGCAGGCAGCTTGAGCCTACTACAGGAGTCACTCCTTCATGGTGGCTCTGGGCTCTAGGGTGCTGCTGTGCCGACAGGTGGTTGATGAGACATGGAGACCTGCAGTCCCCTGCCCTCTGGATTTAGCTGCTGGGACTTCTGCACCCACGCAGCCATGGACTCCGGCGTCCTGTTTTGTAGCACTCAGCTCTGGGATGAGCTTGGTCACAGCTCCACTTCCCAGGTTCTCTTTCACTTCCCTCATTCTTCTCTCACTCTCTCTCACAGACTGACTATCCCAGCCTCCAGGCCAGAACTTATAGGGAAGCTCTCGTGAAACCAGGTGTTAGAGCTCCCCCTTCTGACCTGAAGTCAGGAAAAGTGTTGGATGCTGGTGTTACCTGGCAAGGATAAGCCTCTTTGCTTCTAAGCCTGACATCACCCCCTGTGAGGGAGGCAATGCCACTGTGGCAACTGTGCCACAACAGCATCTCCTACTATTGGAATCGGAAAATCCTCACAGTGTGCAGAGCAGGTAATGTGAGGCTCCACAAGCCTGCAGCCACTATGTGTGGTCACACAACTCCCTTTTTGGGGTGGGGTAAGAGCTTCTTCAAGCATAATCAGTATAAAAAAGACATTATGTGCTAATAGCCTCAGAGTACATATGACATGACAGGAGATCTGTTATTTTCTCTTCCTGGATCTCTAAAACATTGCACCTTTGATAGATCATGTCCTCCAGGTCACATTCCTTTTGCAGGGCACTACTTATCCTGCAGCTGATCAATAACACTTTTGAGTTAAAGCTTGAGCTTTGTACACACGGTCAGAGGCATACAGAAATGTGACTCTCCTAATAAATGGAATACTATATTAGTGTATTAAAGGAACATGTATTCTAAGGAGTTAAAATAATCTAGAATCATTTAACGGCATAAGACTGGTGCAGATAATTTACCAGCAAAACATGGCTCCATGTCGGTAGAAGGCCAATGTCACATCAGTAATTGTAATTAATTACAACTACAGTATGATGAATGATTATATTATTTTTAGTGTTTAAGAATATAAGATCTAACAGATCTGTTCACCTTTGTGTTCTGCAACTTCACTCAACAGTTCTATGCAAAAGGCCTCTTCAGAGGAAAAGAGGAATGGAATGCTATAGCACCACCTGTTAGAAGTAGCAATCCTACAAGTCACAATCAACCCTTTAACGAGTCTTGCAATATGACTTAAGATAAAAGCCAAATCAGTATCTCAATTTGCAGACACGGTGTTTCAGGCTATTGGCCCTCGTCAGTGCAAAGTATGAGAAATCATTTGGCAAGGTGAGAGGCTGTGGACTGAGGTCTAAGGGGTAAGGTTTCTCCTTGTGGAGAGTGACATACCAGCTCTGGCTTGTCAAGGTAAGGCTGGTTTCACATTCGTGCATTTTACATGCAGCGCACGGCGCCACTAAGCCCCACCCCCTGCCCGCTCCATGCCTGCCCCATCCGGTCATCGCCTCCTACTATCCCACACGGCTGCATGCGATCTGTGCACCCTATCTTTAGCAAAATCCTCTGAAACACCGTGTCTGGAAATTGAGATTCTGATTTGGCTTTTATCCTAAGTCATATTGCGAGACTTGTTAAAGGGTTGATTGTGATGTGTAGGATCATTGCTACCAACAGGTGGTGCTATAGAGTTCAAGTCATCTTTCATTCTGAAGAGGCAATTTGCATATTAAATTTCGCAGAGGAGCATTTCAAGGCGAATAAGCCTCCTTACCTTGACAAGCCAGAGCTGGTATGTCACTCTCCACAAGGAGAAACTTTACCCCTTAGAGCTCAACAGTTCCGTTATTTATGATGGCAAAAACAGTAATGTCCGCTGTGCTAGTGATAAAACTTTCAAAATGGAAATCTGATGCAAATTAATATAATCCAATAAGATTCATCATTATTTATTGAGATCCTTTTGAAAACAGCCGCCATAACCTTTGAATGAACAGAAGGGAAAACACTTGGGTGAAGAGAGCCAGGGACATAACGATTGAGGTCTCAAAATGTATGATCAAGATCAGGCCTGTGCGATAGAGGGGCTTGCCGACTCTAGCGCCTATTTCAGCTGGATGTGCATCCAAGGATGCACATTAAGCTGAAGTGTATTGCAGTGCTGGGACTCTCCGATTCCCTGTGCTATAAAACACAATGCTGACCACTCAGAGGCAAACAGCTGACATAAACATGTCCATCAAGGCCGGCGCATGGCAGTGATATCAACACGACAAAATCCTCTGCTGGCTATAGAAGAGGATGTTGCACATTGTGGGAGTGGAAAAGGTAAAATAATTGTTTATTTTTTATGTTTTGGAAAAGATAATCAGAACATTATACCAAGATGGGGCCTGGGTTGGGGTCTTTATACCATGATGGGGGTCGTTATACCAGGATGGGGGAAATTATATCATTATGGGGGTCATTCTATCAGGATAGGATATATTTTTATGGGATATTATTACAGGAAGCGGCCAGGATGGAGGACATTTTTACAGAATGGGGGCTAGGATGAAGGACATTATTACAGAAAGGGGTCAGGATGAGGGACAATATTAAAGAACAGGGTCAAGGTGGGGGGACATTATACCAGTTAGGAATCAGGATGGGGGACATTATTACAGTATGAGGGCCAAGATGGGGGACATTATTAAGGGATGGAGACTAGGATGAAGGACATTATTACAGAAAGGGGCCAGAATGAGGGACATTGTTACAGAAAGGGGTCAGGATGAGGGACATTATTACAGAATGAGGCCTAGGCCGGACATTATTACATGGAGGGTGAAGACGTATGTCTTTATAGGATCTAAAACGATACAGGGACCCATACACCTGATCAACATGCAGGTGGGGGCACAAGTCCAAATTTTGCAGTATTGCCCAGCAGACTCTAATTTTGCTACTGATCAGAGCCAAACAAATAAGGAATGCATAGGAGAAACAACTGTACAGGGGCACGATGGATAGCAGAACACAATCACAAGTCTTTAACATGTCATGTATAGCACGGTATATAACAATACATTTTCAGGTTTGATGGTACGAAATTCAGCACATTTTGTCTATGTAAATGTTGGCATAACTGCATTGCATCATAAAGTAGCAATGGAATGTACACCATAATCAGCCTGCAGACTAGGGTGCATTAATTATTTTTTTCGCTTAACTTAATGATTTGTTCGAAATCTGTCACAATATTCAACGTTATGTAGAGGGCCACATAATGATGTTATTTTCTAGTTTAATTAATTTATTCACAGTCTGTAGGTCTACATTATGGTGCCACGTGTAGGCATGTGGCAGGTACATCATACTGTGCAGGCTGGTATGTTTGTACTGCAATGTGACATGTTGGATACTGTATATAGTAGTGAATGTATATGTTGTAATGACTGTGCAGCACTATGGTGTAAGGTTCGGCCATGACTGTAGTCATAGCCGAGGGCACCTGAGCTTTAGTGTCCTGGCCTCCCCTCACAGAAAAATAATGTCCACTGGTCAGCATACCTGTGTCTCCAGGTACGGCTCCTTCTGGATCTTCCCTACGTCGCAGGGGACCCTCTCCAGGCAGATTTTCATTAACTGAGACACAGTCCATTTCAACTTTAACATTAACATCTTTACTTGGTTCGTTACACAGTACATCCAGAGTCTACCCAGCTTTTACAACAGGCTTCGCAAAAGAATTTTCCTTTTCTTTCCCTGCGCTACTTTCATGGTCACAAGGTGCGGGCCTAGGTTGGACCGTCCCTGACAATTCCTCAGCATCCTCTCTACACAGTTCTGCTTCAGATATGCATCCCTTGGTCTGTTTCGCCCCAGACGCAAGAGCATTATTTCCCGGAGTCAGGAGCTACTGAGAGATCAACCTGCCCTTCTGTGCTGTTCCCTGAACTTGCACCACATCCTTTCTGTCCAAATTCACTGCATCTGTAGGTTCCTCTGGCCATTTCCCCCCAGCCCTTAGAGTATCTGCCCATGCGATGAATTTCCACATACTGGAACCACTATTGGCTCTCCAACTGAATTTGCCTGCTGCTGAGATGTCCTGATACTGTGGATGACTGGGCTTTACTCTTTCAATGTTGCATGGCTGCTGTGGTGTCCGGGTCCTATAGCCCATGTGGATGGTTGGAGCATCCCTCACCCTCTTCTATAGTGCTGTGACTTCCACTGTAGCTCCAGCTTCTACTACCACTGTCACTGCTTCTCACTGTATTGCCCCAGGGCACTAGGCCCTTCAGGCTCTAAAGCCTCCCTGGCCCTGACTGGGCTCCTTCAGCTCCCTAGCCTGACTATTGGAAAACAGGAAATGTTCTTCTCTTACCTCACAGCAAGTCCCTCCTAAATTAACTATTTCCTATACTGTATTGATAAATCTCTATCTTACACTACACATCTAACTGGGAACTACATATCCTATAATGCCCCATCTAGTGGCCAGTAATAGTAACTACACTTACCCTATTATATGAATACAACAGTACATTATATACAGTTAGTAATATGGTAATACACTTGACTGTGTAGCAGTACCAATACATATTTTACAAACATATTTTCCATCCCCTTACAGTGTCATCTTTTGGGCAGAGAAAATTATAATTCTTCTATTCTTGGTATACTGCACTGAGTCACATTTTGGGAAGTCAGCATAATAATGATGCTTTTAGTGGATTGTTTTAGGAATGTTGCTGTAAATCTGAGTTTGCATGCTGGTATAGTAATGTCACAATCAGCCATATTTTGGAAATGTAAGACAATAATAATACATAGGGGGACTGAAGGTGAAAAGAGAAAAAATACAGTATAAATGTTAGGAATGGCGGAACACACTAAATAAAAATAATAATAAAGTGCGTTCGCCGCTTGGGGTCCACCGTGCAGTAGGTGATATAACCGCTGCTAACTGATGGCAGGAGCAATATGGCGGCAATGCGCACAAGGTTAAACTTCACCCAGGTGCGCAGAACAATCTCAGCTAATTTACAGAGATGCCAAACAAGTACAAATACAAAGGACTGAGCCTGTTGAAGTCACAGTACTCAGCAAAAACGCACACACGGTATCAGGTCACAGGAGTAGCCCAAGATGGCGGCACTACGTCCGTCTAGACCTACTGTGTGTGCAGCGTTGCAACTGCGAACACAAAGGGACTGCTACTGCAGCGCGGCGTGGACACTGCCGCTAAACGACAAGGCTAAGGCGCAAGCGCAATGTCGGACGCTAGCAGCTGTGGATGTTGCAGCAGAGGAGCGCTGGCGCTGATTCTAAACTCAGTCCCTAACCACATACGTAATATCAGAGGGAAGGGGTTTTATAATGAGTCATTCACCAGAATCATACATCTGTCCTCATACACACAGCAGCAAGTAAGTCTATACTAGCGCATGGCGGAACAGCCATGCGGGCCTATTATAGCAGCCGGGACCTTCCGCAAGCTTCCAGATCTCTGAGATGGACCAATGAGATCTGGAGCGGGACCTGAGCACATGATTCCCGATCTCCAATGGGAGATCGTCTCATGAGCATGCTCAGTAGGAGGACAGAAGGACTTAGCCTCAGGAGAGATTTGCTGCAAGGCAATCTCCTCTGCAATCTCCTCTGCAGTAGATAAACAGCAGGAGACTGCAGAATGTGAGGGCCTGGATAGCTGCGGAGTAAACGCAGAAATCCGATGCCTAACATTAACTCTATGGTCACATGTTGGGTAAAAAGATGTAAGTCTGCATGATCTCACAATGCTGCTGCTGAAATATGACAAGTTTTCAGACAGGAGATGTCTCCTGGATTTGATGTACAGCACAGTCATCCTGCTCAGAGCAGGCAAGGGTCACTATTTTATGTGCAGGGCACTATCAAGTATATAATACTTGGCCAGGTTCTCTCCACTAACATGTAGGAGAGAAGACCCAGTCACAGCTTGTGTCTCAGTTAGGACACTCTGTGACTGTTTGGTTTCTCCTCCTCTGACTCAGGACCTTGGGGGACTGAGCCATGTATCTGTTTGTGCTCTGTAGACACATTTATATTACGATTATTGTTTGGTCTTCGTCTCCGTCTTGAGCCACGGTGACTTGGTGAATGAACGCTTTGTAGGGAGAGCAAACTTGTGAAAGCCTAAGTAGGTCCACCAGGGTCTTCTCTAATGCTATCTTTATAGTATCAAACCATCGGGTTGCTGATCTTCCTCTTCACCTCCTTCCTTCTATTCTTCTAACCATGATATCCTTCTCCAGTGATTACATAGTTACTTAAAGGGGTTGTCCAGACTAAATTGATACATCTGCAGTCACTCTATCTTACTACAGACTTCTGAATCCCACCAGTGTACGCACTGTGACCAACAAGGATTTGTCAGATTCTGAGCTTGGAATGGTGATGATGTATGCGTTATGCATACTTACGGCCAGAGTCCATCTAGTGGGCATGGTTCATGCCATACACTTGTATAGAACAAGGCTGCTCTGTTATGATGAGTCACCGAAGGAGGAAAAAACAAAATACTAGCTAAGTCCAGAAAAACCAGAGAGGTTGGCAGCTATCGGATTGCAGACCCCTGAACCTATCCACATCAACTAGCAGTAGCCGTGGGGGGTTCCTATGGTGCCCTAGACCCCTCGATCACAGCCAGAGAACTACATAGCCTAAAGACAGAAAGGGGAAAAACTAAACTGCCCCAGAGCAGACCCCAAAGCAATAGGCAGCCCCCAGCATATAATGACAGTGAAGCAAGATGAAAACACTAACACAGATAGAAAGATAGGTTGAGCAAATGATGGGGCCCAAGCTAACTAAAATAGGACAGGATAGGAAAGCTGCTATCTGCCATCCGCAAAAACCCTATCCAAAATGTGCCAACCGACTGATAGGAAAAACAGGCCCTGAATTCGCTAGGCTTCAAAAGACTAAATCAGCACTCAGGTATATTCTGAAGACAGAGCAAAAGATCAACAGATCAGAGACAAAAATGGAATTCAGCTCACCCCCGGCCGGGGATGGCAGAACTCCCAAAAAACAGGGCAAAACAAAAACAAAACTGAAGAGTACAAAGCACAGCAGAAAAACTTAGCTTTGAGACGCAGGAATCAGACTGGTCTCCAAGAATCCAGCAGGATCACCAGCAAGGCAGAAGGGCGTCGGCTGCCTTATATCCAGTCCTCAATTCCAGCCACCCAGTCATAATCTAGCTGCCCAGGTGTTTGGTAATCAGCCTCACTACCTTCCTTCACCAGAGGAGGGAGTTCATCAGACCTCAATGGTGAAGGGAAAAATGAACTCACAACACTGCTCCCCATCCAGTCATGAGGCCACCAAGTGTATGGAGCAAGGATGCATTCACTAGATATACGTAATCGCTGGTCCTGGCTCAGAAACTGGTGAATCATGGGTTATTTTAATAGATCAGAGATCATGTCCAAGGGTAATGTCTCACAAAAAGCATCCAAAATTATAATTTTCATTTACATTTAATCTATATGGATTAATGGAATTTAGTTGGAAAATCCATTTGCTCCAACAAGTCACCACCTCTAATGGCTAGTTTGATTTGTCATATCGTCCATCCTCTCAGGTAATTCCAGCGAAGATCATGTTATTTCTTGAATTGCTTCTCAATTGGGTTGAGGGTAAATATTTTATTTTGCTCTTTGCTTGTCCTTTTGTTTTTCTCATAATTAATCATGCTTCCAATATGTTTACTTATTTGTGTTTTTAATTCTCTCGTGGTCTTATCCAGTGTACTTGAGGCCACATGGGCATTCCATGCAGTAAATTACCCCCACAGATGAACAATTCATATGTCGTCTGAAGTGATAAGTTTTCCCAAACGTGTTCATTTGGTTTTTCTTGGAAATTAATATCTGACATGCTCTACAGGTCTTATATGAAAAGAAGCCAGGATCTTTTGTTTCCAGCTTCTATCCATTATATATGAAATGGCTCAATACCAAGAGATCCAAAATAGAGACAACTTTTTGGTACCTTGAGGAGGCCCATACTGGTAAAAGGTTCATTATAGATCCATGTCTGATTTAAGAATATGCCAATGTTGATCTAGGATGTTCCGCATTGTTTGCCATTCTACTTGATAGCTGGTAATAATCTGATATTCTGACATGGATTGTTCTTCTTTGGGATTAATAAGTCCTCTCTGTTGGTTGAAGGGTGATGTTGTAGGCTTTTTTTCTCAGGGAGATCTATATCTGGCCCATAGATCTTAACAGCTCATTTACATATTAGGAAACAAGTGAATTTCTCAGAAAAAAGATATCGGATTGAAGATATCAAGGTATTATTTTATTCAGATTCCTATGACCTACATGGCCATATAGAAGGCTTAGGGGGCTAATTTTACAGAAAAATTTTCTATAGTTGGTTTAATGTAGAATGCATATTTTATATACCATATATCCTTGAGTATAAGCCGAGATTTTCAGCCCATTTTTTGGGGCTGAAAGTCCCCCTCTCGGCTTATACTCGAGTCATTGTCCTGGGGGTCAGTGGGGGAGGGAGGCGTGGGGGTCAGATCATACTCACCCTCTCCTGGCACGGTCTCTGCAGCCCCTGCTTCTCCATAGTCTCCGACGCCTGTGTTCAGCGATCACATGGTCCCGCTAATTAAAGTCATGAATATGCGCATATTCATGACTTTAATGAGCGGTACCACGTGACCGCTGAACACTGGAAGATCTGCGGCGCCGACACCATGGGAGAAGCAGGGGCAGCAGAGACATGTCAGAAGGGGATGAGTATGACGGGAGGATGGGGGAGCTATATTCACCTGTCCCCATTCCACCACTGCACGCCTCTCTGTTCTCCACGTCCTCTGGATGTGACGTTCAGGTCAGAGGGTGCGAAGACATAGTTAGGGCACACCCTCTGCCTGAACAGTTGCTGACAGAGGACTCAGAAGACAGCGGCGCACAGCAGTGGAACAGGGACAAGTGAATATCACAGGTGCCAGGGCCCTGAGCAAGTGGATACCGGCACCTGGTCCCATAGTGCGCCGGTGTCCCTGCCTGCTCAGGACACCGGTACTTTATCCCAGGTGATAAGACACAGGAGGAATGCATCAGGAGTTTTAGTATAGCAGATATTAGTTACATTATTACAAAATGGTAGGTTTTACAGAATATATCAAAAATTGCTGGACAAACCATCCAAAATATCCCAAATAAAGGCTGCTAGACGTCACATATGTAACCCTATAATTATAGACAACCAGATAGTCCACACGAATCCCTCAGCAATAGTTAGTGTCGAGGGGGACTGACTGAAAGAGGATATAAAGAGAGGTGTCCCTGTACCATTACTGAGCCAGAGCAAACACTACCCAAAGTCTCAAAGTAAAAAATGCTAAAGTACAAAATTTCTCACCCATGTGGGGTCCTGATTCGCCTCACTAACGCCCGATGCATTTCATGTTTCCAGGATCTGCATCCTTTAATCTTGCAGAAACACTGGTCAGTAGTCCAGACTGACCCATCCCTAAATCGGGTTCTTCCGCCACACCCGTTAATGACAGCGAGAAGGGGTAGGAACCTTAAAGATCTTTTGATTAGAAGCCACTATGTGGCAGCCCTCTCAAGGGATTTTTTGAGGTCTCAGACAAAAAAGAGTTGGGGCTGTTTCCCGTGTGGCTTGTGTCGAGCATGTACAAATATCTGTCGTGCAACCTCATTTCCATCAGCTGATGGTAAGAACGAATACCAAATATTGTCCTTCATATCCTGCAGTACAAGATTTGTAATCTATTATGCACTATGCCCGTGCAAATTGATATATGTGGGTTTAACATCTCGAGAACTTCGCATTCGGACACGCAATCACGTGAGGGACATATTGGCGGCAAAGGACTCGACTGATATTTCATGCCTAAAGACAATCCCCAGGCATTTCAAATTGTGCCATGGCTCAAACCCGGCTGGTTTGTCAGTTCGAGGTATAGATAGAAACCACTGTGGAGTCAGAGGTGGAAATTATAAAAGAGCATTGGCACAATTGGAATGCCGGTGGATAGTGACTCTGGGTACGATGTCCCCAATGGGGCTTAATGAGCAACTATCTTTTACACCTTTTCTCGAATAGTCCTCAGTCCTCGCTTTTAATTTCCATTTGTATGCTTGTTTTTAATTTGTTTTATGTTTGTTTATTTAGTTGCTCCAATGAGGTTTTGATCCTTTGACACTTGGATGTATGGCCTTAACTGCATTATCTTGGGAATCAATGATTGTGGAGGATCCTTGATACAGCTTTGAAAGCCATTTATTGACTAAAGTCTATTAATGTGTTCAGCACTGTATTGTGTAGAATTGTATGTTTTTATTATGATTTTGTTCTTGTTTTTGTTTATTGTATAAATAACTTTACAGATCTACACTATGCATGTATTGCTTTTACACTGCATATGAGTTGTCATCTCCTCTATTTATGAGGTTAAAAATTGATCACTATATATTTATTATATCTCTATATAATGCTGATTCATATCTGTGCAGTTTGGTTGGGGTTCGGAGGGTTAATCACCAATTGGTGATATATTTAAAATTCACTCCCTCTGATCCTTGTGGCCGCTTTATATATGTGATCATAATAAGTGCTGGCGTAACCTTCATATTCATGGTGAGGTCATTCCCCCGCATGTGAGGTGGTGCCCTGCCTGCCGCGCCTCTGAAGGCATCTGCACGGCCCCGCTGCATATCCGCATGACTATGGCAACGACCATCACGCTGATGTGCACCAAGCTCCGAGATAGCCGGAAGTGGTGTGTCGGGACTTTCGGGTCCTTCTGCGCATGCGCGGGTTTGAAAGATGGCATGTTCCTCCTCAATTCTTGCCCCCATATAAAGGATGCAGATGCTGGAAACAGTCGCCACACAACCCCTCCGAGGAAGCCCTGCTGGGCGAAACTCGTCGGGCGTTAGTGAGGTGCATCAGGACCCCGCTAAAACTCCTGATGCATTCCTCCTGTGTCTTACCACCTGGGATAATACACTCATTTTTTATTGTGTTTGTACTATACTATATGTAATTTCTAATAAAATAACATTTTCATGAGAAAGAGAGATTTTTGTATATATATTTCTGGGGCATTTGGACTCCAGTGTCTCTTTGTAGGTTTATCATTATAGGGAGTTGCCCAGTCTTTAAGATGTATTGATAATGGCAGGTCTGATACCCTATGTTGTACTAAGGTAATAGGTGAATGTAAACTGGGGGGGGAGTGGTTCATTATTATGTAACAGTTGGAGGTGGGGGTTACAGAAGCTGCTTGCATATATGGAAGTAATAAAAGCCCACACGTGGGCTGCTGATATGAACTTTGAAACCTGGAATATATATGTGCCCCATCACAGTTTTTAATAAAAAATATGAAATGGACAACCCTTTTAAAAAAATGACAGAAAAAAATGATGCATGAGCAAGCAGAGGTAAAATAGATTTGTAACGTTACATAAAGACATTTACATGCAAGGTACCTGCATTTTGTAATGCTGCTGCAATATGGCATGCTTTGCCTGAGGTATCATAGTGAGATTTTTGCATGCTTTGGACATGTGACAGACATATTATAAATCAGATAATTATAGAATGGAAATGCACCGTACATGCAGTGATAGAATAAGATGACTGCTGGCATGAGAAGTAACAATGACTTATCATGAGACCGCATGTCGCCTTGATGCATGTTTTGCATAAATTACCACATTGCGATTGTTTGTTGGTTTTATGGTACTGCAGTGTCGCATGTATATACATACAGTGGCATAATAAATCTGCCTGTTGTTATGATGATGCTGGATACTTCAAACATATGTTAGCATAGTACATTTGCATAATGTCATGATTTTGCTGAAATATTATATATTTTGAAAACACAGCTGTTACGACCATCTTGTAATAGGGAATATTTTAGAAAAAAAGAAAAAACTAATACTTAGTGCATAAATAGGTGCAATAATTTGACTATATAGTGGCAAGTTAGATAACATTAGGACTTCATGAGTTTTCTTGCTACCATGATTGTGGCTAGAATTTATTCAATTAATGCTTAAAGTCTCCATACTGTCTACAATCGTGCAAAGTTGAAATGAAACAATCTCTACCAACAAAATAATGTCACCTTTCTAACCCTTAAAGGGGTGATCTCATGTTATTAAATTGCTTTAGTTTGTTAGAATGCATGAAAAGAGATAAGATTGTGATTTCTTGTTTTTCCCATGTGCTTTTATTCTCCTGCAATGAGAGCTTTTATTTTACATAGTGTACAGCTTGTTGGCAAAAATCTTGGCCAGCCAGGGATTGGCTGAGTATTAGTAAGTCGTCACACATAGCGATCTCGCTAGCGAGGTCTCTGCTGAGGCACAAGTTTTGTGACGCAACAGCGATCTCACCAGCGAGATCGCTGTGTGTGACAGCTATCAGCAACCGCCCCCCCTGCCGGTATCGCTGATCGCTGTGGAAACCTCTGGACATTTTTGGGGTCACTGGTCTCCCACTGGCCAGCACACATCGCTGCATGTGACAGGCGGGAGACCAGCGACCAGTGAGCAGGAGCTGGTAACTAGGGTTTCTAAGGGGCGCGCAGCGCCTAGAAACCCAATGTGTACCTTAGTTACCAGCGCGCTGATGCAATGAGCTGGTAACCAAGGTACACATCGGGTTTCTAAGTGACGCACGCTCCATAGAAACCCAATGTGCACCTTAGTTGCCAGCTCCCTGCATCAGCGCGCTGGTAACTAAAGTACACAGCGATGCCGCGCGCTCGGCGTCGCTGGTACTGATGGCTGGTGAAGCTGTCTGTTTGACAGCTCACCAGCGATCATGTAGCGAATCACCAGCGATCCTGACACGTTGATATCGTTGTCGGGATTGCTGGTGAGTCACTATGTGTGATGGGGTCCTTACATTCTAGGAGAGGAATTAACTCAAAGATCCCAGTCATCTCTCTACAGCCCATTGATTTGTACACAGCAATTAGATACTTACTCATTTCTTCTTCCTTATCAGTCCCTGACCAAGCTGCTTTTTATCAGTCCTATACTATGACAATCTCCAGCCCTCAGTATCAGCAGTTCCTAAAGCATTTCTCCTAGTCAAGTCTTTAAAGGGTTAATACCATCTTTATAAATTTATATTATTAGATAGTACTTGTAAAAACAAACACTTTTACAATTTACTCCTTATTAAAATCTTGTGATATTAACACTTTTCTGCTTGATTGTTGTTGAGAACAACCACCATTGTGGTCTAGCTAGTAAGCATTGTGCTGAATGAAGCTGGCCAGCATTACGAAGTAACAGAGCTCTCTAGTGATCCTGGCTAGCTTCACAACAGTGCTTGCCCCCAAAAATAACATGGGGCCCCCCTATAATTAATAACCAGCAAAGGCTGGGAAGACAGCTGCACACTGATATTAATAGGCTAGGAACCGGCCATGGATATAGGCCCACTCCCAAAATAAAAACATCAGCTCTCAGTAGCCCCAGAAATGAGACAATTCTTCTGCTTAGTCTCTGCTCGTTGATGTCAGATTTGTATTGGCAGCTGACATCAAGCCCAAGGGTAGGTAATGGAGAAGCACCTATAACACACCACCATTACTAACCAGATAGTCAAATTGAAAAAAAAACCAGCCTGAATAAAGTCCCTTATTTGAAATAAAGACTCCCCACCCTCTTTTACTCATTTATCATTGAACAATTGAAAATATTAAACCACCATATTCCTCACCTGTCCGATGAGAAGATAATCAATTTGTCACACAAAGAGTATAGCTCTTCTACATTTTGATGTCATGCTGAATGTTGGAATGATGTGAGCATTCAGCCTGGCATCCAGCAGAGACACTGAGCTGCACGTGATAGCACAGCATAAGTGTTTTGTGGTGATATGAATAGCTAATGAACTCTGTTCATTTCACTGACATCACCGCTAGATTGAAAATGTTCTCACACCACTAGCGGTGACATCGGCGAACTCCGCTCACCTTATTCACATCACCATGAGATACTGATGCTGTGTTTGTGACACTGTGGCTGTGTGTTTTCTTTCTTAGGCCGGAATCACACTAAATGTATGAAAAATTGGTCCGAGTCTCCCTGCCGAGAGTTGCACAATTGTCATGCGAGTACAATCCGATCTTCTACACCTAACATCCAATTTACATCCGAATGCAGTGCGATTGCTATCCAATTGCAATGCGATTTTAACATGAGCTTTTAGATAGAGCACGTCTCTGTCATTTACACATCGTTTTCAAATGAAATATTCATCAAGACACACACTCAAATACAGCCGGCAATTCATGTGCCACGTGCAGTAAAATCACAGAGTGACAGGTTAGAATAGAATAGATAGAATAGATATATAAACATAGAATAAATAGATATATAGATGTCAGTGACACACACATACTGTATATATGTATATAAATTAGATAGATAGGTGAAAAGCAATTCAGAAACCGCGTAGTGTAAAATCACAGCATGAATCGCCAGGATAGAAGAGATGGATTACATACAGTACAGTAACTAAACATAGAATAAGTAGATATACAGATGTCTGTGACAAATACAACACAGTGTGTGTGCAGCTTACTGTATATGTATTTAATTATTAAAATATAATTTTTCTGAAAAAAAAATGGTGTGGGCTCTCGTGTAATTTTCATAACCAGTAGAGGGAAAGCCAGCGGCTGGGGGCCAATGTTTATAGCCTGGGAAGGGGGCTGCGATTTTACATGCACGCTGAATACGGTTGAGAAAATAAACGCTGATGTTAGCTGCCCCATATATTATCACTGGGCGAAGTGCTATGCGATGTTTTCTCACATAGCACTCGGCCGTATTCTATGGTAGTGTGACTCCAGCCTTACCAATTTGACTATGGGGGGTTAGTAAAGTGGGTGTCTTATAGACGCCTCTTCATTACTAGCACCAGGGCCAGTAGGAAGAGTGGAGGCTAAGAGCCACAATTGGTGCATCTTATGGATGTGACATTTCTGGAGCAGTTGAGAGCTGATATTTTTAGTCTGGGAGGGTGCCAAGGTCCATGGCCCCTTCCCAGACTATTAATATAAGTCCCCAGCTGTCTTCCTAGTCTTTTCTGGTTTCTAATTATAGGGGGGTTCCATGTCATTTTTTTGGGGCCCCCTATTTTAATAAGCAGTAAGGGCTAAGTATACAGCTGTCAGCTGACATTAATGGCTTAGATAGCTCCATGTTTATTACCCCCTTCCAAGGCTATAAACATCGGCCCCCTGCTATCATCTTTTCCTCAGCTGGTTATTAAAATTTCAGGGGACGCGACTCCATTATTTTCTTTAAGTTATTTATTAGCTAAATAAATGAACATTAAACTACACATGCGTTGCACTAATTATATATGTTACTGACATTTTTTCTATCTATCTATTCAATGTATATATCTATTCCATTCTGTCGGGTCATACAGTGAATTTACTGTATTACTGGCTGATGAAATGTCGGGTTTTCTAGGGATATGAGTGCGTAAAAATTGGACTAGACATGTATGGTCTGGGTAGTGTGTGATTTTTTTTCCGCACCAATTGACTTGCATTGGCCAGTCTCGTCTGATATATGCGGCAAATTGCAGCATGCTGCTATTTTTTTCTCAGCCCGATCTGAGCTGAAGAAAAAATTGCAATGGGCGGGGAATCATAGAATAACATTAGTCATAGTGCAATCCGATTTTTTTTTATCAGATTGCACTTGTCTGTTTTTTACACATATGAGTATGAGCCCTTAATGAAAATAGTAAAACCATTTAATGGGAATGTGAAACAGGTTTCTGCTATATAATGTGAGTGCAGCATAATCTAAGAACCCTGATTCCCAGTGATGCATCACTTATCCATCCTACAGATCTATCAGAGCTCTGAATGCTGAGCTCCTGTATGACTCTGCCCACACCACTGATTGGCTGCTTTTTGTGTACACTATATATTGATAGAAAGCTGCTAACCAGTAGAAAGTGTGAGGTAGGACTATGAGGAACAGGACACCTAGTCCTGTAGTGATAAACTCCTGCTGATAAAACACTTATTTTTTTTTTTTTTTGAAACAACAAAGCACAGCCCTGTTAGTGATATATCGCTGGAATCAGGGTCTCTGCTCCAACTTCCTGCTGCTCTCTGATTACATATAAAAAATCATCTGCTGACAGATTTTGTTTAAGTCAGGCTCCATCTTCCTAATATGTCAGTATAACAAATACTGAAATACTGACCTTTAAATAATAAGCCATTGTCATAGTGCCAATGCCTTCGACCAATTTTTATTGACGTCCTTGGTGTCATACACAGCACATGACATTGCCATCTATGCTGACGTCAGTGCCGCAGCCAAGTCAAGACAAATAATGCCCTCAGATGTATCTTGGCTTCATTACTTATAATGCAGCCAGAATCATTGCAAGATCAATAATGTAATGTATTTACCAGTTTTCTCCATTTTATTCATATATTGTCTGTATATGGGATCTGTAAGACTGTGGTGCTGTCAAACTAAGGCCGGTTTCACACTAGCGCATTTTCAACGCGCGCACGGCCGGGGGTAGCTCCGCCCCCGAGCCGGCTCTCTGCCCGGCGTGCCCGCCCCTTCCTTGTAGCGCCGCCTCCTAGCGGACAGCGGCGCCTGCGATCGGCGCACCCTATCTTTAGCATAGGGTGCGCCGATCGTGCGCAGGCCGTGCGCTAGTTGCGTTTTGACCTGCGCTGCGCACTTTTGACGGTGCGCCGTGCGCGCCAAAATCAAACTTTTCGGATTTTGGCGCGCACGGCGCACCGTCAAAAGTGCGCAGCGCAGGTCAAAGCGCAACTAGCGCACGGCCTGCGCACGATCGGCGCACCCTATGCTAAAGATAGGGTGCGCCGATCGCAGGCGCCGCTGTCCGCTAGGAGGCGGCGCTACAAGGAAGGGGCGGGCACGCCGGGCAGAGAGCCGGATCGGGGGCGGAGCTACCCCGGCCGTGCGCGCGCTGAAAATGCGCTAGTGTGAAACCGGCCTAAGGCTGTGTTCACACAATCAATGCCTGACTCCTGACAGAATGCAAATATACCAGCAATGTGAGGTCTTGTATATTAATACGTGTTCAAATCCACTAGTCAATCTGTAGCAGAAATCCGAGTTTTTGGCTTATGGATGTCGGTAAAATCCATAGTGTGCAAATATGGTCTACACATTACAGTAAAGGCTTATGGGAAAATATCAGATGCGTTTGGACAAAACAAGGATCACATGATGATTTTATTGGCATATTTTACGTGTGTGTTTATGCTTTTCACGTCTTTGTTTATTTTAATGGTTTGCTCATTGGCTTTCGTGAAATACAAGCCTGGCTTCTCTTCATGTATTGTGTGATCTGTAATCGCTAACCACAGATCAAGCATTATATCACCCTCGCAGCACATGGAGATCAATAACACAACACATTTACCTGCTCAGGCACTATTTTTTCTCTTCCGAGTCTGACAACACATTGATTATTTTATAACTATGCATTGCTGGTTTTTGAATGTACATTTTTCTCCTAGAACATCAAATATGCACTTGAAGGTCACGTTTGTCACATTCTGCAGGATCTTTGCCTTTCGTGAAGGACAATGGGTAACACTAAATAATCGGAAAAGACCCCGACACAAGGCACTGTACTGTTTCTCTACTCCCTAAATACTGGACGTTGAGCCCTATGATGGTTTATCCATGGGATAAATGATTCAGGGTTGGTCTCCAGAAAATCCTTTGGAGGTTACAAAACACATGAATGGAGCCAATGAAGATGACCTTGCAGCAAATCACCTTATCAATATCTTCCACATTGGTTTAGTATTAGGTGAATATTAATTTAACAATTTATGATTAAATGTTTGTCTTAACCTTTTCACAACATATGATGTAAACTTACATCATATCTCTGCCTTTGATGCAGGCTCACAAGTCAAGCTCGCATCTTTCTCTGCACGACAGGTGATTTTATCAGCCATCATGTGCTCTACCCGCGGCTGTTAGCCTGTTAAATCCTACTGTCAATCTCTGACAGCGATGTTTAACACATGCCCAAAAGGGAGCGCATTATTCCACGCTCCCATAGGTGCTCCCATATATTTGGTCAGTATTTTACCTCAGTGTTTAGTAAGTGTTTTACCTCAGTATTTAATCAGTATTTACCTCAGTGTTTTAGTATTTTACCTCAGTATTTGGTCAGTATTTTATCTCAATGTTTTATCAGTATTTTACTTCAGTATTTGGTCAGCATTTTACCTTAGTATTTGGTCAGTGGCTTACCTCAGTGTTTGGTCAGTATATTACCTCAGTGTTCTGTCGGTATTTTACCTCAGTATTTGGTCAGCATTTTACCTTAGTATTTGGTCAGTGGCTTACCTCAGTGTTTGGTCAGTATATTACCTCAGTGTTCTGTCGGTATTTTACTTCAGTATTTGGTCAGCATTTTACCTTAGTATTTGGTCAGTGGCTTACCTCAGTGTTTGGTCAGTATATTACCTCAGTGTTCTGTCGGTATTTTACCTCAGTATTTGGTCAGCATTTTACCTTAGTATTTGGTCAGTGGCTTACCTCAGTGTTTGGTCAGTATATTACCTCAGTGTTCTGTCGGTATTTTACCTCAGTGTTTGGTCAGTATTTTACCTCAGTATTTGGTCAGTATTTTAGCTCAGTATTTGGTCAGTGGTTTACTTCAGTGTTTGGTCAGTATTTTACCTCTGAGTTTGGTCCGTATTTTACCTCTGAGTTTGGTCAGTATTTTACCTTAGTGTTTGGTTGGTATTTTATCTCACTATTTAATCAGTATTTTATCTCAGTGTTTTAGTATTTTACCACAGTATTTGGATAGTATTCTATTTCAGTGTTTGGTGAGTATTTTACTTTAGTATTTGGTCAGTATTTTACCTCAGTGTTTTAGTATTTTTCCTCAGTATTTGGTCAGTATTTTATCTCAGTGTTTCATCAGTATTTTACCTTAACCCCTTACCTACAATGGACGTAATATTCCATCCATGTGACCCTGGACCTAATTCCCATGGACGGAATATTACGTCACAGCGATCAGCAGCGCCCAAGTGGTGAGCGCCGCTGATCGCGGCCGGGTGTCAGTTGATTATCACAGCTGACAACCGGCACAATGTGTCAGGGGCGGTCATGGACCGTCTCCGACACGTTAACCCCTTGCACACCGCGATCAAACACGATCGCGGTGTACCGGGAGTTAAAGGGAAGCATCGGTAGGGAGGGGGCTCCCTCCGTGCTTCCCTGAGCCCCCTACAGCAGCGCAATGTGCAGCGCTGCTACGGGGGGCTCTTTCCCTGCAGGTCCCCGGATCCAAGGTGGTGACGGGGGCCTGCAGGGAGCTGGCTTCCTCAGTGCCTGCAAAGAGCAGGCAAGGAGGAAGCCTTGTGCAGTGCCTGTGACAGATCACTGATCTGTAACAGTGATCTGTGATGTGACAGATCAGCGATCTGTCACATGACAGTTATGTCCCCCCCTGGGACAATGTAATAAAGTTAAAAAAAAAGTGTAAAAATAATTTAAAAAAATAGCTAAATAAATGAAAAAAAAAAATATTCCCAAATAAATTCATTTTTTGGAAATAAAAAAAAACAATAAAAGTACACATATTTGGTATCGCCACGTCCGTAATGACACGCCCTATAAAACTGTCCCATTAGTTAACCCCTTAAGCGAACCTCTTAAAAAATAAAAAACGAAGCAAAAAATAATGATTTATTATCATACCAACGAACAAAAAGTGCAATAACGAGCCATCAAAAAGACAAACATAAATATCCATGGTACCGCTGAAAACGTCATCTTGTCCCGCAAAAAAAGAGCTGCCACACAGCATCATCAGCAAAAAAATAAAAAAGTTATAGCTCACAGAATAAAGCGATGCAAAAATAATTATTTTTTATATAAAATTGTTTTCATTGCATAAAAGCGCCTAAACATAAAAAAACGACCTAAATGAGGTATCGCTGTAACCGTACTGACCCAAAGAATAAAACCGCTTTATCAATTTTACCGCAGGCAGAACGGTGTAAACGCACCCCCCAAAAGAAATTCATGAAATGCTGGTTTTTGTTCATTCTGCGTCCCAAAAATAGGAATAAAAAGCGATCAAAAGATGTCACATGCCTGAAAATGGTACCAATAAAAACGTCAACTCATCCTGCAAAAAATAAGACCTCACATGACTCGGTGCATCAAAATCTGAAAAAATTATAGCTCTCAATATGTGGTGATGCAAAAACTATTTTAACAATAAAAAGTGTCTTTTAGTATGTGACAGCTGCCAAACATCAAAACCGCCATAAATAGTAAATCAAAACCACCATTATCACCCCCTTAGTTATGGAAAAAAAATAAAATAAAAAAAATGTATTTATTTCCATTTTCCCATTAGGGCTAGGGTTAGGGTTAGAGTTAGGGCAGGGTTAGGGTTAGGGCTAGGGTTAGGGCTAGAGTTAAAGCTGAGATTAGGGTTAGGGGTGTGTTGGGGTTAGGGTTGGAGTTATAATTGGGGGGTTTCCACTGATTGGGCACATCAGGGGCTCTCCAAATGCAACATGGCGTCTGATCTCAATTCCAGCCAATTCTGCATTGAAAAAGTCAAATGGTGCTCCTTCCCTTCAAAGCTCTGCCATGCACCGAAACAGTGGTTTATCCCCACATATGGGGTATCAGCCTACTCAGGACAAATTGCAAAACAACTTTTGTGGTCCAATTTCTCCTGTTACCCTTAGGAAAATAAAAAATTGGGGGCAAAAATATCATTTTTGTGGAAAAAAATGATTTTTTTATTTTCACGCCCGGGCGTTATAAACTTTTGTGAAGCACTTGGGGGTTCAAAGTGCTCACCACACATCTAGATAAGTTCCTTGGGGGGGTCTAGTTTCCAAAATGGGGTCACTTGTGGGGAGTTTCAATAGCTTAGGTACATCAGGGGCTCTCCAAACGCACATGACACCCGCAGACCATTCCATCAAAGTCTGCATTCCAAAACGTCACGACTTCCCTCCTGAGCCCTGACGTGTGCCCATACAGCAGTTTTCTCCCACATATGAGGTATCAGCATACTCAGGACAAATTGGACAACAACTTTTGGGGTCCAATTTCTCCTGTTACCCTTGGGAAAATAAAATAATGGGGACTAAAAGATCATGTTTGCTGAAAAAATACGATTTTTTTATTTTCACACCCGGTCGTTATAAACTTCTGTGAAGCACTGGAGGGTTCAAAGTGCTAACCACACATTTAGATAAGTTCCTTAGGGGGTCTAGTTTCCAGAATGGGGTCATTTGTGGGGGGTTTCCACTGTTTAGGTATATTAGGGGCTCTCCAAACGCACATGACACCCGCAGACCATTCATCAAAGTCTGCATTCCAAAACGTCACCACTTCCCTTCCGAGCACAGACGTGTGCCCATACAGTAGTTTTCTCCCACATATGGGTTATCAGCGTACTCAGGACAAATTGGACAACAACTTTTGGTGTCCAATTTCTCCTGGTACCCTTGGGAAAATAAAAAAATTGGTGACTAAAAGATCATGTTTGTGGAAAAAATACGATTTTTTTATTTTCACGCCCGGGCGTTAGAAACTTCTGTGAAGCACTGGGGGTTCAAGTGCTCACCACACATCTAGATGAGTTGCTTGGGGGGGTCTAGTTTCCAAAATGGTGTCATTTGTGGGGGGTTTCCACTGTTTTGGTACATCAGGGGTTTTCCAATCGCGACATGGTGTCCGATCTCAATTCCAGCCAAAAAAGTCAATTGGCGTTGCTTCCCTTCTGAGCTCTGCCATGCGCCCAAATAGTCGTTTACACCCACTTATGGGGTATCAGCATACTCAGGACAAATCGTACAATAACTTTTAGGGCCCTGTTACCCTTGGGAAAATAAAAATTGGGGGTGAAAAGATCATTTTTGTGGAAAAATATGATTTTTTTAATTGTTCCGCTGTACGTTATAAACTTCTGTGAAGCCCTTGTGGGTTCAAAGTTCTCACCACACATCTAGATAAGTTCCTTGGGGGTCTAGTTTCCAAAATGGGGTCACTTGTGGGGGGTTTCCACTGTTTAGATACATCAGGGGCTCTCCAAACGTGACATGGCGTCCGATCTGAATTCCAGCCAATTTTGCATTGAAAAAGTCAAACGGCGCTCCTTCCCTTCTGAGCTCTGCCATGTGCCGAAACAGTGGTTCCCCCCACATATCAGGTAACAGCGTACTCAGGACAAACTGCACAATAACTTTTGCAGTCCAATTTCTCCTGTTACCCTTGGTAAAATAAAAAAAATTGACCCTGAAGTATTTTTTTGTGAAAAAAAGTAAAATGTTCATTTTTTTTAAAATATTCAAAAAAATTCCTGTGACGCACCTGAAGGATTAATAAACTTCTTGAGGCTGTGTGCCCACGATGCGATTTTTAAGCATTTTTGCTGCGATTTTCGGTGCGAAAACGCTGCGAAAATGTTTAAAAATCTTGTACATGACACACCCCATGTATTCCTATGGCATTCCGCACATGCTGTGCTAATGCTGCGCTTTTTTCCGTGGCGGAATCGCATCAGGCCCATAGCCTGAATGTGGTTTTGAGCACCTTATGGGGTGCAGTTTTTAGAATGGTATCACTTTTGGGTATTTTCTATCATATAGACCCCTCAGCCTCCCCTCAAACAGAGGCTGGACAGACATCTGACTGGGATGATTTAGCGAATCCTGCTTTGAGCAGGGGGTTGGACCAGATGGCCCAGGAGGTCCCTTCCAACTCTACGATTCTATGATTCTATGATTCTATGATTCTAAGTGGCTTCAAATGTGATGTGGTCCGTAAAAATAAAATGGTGTTGCAAAAATGAGAAATCGCTGGCCAACTTTTAACCCTTATAAATTCCTAACAAAAAAAATTTGGGTTCCAAAATTGTGCTGATGTAAAGTAAACATGTGGGAAATGTTATTTATTATGTTTTTTGTGTGTCGTATCTCTGTGATTTAAGGGCATAAAAATTCAAAGTTGGAAAATTGTGAAATTTTAAAAATTTTCGCCAAATTTCTGTTTTTTTCACAAATAAATGCAAGTTATTTGAATGAAATTTTACCACTAACATGAAGTACAATATGTCACGAGAAAACAATGTCACAATCACCAGGATCCATGGAAGCGTTCCAGAGTTATCACCTCATAAAGGGACAGTCTTCAGAATTGTAAAAATTGGCCCGGAAGTTAACGTGCAAACCACCCTTGGTAGTGAAGGGGTTAATATTTGGTCATTAATTTACCTCAGTATTTGGTCAGTATTTTACCTCAGTGTTTGGTCAGTATTTTACCTCAGTATTTAAACAGAATTTTACCTGTCTACCCCATGTGCTATCCCCCTTGTCTGCTGTCTCTCTCCTTCCTGTGCTGTGTTCTCCCCTCATGTGCTGTCTCGTTTGAGCTGTCTCCCCTCTGTGCTCTGTCTCTCTCACCCCTATGCGCTTTCTCTCTTGTCTTCAATGTTGTGCATATGCTGCTCTCCTTTCATTGTCAGTGGCATACTTTTTAGGAGGAGTCATGTTGGCTTTGATATTTGCCTTTTAAAGGGGTTTTCCCACGAACGAAAGTTCATTTTAAAAATTGTCCTGGGCAGGGGACGAAGCAAAAGACAATACTGACATTACAGCAGGAGACGCAGAGGATACATTTTGTGAGGTAAAATATTATTTAAAAACAGTCAGTGAAATATTTTATCTCACAAAATGAATCCTCTGTGATCTCCTGCTGTAATGTCAGTATTGTCTTTTGCTTCCTCCCCTGCCCAGGAGATGTGGTATTTTCTGTCAGACACAGACAACTTTTAAAATTAACTTTCATTCATGGGAAAACCCCTTTAATGTGACCGACTTCCTCTTCCTGTAGACATGTCACACATCTGCCGCCAGGATCAGCCAAATGATTCACTGCACCTGCACGGAATTCATGCAGGCGCATTAAATCAGACCACCGCCATCTTTGTGCAAACAGATAGTGGCGGTCACATTAAAACTGCGCATGCACTCCACCTGTACAAAGATGGCAGCGGTCAATGAATCATTCGGCTGATCCCGGCAGTGGCATGTTCGCAATGGTGTTTCGCTGGTGGTACCATGCAAGAGGCTGTGCATGGCGTATACAGTGTGTGTTTGTGTGTGGTGCACACGGCATATACAGTGTGTGTGTGAGACAGCCATCACTTGGGTGTCCCAATATGGCGGTCGGTGAACTTCCTCTGCTTGGAATTCTGGGATCCGGACACATCTGAACGGAACAGGATGTGGCGACATTACAAGATAAGTATATATTAGATCTGTCATCAGCTTTTTGCTATTTCAGCTGAGAGCAGTATGATGTAGGGGCAGGAATCCTGATTCCTGTGCTGCATCACTTTCTGTGCTGCTTGCTTTTCAGATAAAAAGCATAGGCTCGGGAGATATGTGTGAACTGTGGACAATGGCCGTTTCATGCCAACTGCGCTTCAACGGGTCCTGTTACTCTTTCTTAGTTGGATTTGGGATATATTAGATTATGGGCATTGTTCTCTAGTTTTAGTCTATTATATTGATATTGGCTTTACTTCTTGACATCGGGTGTATTCCCTCATTAATCATGGCCGTTTCTGTGCCTATGACCTGTTTGTGGGCGCCGCACCTGCGCATGTCCACGATCTTCCTGGTATGGCTCCGCCCCTTGCGGGGTCTATCCAGGATGCTGCGTGTCATTGACGTCACCAGAACCTTTGTTCCTGACACGCGGCATTCCTGACGCCGGAAGTGACGTAGTGGGGCCGGGTATTTTGTATCCTTGCGCTGACTGGATGCGGCGCGTTACTACCTTCACCTGGGTGGCCTGGGAATTGGACCATTTTATCTGGGAGGGATATTTAAAGCAATGACTTGGCACTGGAACACACTGCCCCCCGAGGAAGCGGTACAGCGAAATGTACGTCGGGGCCTCGGCGTGACTGGCGGACATTATGGGTATGTTTTTGTTTTTTTCCTTATAGTTTCGTATATCTCGATGTAACGTAAATGATGATTGGCCTGATCTGTATGGATAATTTGGGGCTGGTAGACTTTCTCTGAAGTGTTTCACACAATTGTGATAGACTCGGCCTGTCTCCTTTGTTTACATAGGAGCTGCCTTCACTTCAGTGTCTCCTCTCCCCTCCCCTTTTTCTTTACAATTGTATCACGTAACGCCTCTCTCTTTTTGGATTAACTATTTCTACCCATTTCCGTGGAACTATCGGCTATCTTTGATGTAATTTTTGTAACGCCATTTTATGTTCACTGACTTCATTTATTTTATCTGCCTAGTCACACCATAGTTGCATCATTATCTACCTGTCTTTTATCTATTTTGTATGTGCTACATGGTGTTTATTATATGCACTCCCCTGTTTTTTGCTCTACTTTGTATTTAAATAAAAATAATTTTCTTGATACTTTTTTGCATAAAACTTGGTATGAGTCAATTTTTACCATGTCTAATTCTATGAAGATATAGGCTATCTCTAGCTTTCTGATGTTTATATACAGTGGGGAAAAAAAGTATTTAGTCAGTCAGCAATAGTGCAAGTTCCACCACTTAAAAAGATGAGAGGCGTCTGTACTTTACATCATAGGTAGACCTCAACTATGGGAGACAAACTGAGAAAAAAAATCCAGAAAATCACATTGTCTGTTTTTTTTTCATTTTATTTGCATATTATGGTGGAAAATAAGTATTTGGTCAGAAACAAAATTTCATCTCAATACTTTGTGATATATCCTTTGTTGGCAATGACAGAGGTCAAACGTTTTCTGTAAGTCTTCACAAGGTTGCCACACACTGTTGTTGGTATGTTGGCCCATTCCTCCATGCAGATCTCCTCTAGAGCAGTGATGTTTTTGGCTTTTCGCTTGGCAACACGGACTTTCAACTCCCTCCAAAGGTTTTCTATAGGGTTGAGATCTGGAGACTGGCTAGGCCACTCCAGGACCTTGAAATGCTTCTTACGAAGCCACTCCTTCGTTGCCCTGGCGGTGTGCTTTGGATCATTGTCATGTTGAAATACCCAGCCACGTTTCATCTTCAATGCCCTTGCTGATGGAAGGAGGTCTGCACTCAAAATCTCACGATACATGGCCCCATTCATTCTTTCATGTACCCAGATCAGTCGTCCTGGCCCCTTTGCAGAGAAACAGCCCCAAAGCATGATGTTTCCACCACCATGCTTTACAGTAGGTATGGTGTTTGATGGATGCAACTCAGTATTCTTTTTCCTCCAAACACGACAAGTTGTGTTTCTACCAAACAGTTCCAGTTTGGTTTCATCAGACCATAGGACATTCTCCCAAAACTCCTCTGGATCATCCAAATGCTCTCTAGCAAACTTCAGACGGGCCCGGACATGTACAGGCTTAAGCAGTGGGACACGTCTGGCACTGCAGGATCTGAGTCCATGGTGGCGTAGTGTGTTACTTATGGTAGGCCTTGTTACATTGGTCCCAGCTCTCTGCAGTTCATTCACTAGGTCCCCCCGCGTGGTTCTGGGATTTTTGCTCACCGTTCTTGTGATCATTCTGACCCCACGGGGTGGGATTTTGCGTGGAGCACCAGATCGAGGGAAATTATCAGTGGTCTTGTATGTCTTCCATTTTCTAATTATTGCTTCCACAGTTGATTTCTTCACTCCAAGCTGGTTGGCTATTGCAGATTCAGTCTTCCCAGCCTGGTGCAGGGCTACAATTTTGTTTCTGGTGTCCTTTGACAGCTCTTTGGTCTTCACCATAGTGGAGTTTGGAGTCAGACTGTTTGAGGGTGTGCACAGGTGTCTTTTTATACTGATAACAAGTTTAAACAGGTGCCATTACTACAGGTAATGAGTGGAGGAAAGAGGAGACTCTTAAAGAAGAAGTTACAGGTCTGTGAGAGCCAGAAATCTTGATTGCTTGTTTCTGACCAAATACTTATTTTCCACCATAATATGCAAATAAAATGAAAAAAAAACAGACAATGTGATTTTCTGGATTTTTTTTTCTCAGTTTGTCTCCCATAGTTGAGGTCTACCTATGATGTAAATTACAGACGCCTCTCATCTTTTTAAGTGGTGGAACTTGCACTATTGCTGACTGACTAAATACTTTTTTGCCCCACTGTATGTTTCATAGAGGGTATCTCATTGTTCTAATATGTTTTCAATGCTAGTCCTCAATCCTGGCTTTGTTCTCAAATATCTGCGGGATGTAAAGTCTGATGATCCTGGACACTGAACCCTTCTCTAACTCTCTTGTGCACAGCTCAGTTTCTGAATTTCTTCTTCTACAGCTTATGAGGAGTCTTTTCTCCCTTGCCCGCTTCTTACCCTGAAAATATCCCCATTTTCTACACCCTATGTGATCTTCCCCGCCTGAGAACTTGAATGGTTTCCCCCTCATGCTTCAACCTAATCTGCCATGTACAACCTCCTCTCCTGACCAGCCGCTATCTCTAACCTCTAACACAGAGAGAGTGGAGACAGTGAGCAGTGAGAGTCAGCACCAACAGAAGTGGCATGTTGGCAGATTCATTGCAGAAGCAACAGGACTTCCATCTACGTAAAGACGTTATACTGGATCTACAGCAGTAAAATGTTAGGACATTTTAATTAATATGGAAAGTTCTTTAAAGGGAACCTGTCACTAGATTCACTGTGTCTGAACCACTGGGATGAATCAAAACCCTGCTGCATGAATGAAGCCAGGCACGTGTTCCTGAAACAGTGCAGCTTGTCATTGAAAATTTAGTTTGAAGAGACGGGAACTATAAGAAGGGACCTAACTTGTCTGGTGCAGTTCCCGGTCAGCTTCTCTTTGCACCGCTTCAGTTGATTTTCCTAACTACACACATGAGAGAGAGTTGTCAATCAACTGAAGTGGGGTGAAAGATTAGTCATCCCCCTATAATATAACTCTAAAGACATACTGGTAGAGAATTTAGATTGTGAGTCCCAATGGGGACTTTTCAAAGAAATGTATACCTTTATACAATAGTGCAGTCAGGCTTTGATTCATGCTGCCAGTGTTTCAAGAAGTGAATGTAATAACAGGTTTGCTTTAATTTAGCATTTTTTTTCAAAGGTATTCAATGCCTATAACTTTTTCTGTAAGGAAAGGCTGGAGCAGCCGCAATAGCATGAGCGGAGGCCAGCATGATGATGGGTTGGAGGGAAGGTGGAGTTATTGTTATTAAGTGGGCAGTAAGAGGCTGGGAGAAAGGAGTTATAAATGCAGAAAAAGGGGATGAGGTTTTACATTATCCAGATCCCAGCGAAGTTCGCAGTCACGTCCGTCCTCTCTTAATTTTGCAAGATGTATAGGAATGGGGTTACATGAGTGCAACTCTTGGGTCATGGTGGTTTGTAGCAGTTGGATGGGTCCTTGAACTTGGTTCTAAATTAGTCTGATTAATTGATTAGGACATGGATTCCACAATTGGCAAAAGTTTGTCTTTGATTTTATGTTTTTTGGGGGGACTAGCAACAATCTAATGTCCGATCCTCAGAAGTTTGGATTAGAGAGGATCCCTTTTTGGGGTTGTGGTGTTCCCGAGCCAGTGGGGTAATGGCTGGGAATTGTTATTGTTTATGGTTACGTTTTTTGGTTATCACCAGATTTTGACAGATTCAAGGACCTTACCAATCTTACGCATTATTGAATGTTTTGAATTTAATTATCTAAAGACTGCTGTGGCCAAATTATCCAAACTGTATCATGTCCTAATTGGGGCATTGTTTCAATGGGAGGTTGTCGTGAAGGTTATGAAGCAGGGAATACAGGCATTACACTGGACTGATAGACAATACCAAAGTCATCAGATCTACTTTGTTGTGGAGCAAGTGTTACATGACATATAGGAAATCAGGGGCTCAGTATGTGATATTATTTTTGTTTAAAAGATATATAAAACTGCAGAAGGACCACAACATTGAGGAATCTAAGGTTTACCACACTTCTAGTTTGTTTCACACGTAATTTTTTACCCATTGTTTCTTGGTTTTGCCGCCTTTAGTCTGAATTTGCAATGTGTACATTTCAATAAAGATAAAAAAGAAATTCATGTGTCTTCAAACTTTTGTTTGGCTGGTTGGATACAATCAAGTATTGTACCTTTTCACCAATTGGATTGTATTTTCCTTAATTTTAGTTTACTCTCTATCAATAAACTAAAAGAAATACAATACAGTGTGTATAGGTAGTAAAAATCTCTAATAGTGTTGTCCTTGTGGGTTACATTTTGCCGATATAAAAGATTTTGTTATCTTCAGCTGGAGCTAAAACACAAGCTTTTACACTGACCCCTGATTACTGAATGGCATTTTACAAAAACGAAGCAATGGTTCTTACAGTATCAAACCCAAACTGGCAGAGACTCCAATTCAAGCAGAGGCACCAAGTTGTGTACTCATATTTCTGTGATACAGCGCTAGAGGGACCCGTGCTGCAGTGCAGCATTCAATCACTTCTTACTTACAGCAGACACTTGTGTTAGCCATCTAGCAGCGACTTATAGAATTATAGATGGGAAGCCAGCGTGAACAGAGCTATTTCTCCTGCAGGAAAAATGACAGCAGCTCTGGGGTCACGGAAACCTTGGATTCTGCATTGTATAAGAATAGTGCATTATTGCATATAAAAATCAGAAAACACTTCAGGGACATCATTAAAGGAACCCTGTGTTCTCTACTCTGTCCTTTGAAAAAAAAAAAAAAATGTATATATCTAATATATAAAGCTCAATGTGTGTATGTGTGTCCGGGATTGGCATCCACACCATCGCAGCTACAGCCACAAAATTTTGCACAGTCACACGTCTGGACCCAGAGAGCATCATAGGCTATGTGGTGAGGCAAAATTTTAACCCTGCGCGTTCCAATTCACCAAACAATTTTGCCCCTATCTACATAATGGGGAAAAAGTGTATGTATGTATTGGCATCTGCACCGTCGTAGCTACAGCCACAAGGTGGGGCCCTGACATGGGATACTCACCACACACGGGGATATGAACACACACACAAAATGTGCCACACACTACCACGTGCTTCATCACATATACCACCCTCAGCACACATTTCACCACACATACACCAACCTCACCACATAAAAGTCGAAACACAAAAGTCACCACTAAAAACTTGCCACGCTGTCCCAGAGCTGTTTAACAGATGAACAATGAGCTGTGATTGGTTGCTATCAGCAACAGTTTTCTTTGTAGACAGTTGTGGTAACTGAGGCCTAATATTCTTATCATTTCTATGATGTTATCGTCCTTCTGTAAAGTTGGAAATAACACAATATATTACCGTGCCAACACAGACCACCCTCTGACACAGACTGCAGAGGGAGCCCAGTATCACACAGGATAGGATTAGATACAGGGCTCAGCAGTCAGTATCACACAGGATAGGATTAGATACACAACTCAGCAGTCAGTATCACACAGGATAGGATTAGATATACGGCTCAGCAGTCAATATCATACAGGGTAGGATTAGATACACAGCTCAGCAGTCAGTATCACACAGGATAGGAATAGATACATGGCTCAGCAGACAGTATCACACAGGATAGGATTAGATACACGGCTCAGCAGTCAGTATCACACAGAATAGGATTAGATGCACGGTTTTTATGTGCAATATAATCACTATAATTCATTATAACTAACAGTTGGTTACTATGCCCAGGCAACCCCGGGCTCTTCAGCTAATATATATATATATTTGCATTTACTTGCTATTTTTTTAATGTTGCAGAATTCTGCAGGCAGTTTCTGTTCTTCCTAGTGTCGGAGGCGGTGTATAAATACAAATTCAAAATATTAAAATAATACATCTGGACTCTGGCGGTATGCCTGCATGTGCCAGTATATGTACAACTATATGGTTAAGTGGCTCCTACGGGTTTGCTGTTTTCACAGTTCATATATCAGTTGTGACTCCCCTGACATTCCTACAGAACACCTACGTCTACTCTACATTGTAATTAGTGAGTGCTAGTTACTCGGGTTTTCCTAGGATGCTCGGGTATGGGCCAAGTATCAAGGGTGCTTGAGTGACATATAATCGAGTCCCCACGCCTGTATGTTTCACGGCTGTTAGATGGCCACAAAACCTACATGGATTTCCTGACATACACAGACAATCCTCGCATGTTTTGTGGCTGTCTAATAGATGTGAAATATACAGGCGCGGGAACTCGAACTTGTTACTCGAGCACCCGCGATACTTGGCATACACCCAAGCACTCTTGGAAAACACGAGTAACAAGCACTTACACTCATCGCTAATTGTAATCTTTGTCATCATCATACTGTGACAGGGTCACTGTCACAGAATATGAGGTATATGTATTACTGCGCATAATAGCGTCAGTGATGTGAAAACGGAGTATTTTCTTCCAGCACACTACGTGTTGTGAGGGTTAAATTAAAGTTGCATACATGGGCTGGTTTTATGTGGACATTGGGTGGGAGAACGTCCACCTTATCTACACCTACGGAGTCAGCACAGTCGTGTGCTGACAGGACCTGTGTGATGTCATAGTCATGTGATCAGTCAAAGGGACTGAGTTTAAATAGCTTTACTTGAGAGACAGTTGGTGTGTTGTGACTTGGAGAGTAAACTCCAAACAGGGGCTCCAGGTGGAGCTGAAGACACATGGTGGTCTGAGTGAGCGAAACCCTCAGACAATTGGACTTTGCTATACGTTATGTTTTTGTTATGCTGTTATGCCGGGAAGGCCATGTTTACTTTGCTGAACCCTGCTATGGTTTATGCTGTTCCACAATAAACCAGCAAGTGATTTACCACAAGATGCATTCCTGTGTCTACCTTTGGAAGCAGCAGAGTGAGTCAACCCCTCACAATACCCACAGTGTCAGGACATAGCATGAATAAGACTTAAAGGGTTATTTGCAAAATCCAAGTGGCAAGGGATTGACCCTAAATGACATTGATTTCAACTGCAACTTTGGCATTCTGTTATTTTAACCTCTTTGCACACCCTGATTTAACTGTCCATCATTTAGGGGCGCCAACTGTCCAAAAATTTCAGGACAGTCAGAAAAGATAGGACACGTTCTTAACCTGTCTGCAAAAAAATGTAAGGCGACTGTGATTTTTTTGAAGCTTAAAAAACTTATACATATTAGGCTACTTTCACACATCAGGTTTTCGGCGTCAGGCGCGATCCGGCGTCGTGCCGGAACGCCGGATCCGGCAAATGTTTAGTAAAACCGGATGTGACGGATCCGGTTTTCTGCCGGATCCGTCTTTTTCTTGACAGACAAAACCGGATCCGTCTCATCCGGTTCATCCGTTTTTCTATCCGTTTTTCGACGGATTACGCCGGATCCGGTTTTTAAAATTGACCCTTGTGGCCTTCCGAACGGGATTGGCTACTGGAAAACTATATATAGCATGTTCCTACAGCCCTTCTTTGACAGGTTGTAGAGGAGAAAGTGCAGGTTGGAGAGAAGAGCAAGTACTGGCGAAGATGGATGTTGTCATTGGAAATATTTTGAAGAATTTGGCGGATTTTACAGCGAAGGCAAATCGTTTGAGGGTGATTGTTCTGGAGAAGGAGAGAGCGAGACAGCAGCGCATCAGGCATCGTAGACGACGTTTGTGGATCCACCCCATCACAGCCAAGAGAATGACGCGTGGGGTCTATTCTACACTATGCATGGACCTTCGACGAAACCCGGATAAATTTTTGGGATATGTTAGGATGAAAATGGAGAGTTTTGATTACTTGGTGGAGCGCATTGCACACCTCATAAGAAAAGCGGACACCTATTGCCGCTTCTCAGTTTCACCCGCAGAGCGTCTGATGGTGACTTTAAGGTAAGCCACATTTATTGGATATGATCGCATCAGAGCACACTTTCACTGCAATCTTGTTGGTGGTAATTTGTATCTCCAAGTGTTATAGGTCAGTTTTGGTATGTAATGCTGTGATTTAAAACTAATTTATTGTTTGTTAATTCCCCACAGATTTCTTGCAACTGGAGAATCCCTTTCGTCACTGCATTTCCAGTACAGACTCGGGATTTCCACCATATCTGGAATTGTGAAGTACACATGCCGTGCACTGTGGGACTCCTTAGCTGAAGAGTTTTTACCAGAGCCCACAACAGAGAGGTGGATTGAAATTGCTGACAAGTTTCAACAGATATGTCAGTTTCCAAACTGCTTGGGCGCTGTGGACGGGAAACATATCCGCATTGTAAAGCCAGCTGGATCGGGATCGGAATATTTCAATTACAAGAAATATTTTTCAATTGTCCTCATGGCCATCGATGACGCGGAATACAAATTTATTGCGGTTGATATTGGGGCCAATGGCCGCTCCAATGACTCTCAAGTTTTCAAACTGTCTGCCATGGGGCGTAAACTGTATGGAAACACCTTCCAGTTCCCACCACCTAGACCGCTGCCGCAAACATCTGGTCCACCTATGCCATTTGTCTGTGTAGGGGATGAAGCCTTCCAGCTGTCAGAACACCTTTTGAAACCGTACTCTAGCAGAGAATTGACAAGACCAAAACGCATTTTTAATTACCGCCTCACAAGAGCAAGAAGAATGGTTGAATGTACCTTTGGTATTCTGACAGCCAAATGGCGGGTCCTATTGACTGCGATCAACCTCAAGACAGAAACTGTGGACGAGGTGATCAAAGCGTGCGTGGTACTCCACAATTTTGTTAATTGCAAGGAACCCATTTCCATTGAGGACACCTCTGAAGAAACCACCTTGCAAGATTACCATGACATTACCACTAGAAGTTCTGTGACGGTTTCAGTAATGAGGGACAATTTTGCACTATACTTTATGTCACCTCAAGGCAGAGTACACTGGCAGGATGACAGAGTGTGAAAGATTTGTGCCCTAACCAAACTTGTGTACCTTCTGTACCAACAGTATATACCTTTGCCAACCAAAGTTGGCTATCTTGTCATGGTCTCTATTTTTAGCTTTAGGCCACAGGTGTGTACCTGGTTGTGTTTTATGCAAAGTATTTCACCTTTTAACAAAAGTTGTGTACATTGTTAGGAAATCACCAACAATAAACACAACTTTTTAGGTGAAATACTTTGCTTCAAACACAACCAGGAACACAACTGTGGCAAAAAGCTAAAATTTACCCACAGTTATATACCTAGTTTTGAATACCATTTCACCTTTTAAATACCCTGTATTTAACCTTTTTCGCCGCAGAAAGAAATGACAGACAACCAGTGTAAAATAATTTAACTTTTATTGAAAAATGTTTTTTTAAGTAAACTTTTTTAAAATTTTAATAAACATGTTTAATAAAAATTTGAAACTATAAAACTGAAACCATAAAACTGGTCATTTTTATTTAAATACACACATTATAATTCTGTGTAGTGTGTGGTGGAAATACTGCTGTAGGGGCTGCGGGACACTTCGACACTGGGAGTGTGGAGAGAGGACTGGGATCGTGGTGGGGAAGGAACAGTTAGAGGTGAAGGTGTGGAAAAAACTACAGAATGGGTGGACATGTGGGAAGCAGAAGAGGTGGTGGGTGGTGGAGTGGAGGGTTGGGCAGGGACTGTAGGAGCAGATGATGTTGATGGCAAGTTGTATGGGGAAGGAGTTTGGTACGGGGCAGGTTGCTGGAAGTGGGGAGATGTCTGGTACGGGGCAGGTTGCTGGAAGTGGGGAGATGTCTGGTACGGGGCAGGTTGCTGGAAGTGGGGAGATGTCTGGTACGGGGCAGGTTGCTGGAAGTGGGGAGATGTCTGGTACTGGGGAGGTTGCTGGTACTGGGGAGTTTGCAGGTACTGTGGAGGTTGCTGGTACTGGTGAGGTTGCTGGTGCTGGGGAGGTTGCTGGTGCTGGGGAGGTGGATGGTGCTGGGGAGGTGGATGGTGCTGGGGAGGTGGATGGTGCTGGGGAGGTGGATGGTGCTGGGGAGGTGGATGGTATGTAATAGGAGGGGGAGGATGGAAAGTGGCTGGAGGTGGATGGTATGTAATAGGAGGGGGAGGATGGAAAGTGGCTGGAGGGGGTGTAGATGTAATAGGAGGGGGAGGATGGAAAGTGGCTGGAGGGGGTGTAGATGTAATAGGAGGGGGAGGATGGAAAGTGGCTGGAGGGGGTGTAGATGTAATAGGAGGGGGAGGATGGAAAGTGGCTGGAGGGGGTGCAGGTGGAGGAACTACTGTGGTGGGAGGAGGAGGAGGTTGGGAGGTAACTTGCTGGAGAGCAGCGTGGCATGAATGCATTACATGCATCTGCTGGGCAGGAGAGAGCGTTTCCATGCGCTCCACAACAGACCTGAAAAAGGTGTGGTTTGGCGAAGATCTTGCTTCTGAATGCATGGTTTGCAGAAGTGTCTTCACCTCCAGAATGCTGGAGTTGATCTGCTGATAGCCTGCGGAGATTTGCTCTGACAAGACTTTTAGACAGTTCTGGAAAGATGCATTCAGATGCAAGAACTCTGGCGCATAAGTCTTTTCCTGACCCCTCTGCCGCTGCCGCCCAGTACCCGCAGGTGTACTAGAGGTGGCAGGGGCAGAAGGGTGGGGTAAAGGGAAAGCGATCTCCTCACCAGCAGCTTCATGTAATGTAGGCGGCCACGATGCTCCTGTGCTGGTGGATGGGACAGATGGGTCGAATGTGTTGGAAGGCTGGGAAGGTGCAGATGTACCGGGGTGGTCGAAGTGTCCCTCGGTGCCGGTCTCCTCAGGGATCGCCTCAGAAGGGTCCAATCGTGCCGGCTCCCGAGTGCTGCTCACCGTGCTGTGGAATAAAGAGAAAAAAAAACAATTAAAATACTGACATGGTATGGCCCTGGCTGAAAAAAAAATTTACATCTAACATTTTTTTTCACATGTGGTGTGTAATATTTACCTTCTGGTGACCATTGTTTCCCGGAGGAACGACAGGGCTTCTGCGTACTTGTACTTGCTCCTGCGTCCTCCAGATCCACTCGGGGCCCGCATCTCTTTATTGAACTCCTTCTTGAAACGATCTCTCACAGACCGCCACCGATTCACAATTCTGTTCCCTGAAACGAGAAAGGAGTGGTTAGTATACAACATCAGTGTTTCCCAAACTCCAGTCCTCATGGTCCCCAGGGGTCATGTTTTCAGGATTTCCATAGTAAATAGAAATCCTGAACACATGATCCGTGGGGACCACGAGGACTGGAGTTCGGGAAACACTGGTTTAAATCAAACTGTATATATTTACGCTCTGTAATCTGGGCCCGAACATCGAGGTCCTCCCAGCGGCCCACAAGGAGCGAACAGATTTCCTCCCAGAGTCGTCGGGTAACGATCAGGTCAGCGTGGCGGCGGTCAGCCATATTCCAGAGCGGCTCCCTTTCTCTGACGAGATCGATGAGGCGGTCCACATCAATCCCTCCATCCTCAACGTCAGAGTCGGGAGCACGCTGTGAAGGCTGTTAAAGAAAAAGACAAAAATAACATAATTAGCCTCCACAAAAGAAATGAAATAAAAAGTGCAAAAAAACAAAGCAAAAATATTTATACTTACACGCTGGTGACCGCCGCGTTGCTGTCGCCGACGACCCTGGGAGGCACTGCGAGGACCTCTTGGCCAAGCACCAGATTGGGAAGACTAGAGAAGAAAACAAAAAAAGTTATGTCTTTGGATGTAGGCATTTGTTTGCTGTGTGTGGTCTGCAGAACATTGTTTTCTATGTGTTGTGTGTAGTGTGATGTTGTGTTTCTGCGTTTGATGCAAAAAACTTACCAATTGTGAGCCCACTCCAGGTGTCTGTCCACCCCTTCCTTCTTCTTCTGGGAGCTCCTCTTCATCTTGTGATTCCTGTTTTGAAATAAAAGGCCATGAATAGACATATATTACAGAGAAGATGGATTTTGGAAATAAAAACTTACCGTCAAACGCTGACGATGCGAGGGAGGGCTCCCAGAAGATGATGTGCTGTCTTCCTGGTGGCCACACTCCATGCCTGTGGGTGGTGTTCCAGCTGCTGCCATTGCTGCTGCTGCTGCTGCATCTATTGGGCGGCTGTTGAATAAAGAGAAACAAAGGGCCAATGAATATCTTGATATTCAATAGCCCTAGTTTGGAGGAATGGGTGATTTGATAATTACCGTCTCTCATCTTCTGCTGGACTCCCCTCCCGTTGTTCAGCATGCTGCTCCAATTGGGGTGGTGCTGATGGTGCTGCTGCAGATGTCTCCTGCCTTCTCCTGTGCCTGGTTGCTGTCTTGGGTGGCATGTTGGGTGTGGCTGTGGGTCCCACTGTCTTGCTTTTATATATGTCTTGTGGGCAGAGCTACTGAGCATGCTCAGACCAAAAAACCGGATCCGGCCGCCGGATCAGGCTTTCGCCGGATCCGGCGCATTGCGGCGCTCATAGGCTTTCATTGTGTGAAAAAGCCGGACGCGCCGGATTCGGCGTGTCTGGCTTTTTCGCCGGAGACAAAAAACGTTACAGTAGACGTTTTTTCCAGACGCCGGATCGCGACACATTGCCGGATCCGGCGAAAACCGGATGAAATGCATGGCCATCCGGCGCGATCCGGCGCAAATGCAAGTCAATTGGGGGGAAACCGGATCCGGCATTGCATTTCGCCGAATCCGGTTTCTGTCAAAAGCGCCGGATCGCGCCTGACGGCGAAAACCTGATGTGTGAAAGAGGCCTTATTTTGACTGTAATTATCATCATTTTATGGTTTACAGTAAATATAGCTGATGTTTTTATATCAGAATTATGATCTATAGATATACAGTGGGGGAAATAAGTATTTTATCACTTGTTGATATTGCCCACTGAAAAAGAGCTTTCTAAGGATGTTAGGGACAAGATCATAGACCTGCACAAAGTTGGAATGTGCTACAAAACTATATGTAAGACGTTGGGTGAGAAGTAGTGTTGAGCGATACCATCCGATATTGAGAAATATCGGATCGGATTGGATCGTCCCGATACCCAAAAAAGTATCGGGTATCGCTGATTCCGATACCGGAAGTCCCATTCAAGTCATAGGGACAGAAATATCGGAATTAAAAAAACCCTTTCTTTCCTTGCACATCCAGTTTGGGAGGGGGGAAGAGTGTGGGCGGTGCGTGGGCGGACACTGTGCGTGTCTGTGTGTGCGGGCGGGGTCTTGCGGGCCTGCTGGGGGTCTGTACGGGCCGGCCGGGGGCTTGTGCCAGCTGCCGGGGGCCTGTACGGGCCTGCCGGGGGCTTGTGCCTGCTACCGGGGGTCTGTACGGGCCTGCCGGGGGCTTGTGCTGGCTGCTGGGGGTCTGTACGGGCCTGCCGGGGACTTGTGCCGGCTGCTGGGGGTCTGTACAGGCCTGCTGGGGGCTTGTGCCGGCTGCCGGGGGTCTGTACGAGCCTGCTGGGGGTCTTGTGTGTGTTCAGGCATCGCCCGATGGGACTACAAGTCCCATCGGGCGATGCCTGCTACAACGACAGTGATTGACATATTAGCCAATGAAGGGACAGTAGTAGTCCCATCATCCGGCTAATGTGTTGAATGTAAAAAAAAAAACATAAAAAACATACATACTGCATACATAGTTCATATATACTACATTCATACAACATACATACATACTACATATATACATAATTCATACAACATACATACATACTACATACATACTACATTCATACAACATACATACTACATATATACTACATTCATACAGCATACATACATACATACTACATACTACATACATACTACATATATGCAAAATTCATACAACATACATACTACATACATACTTCATATATACTGCATTCATACAGCATACATACATACTACATTCACACAACATACATACATACTACATACATACTACATACAGGCATATGCAAAAGTTTGGGCACCCCTATTAATGTTAACCTTTTTCTTTCTAACAATTTTGGTTTTTGCAACAGCTATTTCAGTTTCATATATCTAATAACTGATGGACGCAGTAATATTTCTGGATTCAAATGAGGTTTATTGTAGTAACAGAAAATGGGCAATCTGAATTTAATCAAAATTTGGCTGGTGCAAAAGTATGGGCACCCTTATCATTTTCTTGATTTGAACACTCCTAACTACTTTTTACTGACTTCCTGAAGCACTAAATTGGTTTTGTAACCTCATTGAGCATTGAACTTCATAGTCAGGTGTATCCAATCATGAGAAAAGGTATTTAAGGCTAGTTTCACATTAGCGCTTTTTAAGCGCACGCACGGCCGGGGTGACTCCGCCCCCGAGCCGGCTCTCTGCCCGGCGTGCCCGCCCCTTGCTTGTAGCGCCGCCTCCTAGCGCACAGCGGCGCCTGCGATCGGCGCACCCTATCTTTAGCATAGGGTGCGCAGATCGTGCGCAGGCCGTGCGCTAGTTGCGCTTTGACCTGCGCTGCGCACTTTTGACGGTGCGCCGTGCACGCCAAAATCAAACTTTTCGGATTTTGGCGCGCACGGCGCACCGTCAAAAGTGCGCAGCGCAAGTCAAAGCGCAACTAGCGCACGGCCTGTGCACGATCTGCGCACCCTATGCTAAAGATAGGGTGCGCCGATCACAGGCGCCGCTGTGCGCTAGGAGGCGGCGCTACAAGCAAGGGGCGGGAACGCCGGGCAGAGAGCCGGCTCGGGGGCGGAGCCACCCCCGGCCGTGCGTGCGCTTAAAAAGCGCTAATGTGAAACCAGCCTAAGGTGGCCACTTGCAAGTTGTTCTCCTATTTGACTCTCCTATGAAGAGTGGCATCATGGGCTCCTCAAAACAACTCTCAAATGATCTGAAAACAAAGATTATTCAACATAGCTTTTCAGGGAAAGGATACAAAAAGTTGTCTCAGAGATTTAACCTGTCAGTTCCTCACAGTGGAAACTGACAGGTTAAATCTCTGAGACAACTTTTTGTATCCTTCCCCTGAAAAGCTATGTTGAATAATCTTTGTTTTCAGATCATTTGAGAGTTGTTTTGAGGAGCCCATGTTGCCACTCTTCATAGGAGATTCAAAAAGGAGAACTACTTGCAAGTGGCCACCTTAAATACCTTTTCTCATGATTTGATACACCTGGCTATGAAGTTCAAAGCTCAATGAGGTTACAAAAGCAATTTAGTGCTTCAGGAAGTCCGTAAAAAGTAGTTAGGAGTATTCAAATCAAGAAAATGATACTTTTGCACTAGCCAAATTTTGATCAAATGCAGATTGCACATTTTCTGTTACTACAATAAACCTCATTTGAATCCAGAAATATAACTGAGTCCATCAGTTATTAGATATATGAAACTGAAATAGCTGTTGCAAAAACCAAAATTGTTAGAAAGAAAAAAGGTTAACATTAATAGGGGTGCCCAAACTTTTGCATATGACTGTATATACTACATTCATACAACATACATACATACATACTACATATATACTACATTCATTCAACATATATACATACATACTACATACATATATACTACATTGATACAACATACATACATACATACAGTGGGGCAAAAAAGTATTTATTGCTTCTGCAATGAATCTGCCAACATGCCACTTCTGTTGGTGCTGACTCTCACTGCTCACTGTCTCCACTCTCTCTGTGTTAGAGGTTAGAGATAGCGGCTGGTCAGGAGAGGAGGTTGTACATGGCAGATTAGGTTGAAGCATGAGGGGGAAACCATTCAAGTTCTCAGGTGGGGAAGATCACATAGGGTGTAGATAATGGGGATATTTTCAGGGTAAGAAGCGGGCAAGGGAGAAAAGACTCCTCATAAGCTGTAGAAGAAGAAATCCAGAAACTGAGCTGTGCACAAGAGTTAGAGAAGGGTTCAGTGTCCAGGATCATTATTATTATTATTATTTATTGTTATAGCGCCATTTATTCCATGGCGCTTTACATGTGAGGAGGGGTATACATAAAAACAAGTACAATAATCTTAAACAATACAAGTCATAACTGGTACAGGAGGAGAGAGGACCCTGCCCGCGAGGGCTCACAATCTTCAAGGGATGGGTGATAATACAGTAGGCGAGGGCAGAGCTGGTCGTGCAGCGGTTTGGTCGATCGGTGGTTACTGCAGGTTATAGGCTTGTCGGAAGAGGTGGGTCTTCAGGCTCTTTTTGAAGGTTTCGATGGTAGGTGAGAGTCTGATATGTTGTGGTAGAGAGTTCCAGAGTAGGGGTGATGCGCGAGAGAAATCTTGTATGCGATTGTGGGAAGAGGAGATAAGAGGGGAGTAGAGAAGGAGATCTTGTGAGGATCGGAGGTTGCGTGCAGGAAAGTACCGGGAGACGAGGTCACAGATGTATGGAGGAGACAAGTTGTGGATGGCTTTGTATGTCATGGTTAGGGTTTTGTAATGGAGTCTCTGGGCAATGGGGAGCCAGTGAAGGGATTGACAGAGGGGAGAAGCTGGGGAATAGCGGGGGGACAGGTGGATTAGTCGGGCAGCAGAGTTTAGAATAGATTGGAGGGGTGCGAGAGTGTTTGAGGGGAGGCCACAGAGCATGAGGTTGCAGTAGTCAAGGCGAGAGATGATGAGGGCATGGACTAGGGTTTTTGCAGATTCTTGGGTGAGGAATGAACGGATGCGTGAAATATTTTTGAGTTGAAGTCGGCATGAAGTGGAAAGGGTTTGGATATGTGGTTTGAAGGAGAGATCAGCGTCAAGGATTACTCCGAGGCAGCGAGCTTTTGGGACTGGGGAGAGTGGGCAGTCATTTACTGTAATTGATAGGTTCGTAGGGGGGGTCACGTGAGATGGGGGAAAGATGATGAATTCTGTTTTGTCCATGTTGAGTTTCAGATATCTAGTGGAGAAGAAGGATGAAATAGTGGACAGACATTGAGGGATTCTGGTTAGTAGGGAGGTGATATCTAGTCCAGAGATGTAGATCTGTGTGTCATCAGCATAAAGATGATACTGAAAGCCATGAGATTCTATGAGCTGTCCCAGGCCAAAGGTGTAAATAGAGAACAGCAGGGGCCCAAGGACTGAACCTTGTGGGACTCCGACAGATAGGGGGCGAGGTGAGGAGGTGGTGTGTGAGTGGGAGACGCTGAATGTCCGGTCTGTTAGGTATGATGAGATCCAGGAGAGGGCCAAGTCTGTGATGCCGAGGGATGAGAGGGTCTGTAATAATAGGGAATGGTCCACTGTGTCAAAGGCAGCCGACAGGTCCAGGAGGAGGAGGACAGAGTAGTGTCGCTTGCTCTTGGCAGTTAAGAGGTCATTGGTGACCTTAGTAAGGGCAGTTTCAGTGGAGTGCTGTGACCGGAAGCCAGATTGTAAGCGGTCGAAGAGGGAGCAAGAAGAGAGATGGGAGGACAGTTCAAGGTAGACGTGTTGTTCCAGTAGCTTGGAGGCGTATGGGAGAAGTGATATAGGGCGATAGCTAGATACAGAGGATGGGTCAAGAGAGGGCTTTTTGAGGATAGGTGTGATGGAGGCATGTTTAAAGCTTGAGGGGAAAACACCAGTTGTTAGTGATAGGTTGAAGAGATGGGTTAGGGTTGGGATGAAGACTGTGGTGAGGTTTGGGATGAAGTGGGATGGGATCGGGTCGAGTGCACAGGTGGTGAGATGTGATCTTGAGAGTAGAGTGGAGAGTCGATCTTCTGTAATGGTGGAGAAGTTGGTTTTGAAGGTGGAGGGCTGGGAAGTCGGGAGGAAGGGCTCTGGGGGTTGTTGACCAAAACTGTCCCTGATGTTATCAGACTTTACATCCCGCAGATATTTGAGAACAAAGCCAGGATTGAGGACTAGCATTGAAAACATATTAGAACAATGAGATACCCTCTATGAAACATACAGTGGGGAAAAAAAGTATTTAGTCAGTCAGCAATAGTGCAAGTTCCACCACTTAAAAAGATGAGAGGCGTCTGTAATTTACATCATAGGTAGACCTCAACTATGGGAGACAAACTGAGAAAAAAAAATCCAGAAAATCACATTGTCTGTTTTTTTTTTCATTTTATTTGCATATTATGGTGGAAAATAAGTATTTGGTCAGAAACAAAATTTCATCTCAATACTTTGTGATATATCCTTTGTTGGCAATGACAGAGGTCAAACGTTTTCTGTAAGTCTTCACAAGGTTGCCACACACTGTTGTTGGTATGTTGGCCCATTCCTCCATGCAGATCTCCTCTAGAGCAGTGATGTTTTTGGCTTTTCGCTTCGCAACACGGACTTTCAACTCCCTCCAAAGGTTTTCTATAGGGTTGAGATCTGGAGACTGGCTAGGCCACTCCAGGACCTTGAAATGCTTCTTACGAAGCCACTCCTTCGTTGCCCTGGCGGTGTGCTTTGGATCATTGTCATGTTGAAAGACCCAGCCACGTTTCATCTTCAATGCCCTTGCTGATGGAAGGAGGTTTGCACTCAAAATCTCACGATACATGGCCCCATTCATTCTTTCATGTACCCGGATCAGTCGTCCTGGCCCCTTTGCAGAGAAACAGCCCCAAAGCATGATGTTTCCACCACCATGCTTTACAGTAGGTATGGTGTTTGATGGATGCAACTCAGTATTCTTTTTCCTCCAAACACGACAAGTTGTGTTTCTACCAAACAGTTCCAGTTTGGTTTCATCAGACCATAGGACATTCTCCCCAAAACTCCTCTGGATCATCCAAATGCTCTCTAGCAAACTTCAGACGGGCCCGGACATGTACAGGCTTAAGCAGTGGGACACGTCTGGCACTGCAGGATCTGAGTCCATGGTGGCGTAGTGTGTTACTTATGGTAGGCCTTGTTACATTGGTCCCAGCTCTCTGCAGTTCATTCACTAGGTCCCCTCGCGTGGTTCTGGGATTTTTGCTCACCGTTCTTGTGATCATTCTGACCCCACGGGGTGGGATTTTGCGTGGAGCACCAGATCGAGGGAGATTATCAGTGGTCTTGTATGTCTTCCATTTTCTAATTATTGCTCCCACAGTTGATTTCTTCACTCCAAGCTGGTTGGCTATTGCAGATTCAGTCTTCCCAGCCTGGTGCAGGGCTACAATTTTGTTTCTGGTGTCCTTTGACAGCTCTTTGGTCTTCACCATAGTGGAGTTTGGAGTCAGACTGTTTGAGGGTGTGCACAGGTGTCTTTTTATACTGATAACAAGTTTAAACAGGTGCCATTACTACAGGTAATGAGTGGAGGAAAGAGGAGACTCTTAAAGAAGAAGTTACAGGTCTGTGAGAGCCAGAAATCTTGTTTGCTTGTTTCTGACCAAATACTTATTTTCCACCATAATATGCAAATAAAATGAAAAAAAAACAGACAATGTGATTTTCTGGATTTTTTTTTCTCAGTTTGTCTCCCATAGTTGAGGTCTACCTGTGATGTAAATTACAGACGCCTCTCATCTTTTTAAGTGGTGGAACTTGCACTATTGCTGACTGACTAAATACTTTTTTTCCCCACTGTACATACTACATACTTACTACATACATACAACATACATACCACATGCAATACATTCATACAATACATACATATAGACATACAGTACATATAACATAGAGTACATACTTGTAGTCCCATCGGACGATGCCTGCACACTCACAAGACCCCCGGCAGGCCCGCACAGACCCCCGGCAGCTGGCACAGGCACCCGGCAGGCCAATACAGACCCCCGGCAGCCGGCACAGACCCCCGGCAGGCCCGTACAGACCCCCAGCAGCCGGCACAGGCCCCCGGTACGCCCGTACAGACCACCGGCAGCCGGCACAGGCCCGTACAGAACCCCGGCAGCCAGCACAGGCCCCCCGGTAGGCCCGTACAGACCCCCGGCAGCCGGCACAAGCCCCCGGCAGGCCCGTACAGACCCCCGGCAGCTGGCACAGGCCCCCGGCAGGCCCGTACAGACCCCCGGCTGTCGGCACAGACCGCGCATCATGATGCGCACAGACCGCGCATCATGATGACATCATTTCAGCAGCCAATCACAGCCACAACAGTGGCTCATTGCATTATGGGGACTTCCGATTCCAGTATCCGATATTGAAAAAATATCAGTACTTGGTATTGGAATTCCGATACAGCGAATATCGGCCGATACCCGATATTTGCAGTATCGGAATGCTCAACACTAGTGAGAAGGCGACAACTGTTGGTGCAATAGTAAGAAAATGAAGGAAACACAAAATGATTGTCAATCGACATTGGTCTGGGTCACGATGCAAAATCTCACTTTGTGGGGTATCCTTGATCATGAGGAATGTGAGAGATCAGCCTAAAACTACACGGGTGAACTTGTTAATGATCTCAAGGCAGCTGGGACCACCGTCACCAAGAAAACCATTGGTAACACATTGCGCCATAAATGTTTAAAATCCTGCAGTGCCTTCAAAGTCCCCTTACTCAAGAAGGCACATGTGCAGGCCCATCTGAAGTTTGCCAATGAACACCTGGATGATTCTGTGAGTGATTGGGAGAAGGTGCTGTTGTCAAAAATATTCCAAATAGGAAAAGGGGAGGAGCAGCATCCAATCCAGGTGAAAAAAATAAAAGAAACTTTATTCCTCCATAATACAACATTTTGACCAAAATCGGTCTTTATGTTCCTCCCCTTCTTCTATTTGGAGTCATTTTGTCCAATTGGGTCTATGGACTTGGAGCGTGCATCCTTATGTTTATCTGATGTGCTGTCGACTGTCTTTTTTCTTTGGAGACAAAAATTGAGGTATTGGGCATTAACTCAACTCGCCGTGTTTGGAGGAAGATAAATGCTGCTTATGACCCAAAGAACACCATCCGCACTGTCAAACATTATCTTTTGGGGGTGTTTCTCTGCTAAAGCTACAGGACTACTTCACTGCATCAATGGGAGAATGGATGGAGCCATGTTCCGTACAATCCTGAGTGACAACTTCCTTCCCTCCACCAGGACATTAAAAATGGGTCATGGCTGGGTCTTCCAGCAAGACAATGACCCAAAACATACAGCCAAGGCAACAAAGTAGTGGTTCAAAAAGAAGCACATAGAGTGGCCTAACCAGTCTCCAGACCTTAGTCCCATGGAAAACTGATGGACGGAATTGAAGCTCTGAGTTGCCAAGTGACAGCCTAAAAATCTTAATGATTTAGAGATGATCTGCACCGAGGAGTGAACCAAAATTCCTCCTGACATGTGTACAAACCTCATCATCGACTACAAAAAATGTCTGACTGTTGTGCTTGCCAACAAGGGTTTTGCCACCAAGTATTAAGTCTTGTTTGTCAGAGGGATCAAATACTTATTTCCCACTGCAAAATGCAAATAAATTTTAAAATTTATATGATGTTTTTATCTGAATTTTATTTTTGATATTCTGTCTCTCAATGTTAACATTAACCTAACCTTAAAATTATAGAATGTTCATATCTTTGTCAGTGGGCAAACTTACAAAATCAGCAAGGGATCAAATACTTATTTCCCCCACTGTATATGACTGATAATCATAATAATTTATTATGGTTTTCCCAAGGGTCCCTAAAAATATTGTTTGCTCCTGATGTTTTGATAACCTGGCCAGAAAAACTAAAATGTTGACAACAGTTGCATCACTGTCAGTTTGCACATGAATCCTGTGGGCTCAGGAGCTCAGCCTATAACAGCAGTGACCATTGTTATATATGATTACTGCTGTTCAATCAATCAATAGCTGACAGTGGCTTTTAAATAATGTGATTGTGTATCGGCTCCCAACATCTCCCCCTTGACACCATCGCTAGGTGCCAGCGGCATACATAAAAATCATGGGACACCATAGCAAATGTTCTAATTGGGGCTCTCCTCCCCACAAAAATATATGATAAAGAAGGAGAGGTCATATCTCCCAACTTTTCTAAACAGAGAAAGGAACATGTGTTATGGCTCAAACAGTACATGATATTATGCACTTATAGAAGCCCCTTAGTATCCTCACCCATGATACCACTTTCGTGGCCATTATAGAGTATGATGGTCCCAAAAATGCTCCAGCTTGCATACAGTGTGATATTCCCACAGTAATTCCCCCCACAATTTCACCCTACAGCCCACCTACACATGCAGTGTGATGACTCCACAGTGCCACAAAAACAGTATAGCACCCCCACATCATGATGCCTTTAAAGTTCTCCCCATAGTATGTTGACCCCAGAGTTCCCTCACACAGTATGATAGCCTGCCAGTATAATGACCCTCATGCAGTATGATGGCCCCCATTGAGTACAACATTCCTATAAACCCCCAAACAGTATAAAACAGTATACATACAGTATAAACCCCACAAAGCACCCCACACAGTATAATGGCCCCTCAGTATGATGCTCCCACAGCCTCTATTTAGTTTGATGGCTCCTAATTCAGTTTTATGGCCCCAATAGTTCTCCACTTAATATGATGACCCCAAAAAGTCCTTCAATATGGTCCTCACAGCCCACATCTCACTCAGCAAAATGACTCCCACAGCCCCTTACTTATAGTATAATAGCCCCCTCAGTCCCCCACTCAGTATAATAGCCCCCAAAGTTCCCCATTCAGTATTTTGGCTCCCACAAACCCTAACTCAATTTAATAGCCCCCTAGTCCCCCACTCATTTTTATGGTCCCCACAGATACTGATGATGCAGATTCCAAATAGAAGGTTGTAAACAGGACAAAAAAATGAAAACATTTATAAAAATATACAATATATATATATATATATATATATATATATATTTAAAACCATCCCCTTTTTTCCAATTGAAAATAAATCAAATAATCATTTTAGGTATTGTTGTTTCCATAAAAGTCTGATCTTTCAAATGTATAAGATAATTTAACCATGCGCTGAACGCTAAAAAGAAAAAAAAATCTGAATGTCAGATTTGCTATTATTCTGTCATCATATTCAACTCAGAAAATGCAATAAAAGGAGTTCAATACATTGTATGCACGGGAAATTGGTCTCAATAAAATCATTAGTTAGTGTGCAAAAAGCAAACCCCTAAGGCTGAGTGCAGACATACTTTTTGCCACTGCGGATTTTTCCGTGCAGAATTGAAGAAATCCGCAGGTCAAATGACCTGCATTTTTCATGCGGATTTCTTCCGTTTTTCCTGCGGTTTTCTTGCGGCTTTTGTGCGGTTTTCCACTGCGGTTTTCCCCCTGCGGATTTGGAGACAGGGGAGGTGGAAAACCGCACAAAAGAAGTAACATGCTGCGGATTTTGTACCGCAGGAAAACCGTGCTGAAAAATCTGCAGCGTCTGCACAGCGTTTTTTTTTCAATTGACTAACATGCTACTGTACATCACAATGCAGATAAGCAACGTTTCTGTGCGGTAAAATCCGCTGGATATCTGCATCGTGTGCACACAGCCTAACACAGCTTATTGACAGAAAAATTAATATGTTACCAGTTTCAAAAAATGGTAGCATAAACCAAATTTTCTTTTTATAAAGATTTTATTTATTTGTAGTTTTTTAATCTAACTACTGCCATGGTGATCACGCTGCCATTTTTTATCACACAGTGAATGCTGTAAAATCAAAACCTAGCAGTTTTTAACATTTTCATCCCACATAGAATTTTTTTTCTGGCACAGCATATTGGAAAAATGTAGGATGTGAATCAAAACTATAACTTGACCTGCAAAAGATATGCCCTCATATACCGTATTTTGCGGTTTATAAGATGCACCGGATTATAAGACGTATTCCAAATTTTGAGGAGAAAAAAAGAAAAAATAAATTTTTTAACAAATTGCTGCGTGAAGAGTGGTCCCAGGGTCATGCTGGCGGAGGCAGGAGTGGGGCGATGCTGCAGACCGAGACTGGGAGAAAGAGGTGTTTGGATGTGCAATGCTGTGGGTGTTCGGTGGTGCAGGTCGCAGTGGAGCAGGGTCACTGCTGGAGGAGGCAAGAGTGGTGTTCGGTGGTGCGGGGGCTCTGCTGACATTTTGTGAAAGCCCAGAGCCACCGCACTGTTCACTATGCGGTGGACTCAGGGAAAATGACTGCAGGGGCGGTGCATGCGCAGATGAAGATCTTGGCGCTGAAATCTCATCTCCTGAGATCTTGGTGCCTAGGTCTCCATTTGCGCCTGCACCGCATCCTTGGCCATTTTCCTGGAGACATCTCGTAGAGGCAGGTGCAGATAGAGATCTCGGCTTTGTTCCATCTGCGCCTGCGCTGTGTCACGTGCCCCGTCCTGAGTGATGCGGCCAGCAGGCCGGTAACTGATACAACAGGACGCGGCAAGTCCAGCATTTTGAGTGCAGCTCTACAACGCAGCTGCCACTCCACCAATCCATGCACGAACTCCTTGCTGACACCATAACTGCGACTCCACCACGCCATGCCAGCACTCCTTGCAGACACCATAGCTGACACTCCAGGAATCTCACTGAGCTGCCCTTGACTCTCCTTTAGCTCCAAGCAAACAGAGTCCACACCTGCGTGCAGCTGTCCAGAAACAGAGTCCCCCAAATGAGTCCACCTTTTCTACCAAAAAGTCCAGCATGCTTGAGTCCAGCTCTCAGTAACCAAGTCCAGCATTTTGAGTGCAGCTCTACACCGCAGCTGCCACTCCACCAATCCATGCATGAACTCCTTGCTGACCCCATAACTGCGACTCCACCACGCCATGCCAGCACTCCTTGCAGACACCATAGCTGACACTCCAGGAATCTCACTGAGCTGCCTGTGACTCTCCTTTAGCTCCAAGCAAACAGAGTCCACACCTGCGTGCAGCTGTCCAGAAACAGTCCCGGAAATGAGTCCAGCTTTTCTGCCAAAAAGTCCAGCATACTTGAGTCCAGCTCTCAGCAACCAAGTCCAGCATTTGAGTGCAGCTCTACACCGCAGCTGCCACTCCACCAATCCATGCACAAACTCCTTGCCGACACCACAGCTGAAAACCCACCACGCTATGCCAGCACTCCTTGCAGACACCATAGCTGACACTCCAGGGATCTTACTGAGCTGCCCGTGACTCTCCTTTAGCTCCATCCTTCACCCAGACTTGCTTACAAATGAATACTTTATCACCAACAGTGATTAACACACCTGATACTCTCTAATAGAGCTATCACACCTGTTACCTAATTACGTGCACAAACTAAGGTAACCAAAGTGCAATGACCCTAATGGCCACCGGGGGGAAAACTACCCTTGGCACTAGAGTTGAGCGATACCGTCCGATACTTCAAAGTATCGTATCGGATGGTATCGGCCGATCTTTAAAAAAAGTATCGGTATCGCCGATTCCGATACCGGAAGTCCCATTCAAGTCTATGGGACTTCCGGTATCGGAATAAGAAAAACCCTTTCCTGCCCTTGTACAGCCTCTCTGGGGTCTGTACGGGCCTTTCGGGGGGCTGTGCCGGCCTGCCAGGGGGTCTGTGCAGGCTCCGGTGGTCTGTGCCGGCCTGCCGGTGGTCTGTGCAGGCTCCGGGGGGCTGTGCCGGCCTGCCGGGGGGCTGTGCCGGCCTGCCGGGGGGCTGTGCAGGCTCCGGGGGGCTGTGCCGGCCTGCCGGGGGGCTGTGCCGGCCTGCCGGTGGTCTGTGCAGGCTCCGGGGGTCTGTGCAGGCATCGTCCGATGGGACTACAAGTCCCATCGGGCGATGCCTGCTACCATGACAGTGATTGACACATTAGCCAATGATGGGACAGTAGTAGTCCCATCATCCGGCTAATGTGTTAAATGTAAAAAAAAAAAAAAAAAAAAAAAAAAAATTACATGCTACATACATACAACATGCATACTACATACATGCTACATTCATACTACATACTACATACATGCTACATACATACTACATATATACTACATGCATGCTACATACATACTACATGCTACATACTACATGCATGCTACATACATACTACATGCTACATACTACATATATACTACATGCATGCTACATACATACTACATACATACTACATATATACTACATGCATGCTACATACATACTACATGCTACATACTACATATATACTACATGCATGCTACATACATACTACATACATACTACATATATACTACATGCATGCTACATACATACTACATGCTACATACTACATGCATGCTACATACATACTACATGCTACATACTACATATATACTACATGCATGCTACATACATACTACATGCTACATACATACTACATATATACTACATGCATGCTACATACATACTACATGCTACATACATACTACATATATACTACATGCATGCTACATACTACATGCTACATACATACTACATATATACTACATGCATGCTACATACTACATGCTACATACATACTACATATATACTACATTCATACTACATACTACATATATACTACATACATACTACATACATACTACATACATACTACATGCATGCTACATACATACTACATGCATGCTACATACATACTACATACATACTACATGCATACCACATATATACTACATACATACAATACATTCATACAATACATACATAGACATACAGTACATATAACATAGAGTAACATACTTACCAATACTTGTCACATTGTTCCCCGAAGCCATTGTCTTTTCCGGGATAAATATTAACATAACAAACCACAAAAATACTCACCCACGATCCGAAGCAGTCCACGAGTGTGTCCCACGACGATCTTGGGTAGAGAACTGCAGCATCAGATGATGCTGCCGTTCTCTACGGGCTGCAGGAATCCAATGACGGAAGGTAGGTATCCTTCCGCACTGTATTCCTCCGCCACTTAAAAAAAAAAAGTCCCTAGTCTCACTTTATGCCATTGCTGTGTGGGAAATTCCCACACAGCAATGGCATAAAGTGAGACTAGGGACTTTTTTTTTTTAAGTGGCGGAGGAATACAGTGCGGAAGGATACCTACCTTCCGTCATTGGATTCCTGCAGCCCGTAGAGAACGGCAGCATCATCTGATGCTGCAGTTCTCTACCCAAGATCGTCGTGGGACACACTCGTGGACTGCTTCGGATCGTGGGTGAGTATTTTTGTGGTTTGTTATGTTAATATTTATCCCGGAATAGACAATGGCTTCGGGGAACAATGTGACAAGTATTGGTAAGTATGTTACTCTATGTTATATGTACTGTATGTCTATGTATGTATTGTATGAATGTATTGTATGTATGTAGTATATATGTGGTATGTATGTAGCATGTAGTATGTATGTGGTATGTATGTAGCATGCATGTAGTATGTATGTAGCATGCATGTAGTATGTATGTAGCATGCATGTAGTATGTATGTAGTATGTATGTAGTATGTATGTAGCATGTATGTAGCATGCAGTATGTATGTAGCATGTATGTAGTATGTATGTAGTATATATGTAGTATGTATGTAGCATGTAGTATGTATGTAGCATGCATGTAGTATATATGTAGTATGTATGTAGCATGCATGTAGCATGTATGTAGTATGTATGTAGTATGTATGTAGCATGCAGCATGTATGTAGTATATATGTAGTATGTATGTAGCATGCATGTAGTATGTATGTAGTATGTATGTATGTAGCATGCAGTATGTATGTAGCATGTATGTAGTATGTATGTAGTATATATGTAGTATGTATGTAGCATGCATGTAGTATGTATGTAGTATGTATGTAGCATGCAGTATGTATGTAGCATGTATGTAGTATGTATGTAGTATATATGTAGTATGTATGTAGCATGCATGTAGTATGTATGTAGCATGCATGTAGTATGTATGTAGTATTTTTTTTTTTTTTTTTTAACATTTAACACATTAGCCGGATGATGGGACTACTACTGTCCCATCATTGGCTAATGTGTCAATCACTGTCATGGTAGCAGGCATCGCCCGATGGGACTTGTAGTCCCATCGGACGATGCTTGCACAGACCCCCGGACATCAGCACAGCCCCCCGGCAGGCCGGCACAGCCCCCCGGCAGGCCGGTACAGACCCCCACAGGGTGCACAGACCACCGGCAGGCCGGCACAGCCCCCCGGCAGTCCGGTACAGACCCCGGGCAGTCCACACAGCCCCCCGGCAGGCCGGCACAGCCCCCCGGCAGGCCGGCAGAGACCCCCGGAAGGCCCGAAATGACGGCGCATCATGATGCGCACACACCGCGCATCATGATGACGTCAGGCCGTCAATCAACTGAACTTCCGATTCCGATGCCGAATTCCGATATTGAAAAAATATCGGAAGTCGGTATCGGAATTCCGATACAGCAAGTATCGGCCGATACCCGATACTTGCGGTATCGGAATGCTCAACACTACTTGGCACACATCCAAGGGAAAGAAAAAGGTTACTTTGTGCATTTACTCTGTCAGATCCAACCTGGATCATGACACGCTGAGTGAGAAGCCGGAAGCCGGACCAAGGAAGAAGAATTGCAATGGCCATGTGCCGCCACCCCAGGGTTTCCGCTCACTGCCGTACCACCACGATAGGACACCGCTTGCTGCAGTACCACCACTGCACACCGCAGGACCACCTCACAACCACCACAATTACCACTAGCTCTGGGCCCACAGCATTGACCCCTTGGTAGGAACAGTGTTGCATTTATAAGACGCACCCCCATTTTCACCCTAATTTTGGAGATCATAAAAGTGCGTCTTATAATCTGAAAAATACAGTAACTATAACAACACAAAAATAAGAAAAATGTTATTGCTCTTGGAAGAACAAGTGGTAAAAACAAAACAAAAAATGAAAAATTGTCTGGTCATGAACAGGATAAAGAGGTATATTTGTTATTACAAGTTAATAACTTTAAATGCTGAGAGATTTTTCTGTGGTTTAGATCAAAATTAAAAAAAAAATACACACATGAAATACACTCACTGGCCACTTTATTAGGTACACCTGTCCAACTGTGTGTTAAGACTTAATTTCTAATCAGCCAATCACATGGCTGCAACTCAGTGCATTTAGGCATGTAGACATGGTCAAGACAATCTCCTGCAGTTCAAACCGAGCATCAGTATGGGGAAGAAAGGTGATTTGAGTGCCTTTGAACGTGGCATGATTGTTGGTGCCAGAAGGGCTGGTCTGAGTATTTCAGAAACTGCTGATCTACTGGGATTTTCACGCACAACCATCTCTAGGGTTTACAGAGAATGGTCCGAAAAAGAAAAAAAAACCAGTGAGCAGCAGTTCTGTGGCCGGAAATGCCTTGTTGATGCCAGAGGTCAGAGGAGAATGGGCATACTGGTTCGAGCTGATAGAAAGGCAACAGTGACTCAAATTGCCACCCGTTACAACCAAGGTAGGCAGAAGAGCATCTCTGAACGCACAGTGCGTCGAACTTTGAGGCAGATGGGCTACAGCAGCAGAAGACCACACTGGGTACCACTCCTCTCAGCTAAGAACAGGCATCTGATGGCTACTTTCAGCAGGATAATGCGCCATGTCATAAAGCTCGAATCATCTCAGATTGGTTTCTTGAACATGACAATGAGTTCACTGTACTCAAATGGCCTCCTCAGTCACCAGATCTCAAACCAATAGAGCATCTTTAGGATGTGGTGGAACGGGAGATTCGCATCAGGGATGTGCAGCCGACAAATCTGCGCCAACTGTGTGATGCCATCATGTCAATATGGTCCAAAATCTCTGAGGAATGCTTCCAGCACCTTGTTGAATCTCTGCCACGAAGAATTGAGGCAGTTCTGAAGGCAAAAGGGGGTCCAACCCGTTACTAGCATGGTGTACCTAATAAAGTGGCCAGTGAGTGTATATTACCAAGTCTGTATTAGAGCAACCTACCATAAATAACCAAAATAATAATTTTGTGTTCTATGTTTAAAGTAATACATGATGGATCTGTTCTGAAATAATTAAATCCTGCTTGCCATGTAGATGTCTTCAATCTTTGTGTTTCTCGATCTGTAGGTGATTAATAGTTGATGCAAGATTATGTATTTCATGACCACTTTCTTGATTTTAAAGTACCACTCCAGGTTTTTTTTTTTAATTTAATTTCCCTATTTGTCAGCTATCACTAATGTATGTGCAGTGCACGCATTATATAATATTTACTGATTGCAGTCTTTTGCCGTTCCCAGCTCTGCTCCAATCCCTCTTCTTCATCATGTGCTGGTTCACAGAGCATAGAGAAGTTACTAACTTTCTTAATGTAAGTCTATGAGATCCTCATTGTGAATCCCAGAGACTTACATTGAGAAAGTAATCAATGCTGTGTGAGCCGGTCACAATTGCAGCCATATGATACTGGAAGAAGGAAAGGAACAGTGCTGTAAACAGCAAAAGACAGCATCCGATAAGAATTTTAAGGAAAAAACTTAACATATATTACTGATGGGGAAATTAAAAAAAAAACAATAAGTGATACTTTAGATGGTAGATGCTATTTAGACTCAAATTATAATATTCAATTTCTTATGAGAGGTTGAGACGTGAAGGTTGCAGCAGATACTCTAGCTATGCATTTCCTGCATGGCATGAAATTATCATTTGTAACAATTAATGACTAGACACTAGAAGATCAGTGATATTTATGACCTGTACAAGGAGAAATGTAAAGTTTGACATAAACCAAATCTCCTTAACCACTTAGCGCTCCAAAGCAATGCCGTGGTGGATTATAAAGTAAGTACAAAAAAACGGTTGCACTTAATAAATTTGAACATTCTAATTATTTATTAGGAGCAAACAAAAAAGACTAGACAATACAAAACAAAAACATTTAAAATTGTGTAATTGCAGCGGAACATGTTTCCCAGGCCAAAAAATGGAACTTGGACACAATCCATAAAATAGGCATATTAACTAATATAGAGCCATGTAAATGTGGTGGATATCCGAGATACTCATGAATGGACGCTACTTCTAAAGTGATTTCAAGTGGTATTCAGTAAAGAAGAGAGGTGTGATGCACATGTACAGACACTAAATAATGCAGGAACCAAAGTATACATATACAGTATATATATATATATATATATATATATACATATATATATGTATAAAAGATAAGCAATAGATGTGTACAATAAAGTGTCATGCGCATAGTCACTAGGTAAATTAGCTCAAAGAAGCATACAGTAATATGGGACACCAGAAACCATTTGTAGCGCCGCAGGAGTTGGCTTCCTCAGAGGTAAAGTTCAGTGGCCAGGAGGGTGCTTTATATACCAAACAATTAAAAAAATATAATTGGGTAAATTACCTGATTTGCATGATGGTGGGCAAAGATGGACTCAGCATTCCGAGATCTTAAGGTGCACATGTGCTGGATTGAATGATGATGACTTAGCAGGCCTAGATTGTGTTACTCAAAAATGGCCAGTGTTACTGAGCAATGATGAGCGAACGTGCTCAGATAAGGTGTTAGCCGAGGGTGCTAACCGAGTGACTTCGATGTGCTCGAAAAATATGTTTGAGTCCCCTCCCCTTGCCTGTTAGGCAATCCCTGCATGTGTTGTAGCTACCGAACAGCCATGGGACATGCAGGTGCAGTGACTCAAGCATATTTTTCCAGCAATCCGAAGACCCTCAGTTAGCACCAGAGCATGATCGGATAACACCTTATCTGAGCACATTCACTGCTCACTATTACTAAGAATATGTCATACCACTTCAAAATGGATGCAATAATATACTTTGCTTATATAGCACCATCATATTCCTGAACGCTTTACAGACATTATCATCATTGCTGTCCCCAAAGGGGCTCATAATCTACATTCCCTATCAGTATGTCTTTGTGTGGGAAGAAAACAGAAAACTTGGAGGAAACCCTTGGAAACACAGGGAGAACACACAAACTCCTTGCAGATATTGACCCAGGACCCCAGAGCTGCAAGGCACCAGTGCTAACCACTGATCCATCATGCTATATATAATAATAATCTTTATTTTTATAAAGCGCTAACATATTCCGCAGCGCTTTACAGTTTGCACACATTATCATCATATATATCATTCTGTGCCAAAATAACTGCAATTATAAAGTACTTGTTAATCCACTGCTAAATGTCCACCACCTACCCACCAGGTGTGATTGTATACCAGTATTGCCACTAACAGTAGGCATAAATCATTGATCCAAAATGGCCACAATTCCTGAGCATATGTCATACCACTCCAAAATGGAGTAAAGCAATATATGCCCCTTGACAGTGGCCATTTTGGAGTGTTACCATGCATGGTTACTGATAGAGGCCTTTATGGAATGGAACAATATGTATTTTACTTCAAGCTGTCATTGATGTTAGAGGGGGCAATACACGGTGCTAAGAAATGGGATATGTAAACTTTTGATCAGGGTCATTTGCATGGTTTGGGTTGTCATTATGATTTAAAAAGAGAAAACACAGTAGTTTGACAATAAATGGCTTCACCCAACCACTAACCATGAGTGGAGAAAAGTTTTGGTGTTATCATTCATATTCTCTGAAAAAAGGCCAAGAAAGCAAAAATTCTGCCAGGGTATGTAAACTTTTGAGCACAACTGTAGATGGCATTCGTTTGGGACAGAAACATCTCATGGCAAGTTACCTTTATTTGGAGAAATGAGGCGTGTCATTGCCAAGTCCTCTATACCCAATATTATGAAATCATAATGTTAAATGCTATTGTTGATGCTTGTAACCTAGTGGTCTTATTTACATAATATAATTGCCATTCTTTTTTTATGAAGTACCATTATACGAGTACCACACTTCCATAAATTACTAATTTATGACAGAAACAAAACACAATAGTAACAAGATACTAATTGGAAACACTGTATATCAAAATGGAAAAAAAGGCATTTTCCCAGCTTGTGCCTTGATACATTATCCTCATAGATACATTTGTATTATGTCCTTGCTGCAGCAAGTAACAATAAAAAATGAAGCCGCAGTGACCCCCTATATGAATCAGACTTCTGTTCAGTCTGTGCTTATTAACATATAAAGTGTAATCTAATTTAACTGGTGCAAGATCAGCAGCACATTAATGTTAGCGCCTTGCAAAACTCACTGGCACGGTGGAAGGAAATGTGATTTAATGTCACCACCATACATCACAGGTTTCAGGGTATGCTCCTTTTGTGCATGTATGTTCGTGTCTGCATGAAATAGTAGCAATATATATGTGAATAAATTATTCTGGCGTACACATGCTGACTACACAGTGGAGCGATTGCCTCCATTTGTTTATCATACAGAACATTAAAGACAAACATTCCAGTTCTTATAAATTCTAGTAATGAATGAAGATTGTCTGAGTAGAACTGTGAGAGCCGCTAAACATCAATATATCTTTCTTTTCCGACTCAGTTCCATTTGCATTAGATCAATTTATTCTCACAAAGTGCAGTCATTTCATTTTATTTCTACCTTCCACATGACATTTTAAATAAATGTTGATAATTTTCTCCTTGTAAGCACAAGACATTTCCTCAAATAGTTATTCTATGTGACTGTCAAAGTATTTTTAGAGCTTCAGTGACATAATACTTGACAGTGGGCTGCAATGTGGCTATGACACTGAGTCACTCCTAATGGACAAGCCCTGTGTCAGGGGAGTCAAGGAGTCTGAGGTCAAGAGCCAGGAGGTACATCATAAACAGAGGGAAGAGACAAAGCCATAGCAGGTCACAGTCCAGAGTCAGACTTCCAAGGTCAGAATGCATCAAGGTAAAAGTGGTAATACAAACGGGTTATAAATAGGCAAATCCAAGGTCCAGCAACAGAAGATCAGTATGTCTGAATTCAGAGCACAAAGAACAGAGAACACGCAACAGAGAACTAAAAGCTATGACTGGTTGCGATCTGGGACTGACAGCTAAGTTAACTAGCTAGGCAATCACTTGCAACAGGGAATACATAAAGGAAGTTCAGCACCTCCCAGTTCAGATTGGATGGCTGATCTGTTAAAATTCCTACAGCTTCAGCACGCACCTGCACTAGATTGGGTGACAGAGCTATCAGTTACTGCGTCCAAACTCACTGAGCTGTGGAATTGTGACAGTGGCTTAGTATTTTTATGATAGTAATGTAAAAGGGGTACTTCTAAATTTTGTTTCATTTCATCCTGTCCTTTGGACTAGAGTAAAGGAGGGTTTCACATTGTGGGGTCACTGACTTTAATGAAGAACATGAGGATCGCATTGTGCTTCTGTCGAAAATCATTTTTTGACAGTATTGACCTGTTTTAAGTAGGCACTAAGACGCAATTAACCACATCTTTCTGCCGATCGAAAAAGGTGGATATTGGCCATAATTATGTCCGACAGAACACAATGTGACTCAATTTGCATAATAAAAGTCAATAGACCTGTTGACGCAAAAGTCTGAACCTACGTTCAAGGGCTTCAGATGTAAGGTCCAACAGAACCACTGACAGTAATGTGAACCCCCCTAAGATTTGCAGTTATTAGTAGGCCCACTTCTCTGACCAGCACTTCTGCTCCAGAACATACTGTAGCTGCTGATGGATTGTTATGTAACTAATATTTAGCATGGGAACAGGTGGAAAGGAATGTGACTTGCGCCTGCACATGAATTTCTCTTTGCTAGGTGGTACTTCTCAATTTCATTTTTAGCAATGAGCATTTGGGGTTAAATGGCTCCATACAGTCTGAGCACTCCTCCCATTTATCCAAAACTGTTTTTAGTTTGAACTGGATCCTACCTGACCTTTAATTGTTAGATTTTGTTCCAGGAGAGAGCAGTCTGTTAGTGTAGGTTCCCACTTATAGAGCAACTAAACCTTTAAAAACATCTTTTATATTTTTTCATACTTTTAATTGCAAGGAGTTTGGTGTGGTTCCAGGTCCAGAGATACTCACTAATTACTCAAAAAACAACTGCCTGTGTGTGCACAAAGAGCAGAATACAAATGCAAAATGAAGCATTGACTTTCTATTGAATCCTAGCTCTGCTCTGTGTGTTTGCTCAGACGGGAGCTGTGTGCTCCTATCTCCTGAGATGCACAGTTCTCAGTAGTACTTTGAGTGGTCAGTGGGGGACTCAACATCTGGACCATATAAAATCAAGAGGACAATTTTTTTTTCTATCAAAGGTGCACTAGCAGATGGGCCCATTCATTTTGATCAAAATGTGTGCTAAATATCTGACATTATAAGTGCAGTGTGTGTACAGCAGTAATGCAGATCAAAATTCAATGTGTGCATAACTCTTAGTGCTCTAAAAGTATGGTAGTAGTTGTTTATTAGCATATTTCACCATTAAATAAGTCCACCATGTTCAATGTTATTCAATTGAGGCCCGTAATTAGCAAGTCTGGGCACACCAGCAGCTATGTGCCAGACCAGAGCCCTGCATCGTGAATGAACTGCACCTTTGAAATGGGGACATCTGTCCTGTACAATTGTATAATAAACATAGAAAGTAGTCATCTCTTCATTAAAGGGATTGTCCAGTGAAAACAAGTTATAACCACATTATTGGTAACAACTTACTTGTTGGCGGGGGTCCAACTTCTGGTACCTGTGCTTATTGACAGAACAGGGAATTGTTATCCCCAGTACATAATAAGATATATACTTTGACATATGTGTAATCGATTGCAGTACATGCGATGCTGGAAGGGATCTCCATTTTCTGCTAGATGTAGCTCTCCATTTGTGGCGCCCCCAGGAGTATGGTCGCCATGGTGGCATTACCTTCCTCCTTGGGAGTGTGATGTCATGCTTGGAAGCAATGAAGGGTCTCTCTGTCAGTTAATCATGACACACAACACAGTTCTCATTCCAGGCCAGCAGAGGGAACTCTGAATCAAAATTAGAGGAAGAGCTACTCTCTGGGGGCCAGGAAGGGAAAATTAGGAGTTCGTGTGAGGAGGGCAACGTGTGTGGACATGGAGGAGAGGAGCTTGAAGATTGAGCAGAGTTGAGTGCTCACTTCTAGCTATAGCGCATGATCTGGAGCCCGGTCTCCAAGGTTGTATGGATACTGATGTTCCTGCAGCAGAAATCGGAGGAATAGGAAGCTGTAAATGCTCTGTTCCCATATAAGACTCGGAGGCACAACAGCAACGGGTGAGCCAGAAGAAGAAGAAGGCTACAGCTGTCTGCCATATGAGGGAGTTCTAAATGAGAACAAGAAGGAGGAACTTCAGTGTAACACAGTACTGCATGTACCTCAAATAAGCGCTAGAAAGGAGACTACACAACCCATCTGATAGAGAGATTCCTAAGTTGCTTCCAGGCCGGCCAGCCTCTGTTCCATCTGTAATCTGGACCCTGGACTGCATTTACCAAGAAAAGTAAAGGTAAAAGAAACTACACCCTATTGTGTCCTTGCCTCCTTCCTGCAAACTCTCCAGCACTGCTACACCTCTGTGCCAGACACTACTACCTCTTCCTCAACATCTATCCTCTTCATCTACTCTGCCCTGGGACTGCAGCCCTACCTGTGGAGGGCTACAACATCATTGCTGCACCACACCATCTGTCCCAGTGGATCTGTTTGCAGCGTCGGCTTAACCCCTTTATTGCCGAGCACCACAGGTGGCGTCATGTATCATCCACTTATAAACTTTAACCAGCCACTCTTAACCCCTTTTACATGGACGCCCAGGGCCACGGACCGGGTCACCGCTACTGTGACACTTCCCTCTGAGATACCGGCCCGGTATCGAGTACCCCACTGCCCTGGCGGGCGACCCACATGTTCCTGAACGTATCGGCAAACATCTGGGGGGGGGAATAGCAGCAACTTCACATTGGATGTTTTCCTTAAACTCTTCCACAACTAGACGCTCATTCTAATAGACTTTTCCTTTCAGCATATCCAAAAAGAAGTCTGGTAGTGTCAAATATGGCGACCTTGAAGGCAAAAGCTGCTTTGAAATTACTCTGTTGCCAAAAAAGAACTCCATTTCCACTATGCTCCTTGATGATGCGTGACACTTTTCTCCATATTGCTGGAAGTAACCTTCCATTAGCTCATGGTCATCCAGTTGATTCAGGAATTGTTCCAAAATGTCAAAGCAAATATTGGTGTTCATAGTGGGGTCAAAGAATCATTTCACACCATGAAGATACGCTGTTAAAACTGTACGCTACCATCCTGATTAGTAGTTGAGTGAATGGGTGAATGGCTATGTGTGTCCGTTTTTACCATCAGAGTGTCCTTTTTTGACATCAGTGTGTCCGGTTTTAACACAAATGTGTCATCAGCATTTTTCAGGGATGGAAAAATAAATAAATTACAGAGCTTCTCATCTGCTGTGCAATGTTAAGCACGGACAGCACACAGATGGTACACTGATGTCATCCATGTGCAGTAAGTTTTTTTTATGGACCCATAGACATATATTGGCCCTTGACACCCATGTTGCCATAAAAAAATTAGACACGTCTCCATGTATTTTGGACGGACACACAGTCTATGAAAATCACAGACATGTGAGTAGCACCATAGATTCTAATGGGTACGTGTTGTATGCGTGAAAAGAACGGATTCAACATATATGTGCAACGCTAGTGAATTTCCCTGTAGATTAAGCTTTCTTTAAACCTCCCTAAGCATACCCTTAATCCAACATAACCTTCTTATTTCCACAGTTTTGTATAAGAAGTGTGTATCCTGTTGCATTACATGAGGTATTTCTTGTCTGCTGTGCTGAGAAGCATTTAAGCTTGTCTATTGACAGGCGGCTGCTGGGCGCTTCTTATTAAGCGGTCCTGCGTGTTTAGCTCGGTGATGTTCTGTGCATTCCTGCTGCCATGAAGGATGATTACACATTAAAATCAAGGATCTGTGTCAGCATTAATCTTGCATGACTATGTTTTCCCCCAAACATCACACATCACACGTTTAGTAAATGTGACATATATACTTGAATATTGAGTGAGTGTTGGGTTAAAGAGCAGCATTACTCTAGGGAAGGTAAAATGCCTGCCACATGCTTCCTTCCTCCCAAGCATCCGTCACGCATTTATTATTTATAGCTGTTTACAAGAGGTCATATTTCATTTTTATGAGACTAAAACGCTTAATTAAGTTATATATTCATTTTGAAGGGATTCTTAAATATTCTATCTTCTTAACTTAATTTTCCTGCAGACTTATACTAAGAGAAAAATCTGACTATTATTGGAATGTTATGTTCAGTTTACATAGGTTATTATTTATTACTTTATAAAATTATTAAGTAGAGTTTTTGTAAATCGATTTGCAGAACGCGGTCCATCAGCCACATTAATAATTTGTGGTTGCTGGTGGGTCATTTGAGAACCACCTATCTGACGCTATCGCAGCTCCTCTTGGATAACCAAATTGGTGCTCCAGATTGGCTAATCAAAGCACAGCCATGAAGGCCACTAGGCAAAAAAGGCTTTTGCCCATAAGGACACAGATTACTGACATGGCCTATGGAACAGGTCCTTGCAAATCGATTCTCAGCAACTCTACCATTAAATCCAACATTTCATTTTCCTACTTTTAAAGGGTTTGGACAACCACTGGATGGTTTAGAAAATCTCAACTGTTGTCCTCCAAATCAACATCAGGGAGAACATACAAACTCCTTGTAGTTGTTGTCTTTATTGGGATTTGAACCCTGGACCCTAGTGCTGTAAAGAAACAGTGCTAACCACAGAGCCAACTTGCTGACTATGACTTTAGGGTCTCTCAACACTTCACTGGAGAGACATAATTCATTGTGAATTAATCAGTAGACTTTCTTCATACTATAATTTCGTCATTGAGTTCGCAGTATATGGTTAGAAAAAAATATCCAGATCCATAAAAAGCTTAGACTATCACACTTTTTAGGACAGCACAGAATCCCACACCCCAATCTTTTATAGTGTTTATCTTTGAATGACAGACATATAGAACTTGACAATTCATGTCTTTTGTTGTAAAGTAAATGCATAGTGTCAACTGTATCTACAATCATACAGTCTAGGCAAGAATATTTAGATGTATTCTGAGATAACTTTAGATAGACAACTGTCAGCACTGATGCCTCTCTGAGCTTTAAGTTCAGAGGTACTATCAGGACATAAATCTAAAATGAGTGAGATGAGTAAACTTCATTCTTTGCTGTGGTTTCACAATATCATGTGAAGAATGGAATTTTGAATCTTTTTTTCTGCTTGCAAAAATTAAAATAAAAATCCCTTTGTATTTTGTTTGTACCCACAGTCTGGGAGAAAAGGAGTAAAATCCTCCCTGTATCATGATTTAAAAAGAGAAAACACAGTAGTTTGACAATAAATGGTTTCACCCAACCACTAACCATGAGTGAAGAAAAAGTTTTGGTGTCATCATTCATATTCTCTGAAAAAAGGCCAAGAAAGCAAAAATTCTGCCGGGGTATATTTTCAGAGCCCAGAGTGTGCATACATATGCAGGCAATTCTCCATTCAGTCTCTACCTAGGTGCGGCAGGCAGACGCTGATTTATGAGGTGCTGTCGATGGTAAAACCAAAGACCACATTTCAGGAGGTAGCTGTGCACCCATGATGTTGGAACTGGATTTGCCATTTTTAACATAACCTGTGAATTTAGCACAAATGTCAAAAAAGGAATACCCCTTTAAGTAAAGACTTTAATATTTTTTTCTGCTTGCAAGATTTGTATTATTGGAGCAAAACAGTTTTATTTGTTTTTTTGGGGGGGGAAAATAATAATTTTGTGTCTATTGGCATCTATTCCTGTTGGTCACAGCCAGTGGAATACAGTATACAGAAATCAAAGGGCACCATAGCAAAAGTCCTAAATGAGCCCTCCTTCACATTATGTCACTGCCACAGTGACCCCAATACAGTATAGCACCTCTTATAGTATTATGCCTTGAAAGTGTCCACAACACAGTATTGTGACCCCCACAAGCCAACTATACACCTTATTATGGCCTCACATCCCCTTATGCACATGATGACACAACAACCCCCAAAGACAGTGTGATTTCTCAAACTGGCATTATAAGAGTTTCCACATACAATATCATGGTCTCCATAGCCCCTCAAACATCATGAGAGCTCCCACACAGCTTGAAGGCCCCCACACAATATGATGCCCTTCACAGCCCAAACAGGCAGTATGAGGGCCCTAAAACACACAATATAATGTCCCATACCAGCAGTATGAGGATTCCCACAGTCCGTTACACAGTATGAGAACCCCTAAACACAATATGATGTCCCTCTCAGCTGTCTCAGGCAGCATGAAGTTCCCTAGCCCCATACATAGTATGAGGGCCCCACACACTATTATATCTACCAAAGACTCCAAAAAGGCTCCCACAGCCCTTACTCATTATGAGCGCCCTCACATTCAATAGGATGCTTTCCACGAGGCAGTATAAGGGGCCCCCACAGCATTCCACTCAGTATGGGGGACCCAGCTGCCCCAAACACAATATAAGGATCTCCACACAGTTTGTTTACCCTGCTGTCCTTGCCCCCCCACACACACAGTATGACTCCCCCATAAGACATAATTTCTACCCACAAATACTCATAGTAAAAAAAATACAAACTACTCAATTTCTGCTGTTCTATTGATGTTTGCTCTGGTCTGTGCACTGCAGGATGTGAGATCTGATGACACTATGCTTTACTGAGTCTCTCTCAGATGCATTGGCAGAATGGTACGGCAGAGAGCTGATGGCTCTGTGATGTACCGCTCTACTTATCGTGCAGATATCATTGACATTGTGATGACAGACAGGGATGAGTTGGGGGACTGTGACACTGGCACTGTGCCCCCGAAGCTCATGAACCCCATACTGGTGGTATGGTCTATCACTATGTACGGTACACCCCTGGCCTCTGCTAAAGATGATTCATAGAAACTATTGCTACATAAACAGGAATGTCTTTAATATATACTTTATTTTTACTTATGTATAGCTTACATATTATTATTTGATTTTGAATATTTTCTGGTAAAAGGAGACGAAGGCTAAATGTGTAGTCATGTGGTTAGATGGACTTCTGATAAGAAGAGTCCAATACTACATATGTGCTTGGATTAATGGGTCGCCCTCCCAGGGCTGTGGAGTACTCGGTACTGGGACGGTCTCTCTCAGAGGCAGGTGTCACAGCAGCGGTAACCCAGTCCATGGCCCTGGGCACCCATGTCAAAGGGTTAAAGTGATGGAATAAAGTTTTTGAGTGGAAGATTCGTGACACCACCTGTGGTGTTCGGCAATGAAGGTGTTAAGCCGACGCTGTAGACAGATCCTCTGGGACAGATGGTGTGGTGCAGTAAAGATGTTATAGCCCTCCACAGGTAGGGCTGTTGGTCCCAGGGCAGTGTAGATAGGTGTTGGGGAAGAGGGTGCAGGGTTAGGCGCCGGGATGTAGCAGTGCCGGAGAGTTTGTAGGAAGAAGGCAAGGACACAACAGGGTGAAGTTTCTTTACCTTTACTTTGGCTTGGCAAATGCAGTCCAGGGTCCCGATTACAGATGGCACAGGAGCTAATTAGCCTGGAAGCAACTCAGGAATCTCTCTATGCAGATAGGTTGTGTAGTCTCCTTCCTAGTGCTCACTTGAGGTACATGCAGTACTGTCTTACACTGAAGTTCCTCCATCTTGTTCCCTCTCAGATCTACCTCGTATGGCAGACAGCTGTAGCCTTCTATCTCTTCTCTCGGCTCACCCGTTGCTGTTGTGCCTCCGAGTCTTAGGTGGGAATAGAGCATTTACAGCTTCCTGTTCTTCTGGTTTCTGTTGCAGGACCTTCAGTATCCCTACAACCGTGGAGACCAGTGTTATCAGCTCATTTTCTGCTCCACCAGTTGAGAGTTCTCCTTCCGTTCTCCCTCTGGTGGTGACAGGAGGTAGTGAGGTTGGTTTAATTGGTAGTGATCTGCCACCTGGTGAGGAAGATAACAATTGGATCTCTGGAGTATCAGACAGGATATAAGACAGCCGACGCCCTATCCTGGTGCTGGTGATTCAGTCTGCTTCTCAGGTCTTGGACTCAGCTCTGTTCCAGTCTTCTCAAGTTAAGTTTGTTTTTGCTAATGTTCACACTTGCTCTTGTTGGTCAATTCAGTTTTTTGTGTGGTCAGCCAGCCCGGCTGGGCTGTGCTGAATTTCCACTCTTATTTATCTGTATTTGCCAATTTGCCTTTTTTTTGTCCCTTATTAGATTGGCCTCTTTTTGCTCTGTCTCAGAATATTTAAGAGTGCTGATATAGTGGGAGAGGTCTAGTGACTTCAGGGTTAATTTTGCTATCAGTTGTGTTGGACATTATTTTTGGTAGGGTTTTTGGCAGATTGCAGACAGTGGCTTTCCTTTCCTGTCCTTTCTAGTTAGTTTGGCCCCATCATTTGCTCAGCCTATTTTCCTGCCTTTGTTTGTGTTTTCATCTTGTTTCACCGCCAATACATGTGGGGGGCTGTCTTTCCTTTGGGGTCTGCTCTGGGGCAGTTAGCTTTCCTCTTTTCCTGCTTTAGGCTTATTTAGCTCTCCGGTTGTGATGAGGCATCTAGGACCACCGTAGGAACGCTCCACGACTGCTGCTAGTTGCGTGTTAGGATCAGGGGTCTGCAGTCTGCATAGTTACCAACCTCCTTGGTTTTCTGAGACTTAGCTTGTGTTGTTTTTTATTTCCTCCTTGGCGAACCATTCATAACAGACCAGACTCCAGATCATGCGCTCCAGCTGGGAACGAGCTCTCAACTCCGCTCAGTCTCCAAGCTTCTCTCTCCACGTCTACACACTTCAGCCTCCTCACACTAACTCCTAATTTCCCCTCCTGGCCCTCAGAGCGCACTCCTCCCCCAATTCTGGTTCAGAGCTCCATCTGCTGGCCCGGAGTGGGAACTGTGTTGCATGTTATGGTTAACTGCCAGAGAGACCCTTCATTGCTTCCAAGCCTGACATCACCCTCCCTGGAGGAAGGCAATGCCAGTGTGGCGACCATACTCCTGGGGGCACCACATTCCCCCCTAGTGCAATTCAGTACTCCTGGACTGAGGAAAAACAACATATGAAAATCTAAACAAATAAACAATTATAAATGTACAAGATTTAGAAAAACAAATGAAAAATACAAAAAACCAAAGGCTCCAAAAAATAGTCCTTGTGACGATTAGTCCATGCGTCCATGTCCATGGTCCATTCCTGGGCAAATGGTGAACTATGTACAAAAGAAGTTTTTGACCACACCTAGTCCTGTGGCCCAATTGTTCATCAAAACAAACTGGAAAATTCAAAAAGGGGATTTCTTACAGAGTCTCTGTAGGCACAAAACGTAAACATTACATATATACATACAATTTAACATTTACATTAACTGACTTATACATGATATGTGAGGGGTGGAATACCTTGGGTACTACGGACAGACCTACTTAGCTCTGGTGTGGGTAAACTGGGTAGTAGCCGTCTGCAAACTCTTAGGCTCACCATGGGCATGACAGATTCACCACTGGCAGGGTGAGGATTCTCTGGCTCCACTGCTGGTGTGGCATCTGCTACCTGAACTTCCTGATTTTCAGAGTTCTCTTGAGTCACTTCTTGTACTACCAGTTGGGGAAAGGTCAAAACCGGCACCACTATGGCATTATTTGCTCTAGTCCAATTTACAGGGAATTCTCCAAGTACAGTGCTGACCTTTTCTTCTTTGTCTATGGGTTGGATGTTGTTTTGCTCTTCCATTCTTTCTTTTAACTGGTCAGGGCACAATTTCAAATGATCCCTTGATAGTGCTGCTGAGGTTTCTCCCCCATCCTTACTGATAAGGCACACCTTGGTGTTATCGAAGTTTGATGGTAAGATGGTGTAGGGTTCAGCTTCCCATTGGTCATCCAATTCATGCATCCTCCTCTTCCTTTTTAGGACTTGTTCTCCTGGTGACAAGGGAACTGCAGGTGCATGCTGATTGTAGTGCTTTTCTTGTTTTTGTCTTGCTTGAGCTAGACTCTTTTCTACACACTCTTGTACTCTACGGTACTGCTGCTGCCGGTCTGTATCCCAGTCAGCATCTGGGGATGTCACCTCAGGTGTAAGGACTCCCATATCCAAATCAATAGGTAACTTGCCAGGCCTCGCTCTCATTAGGTAGGCTGGAGTGCAGTTGGTGGAATTCACAGGAATGTGGTTGTAGAGGTCTACCAGATCTGGCAACTTTTCTGGCCACAGATTCCTCTCTTCCAAAGGCAAGGTCTTCAGTAGGTCGATCACCACCTGGTTCATCTTTTCACACATGCCATTGGTCTGTGGATGGTACGGTGTTGTCCTGATCTTCTTGCAACCGTACAAGTTAAAGAATTCCTGGAACACTTCCGCCTCAAAGGCTGGACTTTGATCTGTAAGCACTCGCTCGGGGTATCCGTGTGGTCGACAAAAGTGCTGTTGGAAGGCTCTGGCTGCTGTCCTGGCTGTTTGATCCTTGACAGGCATAGCTACCAAGAATCTTGAGTAGTGGTCAACAATGGTAAGAGCATAAATGTAGCCGAATGGCTTGGGACCAGCTTCACATGGTCCAGGGCAACCAACTCAAGTGACTGTTTGGTTATTATTGGCTGCAAAGGAGCTCGCTGGCTGTTTCGGTCCTTTCTGCGCAGGTTGCATTGTCCACACTCCCGGCACCAATTTTCAATGGCTTTCCTCATACCAGCCCAGTAAAATCTCTCCCGGAGCAAGGCTTCCAACTTCTTCCATCCAAAGTGTCCAGCTCCATTGTGATATGCTTCCAAGACCATTGATGCCTCTTTCTTCGGGACTACTACCTGCCAGACCAACTCGTGAGTGCGGGCATTGATACTCCTCTGACACAGCTCTGACACAGCTTTCCTTCATAAATGAACAGCCTGCCTCTTTCCTTCCACAACTGCTGGGTTTCTTCAGGAGCATCCGACTCTGGGAGTGAGTCAGCTTGTGACAGTAGCTCTTTCACCAGGCGGACTGCGGGGTCGCTATCTTGGGTTTCTGCCCAGTCATGATGAGACAATGGATTTAGGGTGGCCTGCTTCATGATAGACAGTCTGTTTCTCACTCCTTGGGCATGTTGGGCCGCAATTGGCCGGTGGAAGGCAGGTAACTCTATTTCTTCGAGTGCCTCAGGGTCTTCTCCTGCATCTGGCAGATTGGGCATTCTGGACAGCGCATCAGCATTAGCATTCTTGTGTCCCGCTTGGTACTTGATGGTGAAGTCATAGTTAGACAACTGGGCCATCCATCGCTGCTCCAGTGCACCCAGTTTTGCAGTTTCCAAGTGAGTCAACGGGTTGTTGTCCGTGAAGATGGTAAACTTGGCTGAAGCTAGATAATGCTTGAATCGTTCAGTCACAGCCCAGACTATGGCAAGGAACTCCAGCTTGAAGGAACTGTAGTCGTCAGGGTTCCTTTCAGTGGGACGAAGCTTCCTGCTGGCGTAGGAGATCACTCTTTCTTTGCCATTGTGTACTCAGTCCCACGTTGCTGGCATCAGTATACAACACAAATGGTTGGTCATAATCTGGGTAGGCCAGAACTTCATCTCCTGTGAGAGCCATCTTCAGTCGAGTGAAGGACCTCTCCAGCTCCTCATTCCATTCGAATGTAGGACTCTGCTTTCTGGCCTTCTTGGGCTGTCCCACCTGAAGATTTTGCATAGGAGTGGCTATCTCAGTGAAGCCTTTGATGAACCTTCGGTAGTAGCCTATCAGCCCAAGTAATTGACGTACTTCATGGAGGTTGCTGGGCTTCTGCCAGTCCTGGATGACTGTGACTTTATCAGGATCCGGTGCCACACCTTCTGCACTCACTACATGACCGAGGTACTGAACCTTGGGCTTCAGGAGGTGGCATTTGGAAGGCTTCACCTTCAGGCCAAAGTTGGACAAGGCTTCAAACACCTCAGCCAGGTGCTCCAGATGGTCTTCGTAAGTCTTGGAGAAAACAATGACATCAGCAAGGTACAATAGGACCGTCTCGAAGTTCTTGTGTCCCAGGCAGCACTCCATCAGCCGTTGTAATGTTCCTGGGGTGGTGCAGAGCCCGAATGGCATATAGTTGAACTCACAGAGACCCATTGGGGTGGTAAATGCTGTTTTCTCCTTGTCTGCCTCTGCCACAGGAACCTGCCAATACCCACTAGTGAGATCCAAGGTGGAAAAGTAGTTAGCAGTTTTAAGTTCAGCTAAGGACTCCTCAATTCTTGGTAATGAGTAGGCATCTTTATGTGTAATGCTGTTAATTTTTCTGTAATCAACACACATTCTCATGGTACCATCTTTCTTTTTCACAAAGACTATGGGAACTGCCCATGGGCTACAACTGTCTCTGATCACCCCAGCTTCCTTCATTTCCCGCAACATACTTTTGGCACATTGATATTGTGTTGGGGATATAGGCCGGTACCTTTCTTTAATGGGTGGATGATCTCCAGTGGGGATACGATGTTGAACCCCTTTTGCCTTCCCAAAATCTAGAGGGTGTTTACTGAATACCCGCTCATACTCCTGGGTTACCCGGTAAACCCCATTCTTTTGGTATGAAGGGGTGGAGTCAGTTCCCACCTGCAGCTGCTGACACCACTCCTCCAGCTGCTTTACAGAGCCATTGTCCACCACCTGGTCGGATGAGACCAAGGGCTCTGCTGCCCGTATTGCATTGTTACTGACAGTAAGCAGTTTAGCAACTGTGGCATACCAAGGTATTGTGGCCTCCTCCTCCCCACAATTCAAGAGACGTACAGGTACACTCCCTTTACAGACATCAACTACCCCTCTGGCTGTCAGGATAGTGGGCCTGCTATCAGAGTACACTGGTTCTACCATTGCCTGGTAATCTTTTCCTCTGAGGCCTATGGCTGCCCGACACCAAATCAACATTTCACATCTGGGGGGTATCGCAATGGGGAAAGAATCACTCACTCTGACGCTGCTAATTTCTCCGCCAGACAGTTCTATCTGCTGTCTTTGCATCAGGGCCCTGATCTCCTGCAGGACTCGTTGTTCACTGGAACCAACAGTCTCAGCCACTTGTTGCAACAAGACAATAACCTCGGAAAGACAATTTTCAATCACATTGGTACCAAGAGTCATCATTGGGTTACATTCTCGTCGATCAGTATCCTCAACTATCAGACCTTGAGATTTTAACTCTACTCGACCCACTTTATCAGTAATTTCTTTACATCCCACTTGTGGTAAAGACTGACCATTACTGGCAACTACTGTGAGTTCATCACTTGGGTCGCGAGTAAGTTCAGAATCAGCCCAATACCGCTTGTAAAGGATATAGGGCATAGTTGTCATCTGGGAGCCAATGTCCAGCAAAGCGTTCATGGGGATGCCGTCAATCACCACTGGGAGGACTGGTCTCCCTCCAACATACTTGGCTCGCCAGTTCTTTGGGCCTTGTGGTCCTACTCCTGGGGGTTGGCCCTCTGCCCCAGGGGTTGCTTGTTTAAATAACAGAATCTTGCAAGGTGGCCTGCCTTGTGGCAGTGACGACAGATGGGACGTCCGTCCTTGTCATAGCGATCATTGTTCCATCCTCGGAGTGGCGGGATCCTTTTCTTCTTTAGCCACGGGACATCCTCTGGACTGGAGGTGAGCTGGATCTTCTCATTGGAGGATACCTGCAGGGACTGCACGGTTTTAGCAAGTGCAGCCATACCCTTGGTCAACTCCTGGACCTGAAGACGCAGCTCTGCAGATGGATCTTTGTTCAGAGTCTGTGCATCAGCCTCCACAGGGATGGAAGGGAAAGATGTAGCTTCCTGGTGGTATGTAAAAGCTGGGTGCCTAGGGGGCGCTGGATGGCTTACATTCGGTTCATGCAGCACCCGGATAGCCCTGTCTTTGAAATCAGCAAAGTCTAGATCAGGGTTCTGTAGGACTATGATGCGCAGCTGTGCTCTGTGGGTACTGGATAGGAGTCCTTCAATAAATTGCTCCTTTAGCAGTCCGTCTCCATCTTTCACACTGTCTGGGTCAATCTGCTTGACGGCTCGCAGTGCCTCCTGCAGGTTAAGAGCATAGTCCCGTATACTGTCCTGCACTTTCTGCTTACACCCAAAGAATCTCATCTTGATCTCAGCGGCAGTGCGGGTGTCAAAGGTACTTCTTAGCTTAGCCAGGATCTTTTTAACAGTCTCCTTATCAGTGTCCTGCCAGGCTTTTACCTCTCTCTGTGCTGCACCTGTTAGCTGCCCAATAAGGATGTTCACCTTCTGGCTTTCGGACAGAGGATACACTTCAAACAAACTGCACATCTCTCTTTGAAGTCACTCAGGGTATGTGACTCCCCTGAATACTGCGGTAGTCATGCTGCTCCCGGTATGTAAGGCATAGACAGCGGCATTATGGGGACCGCTGCGGTAGGTGCTATTGGAGCCGCAGCCGCGTTGGGCCCTGCATCTTGCGGCGCTGAGGGGTTGGCGGGGGGCGTCCGCCGCTGCATTGGCGCGTGCCTCCGACATTCTCTTCCCCCTAGTTAATGTTATCCAGGCCCCGGGGTTGAGCAGGCTTACCGGCTGCAGGCATAAGCTCCTCACTTCTCGAGCGCTGTCCTCTTCCCGCGCGGTACTTCACTGTTTCGCGCTCCTCGGCAGGCTCCGCCCACGAAGGCCCGCCTCTTTGGGTTCCCACGCACGCCAAGCAGCGGGATAATGGCGGAAATGGTGCAAACAGTCTAATGCACGCAACACAGTCTCTGGCACACAGGACCCGGGGACACAGGGCTCCATAAATCCTGTTCGTGATGCCAAAATGGGTCGCCCCCCCAGGGCTGTGGGGTACTCGGTACCGGGCCGGTCTCTCTCAGAGGGTGTCACAGCAGCGGTGACCCGGTCCGTGGCCCTGGGTGCCCATGTCAAAGGGTTAAAGTGATGGAATAAAGTTTATGAGTGTTTCGTGACGCCACCTGTGGTGTTCGGCAATGAAGGTGTTAAGCCGACGCTGCAGACAGATCCTCTGGGACAGATGGTGTGGTGCAGTAAAGATGTTGTAGCCCTCCACAGGCAGGGCTGTTGGTCCCAGGGCAGTGTAGATAGGCGTTGGGGAAGAGGGTGCAGTGCTAGGCACCGGGATGTATCAGTGTCGGAGAGTTTGTAGGAAGAATGCAAGGACACAACAGGGTGCAGTTTCTTTACCTTTACTTTGGCTTGGCAAATGCTGTCCAGGGTCCCGATTACAGATGGCACAGGAGCTAATTAGCTTGGAAGCAACTCAGGAATCTCTCTATGCAGATAGGTTGTGTAGTCTCCTTCCTAGTGCTCACTTGAGGTACATGCAGTACTGTCTTACACTGAAGTTCCTCCTTCTTGTTCCCTCTCAGATCTACCTCGCATGGCAGACAGCTGTAGCCTTCTATCTCTTCTCTTGGCTCACCCGTTGTTGTTGTGCCTCCGAGTTTTAGGTGGGAATAGAGCATTTACAGCTTCCCAGTCCTCTGGTTTCTGTTGCAGGACCTTCAGTATCCATACAACCGTGGAGACCAGGCTCCAGATCATGCGCTCCAGCTGGGAACAAGCTCTCAACTCTGCTCAGTCTCCCAGCTTCTCTCTCCACGTCTACACACTTCGGCCTCCTCACACTAACTCCTAATTTCCCCTCCTGGCCCTCAGAGCTCACTCCTCCTCCAATTCTGGTTCAGAGCTCCCTCTGCTTGCCCGTAGTGGGAACTGTGTTGCTTGTTATGGTTAACTGCCAGAAAGACCCTTCATTGCTTCCAAGCCTGACATCACCCTTCCTGGAGGAAGGCAATGCCAGTGTGGCGACCATACTCCTGGAGGCGCCACATTAACGTTTGATATGGAATGCCTCGTGCTGCAATATATGGTCAGATGATCTTTTGATTCTGATGAGAACAGAATAATATTACACATAAAGTAAAATAATTACCGTATATACTCCGTATATAAGCCTGGACAAGCTTATTGACTTGAGTATAAGCCGGATATGCATTGTTCCCTCATCCATGTCCTGGTATGTGTGGCTCCCCCGTTCTGTCCTGTATGTAGCTCCCCCCATCCTGTCCTGTATGTGGCTCCCCCATCCTGTCCTGCTATGTGTGGCTCCCCCTGTCCTGTATGTGGCTCCCCCTGTCCTTGTATGTGGCTCCCCCCATCCTGTCCTGGTATGTGGGTCCCATGTCCTGTCCTGGTATGTGGCTCCCCCTGTCCTGTACGTGACGCCCCCTGTCCTGTATGTGGCTCCCCCTATCCTGTCCTGCTATGTGTGTCTCCCCCTGTCCTATATGTGGTTCCCCCCGTCCTTTCCTGGTATGTGGGTCCCCCCATCCTGTACTGTATGTGGCTCCCCCTATTTTGTCCTGGTATGTGTGGCTCCCCTTGCATCGCATTCCTCAACTCCCCTGTCCCATCATGCATGGCTCAGCCCCCCCGTCCAATCCTGTATGGCTCAGCCCCCCGTCCCATCGTGTATGGCTACCACTACTCACCCTCCTGGCACCATCGCTGGATTCATTCCTGCATCTTCCTTGTCCCAGGGCTTGCAGCTTCTTCTTCCTGTGCAGAGCGGTCACATGGTACCGCTCATTAAGGTAATGAATATGTGCTCCCCATGCCTCTGGGAGTGGAGACGCTTGCATATTCATTACCTTAATGAGCGGTACCACGTGACCGCTCTGCACATGAACAAGCTGCAGCCCCGGGACAAGGAAGATGCAGGGATGGATCCAGCGATGCCAGGAGGGTGAGTATGATGTCTTCTGTTAGCCTGCAGCTGCAGCTGTCACTGTGCCACAGCCGCCGGCTCCTGTCGCACCCCCTCCCTTGCCAGCAATGACTCGTGTATAAGCCGAGAGGGGCGATTTCAGCACAAAAAATGTGCTGAAAATCTCAGTTTAAACACGAGTATATACAGTAAATCAACTTCTGATAATCAGAGCCTTAGTCTAATGTTTGATATGTGGTCTTGTAGGTTATTCATCCAACTTGACCTAAATCTGCTACATCATTGAGGATTTCAATATTTATCATGAAATTGTGATACAATGAAAACTCAAAATTTATCATATAATTGTAACCTACAAAATTAAATTCTATAGGCATACACTTGTTTTATTTGTTTTTATTTCTTCTAGATTATATTGTTTGGTCTATAAACAAAAACTGAAATGTGGTGAAATTTCAAGTTCCACTATGAATCATTAATGTGATGAGGCTCATTGTGCTACAGTCAATTTGCTGTACAATTTCTTATTTCTTTCCTCTCTAAAATTCATTGTAACTTTAAACATTTTAGTAAACTAAAATCTCAAGTTATTGAATTTTGGAGGTAAAAAATATGGATTTCCTAAGAGTCTGTGCTGCAAAAAGTCACAAACCTACTGAATAATTACACTTTTCTGAATCAATTATGGTTATAAACTCCTTGAGTCAGACAATCACAATGGAACATAAACTTAGCGGGCACATTATTACTGGGGACAACATGCCAGCAATAGTAATAACCCTCCGACTCAAAACTCATACCTTTTTATCTGGATCCTGCTTTGTAAGAGACGTCTATTGTGCTATACTGTAGATTAAAAAATGTTTCATGCATTATTGCAGCTAGTTTTGCACAGATAGGTTATTTATTGCATGGATTTGGATCAGGAATTTATTTGGATCCCCATTATTTTGAAGGGGTTCAGGTCATCCATTTCTAGCAGGACTTACATTAGTACAGATTATTACCACTGACAGGTATGGATAATGGAAATCTGGGTAGAGCTTTTCAGTAATATAAAGGAACATAGATAGATAGCTAGATAGATAGATAGATAGATAGATAGATAGATAGATAGATAGATAGATAGATAGATAGATAGATAGATAGATAGATAGAGATGTATATATATACAGTTGTGCTCAAAAATTTACATACCCCTGCAGAATTTTTGCTTTCCTTGCCTTTTTTCAGCAAATATGATTGATAACACCAAAACTTTTTCTCCACTCATGGTTAATGATTGTTTGAAGCCACTTATTGTCAAACTACTGTGGTTTCTCTTTTTAAATCATAATGACAACCCAAAACATCAAAATAACCATGATCAAAAGTTTACATACCCTGGTGATTTTGGCATGATAACATGCACAGAAACTGACATAAATGGGTTTGAATGGCTGTTAAAGATAACATCCTCACCTGTGACCTGTTTACTTGTAATCAGAGTGAGTACATAAAAGCTGAGTGAGTTTCTGGGATCCACACAGACCCTTGCATCTTTTCTCCAGCCACTGACGTTTCTGGATTGTGAGTCATGGGTAAAGCAAAAGGATCTATGAGAAAAGGTAGCTGAACTGTATAAAACAGGAAAGGGATACAAAAAGATATCCAAGGAATTGATAATGCCAGTCAGCAGCGTTCAAACTGTGATTAACAAATGGAAAATCCAGGGCTCTATAAAAACAAAACCACGGTCAGGTACACCAACAAAATTTTCATCCACAACTGCCAGGAAAATTGTTCAGGATGCGAAGAAAAACCCACAAATAACATCAGCTGAAATACTGTACTCTCTGAAAACTAGTGGTGTGGCTATTTCAAGATGCACAATGAGGAGGCACTTGAAGAAAAATGGGGTGCAAATGCCACAAAGTATCTCGCCTACAATACGCAAAAGAGCACAGAGACAAGCCTCAAAACATCTGAGTTGGAGTGATGAGACCAAAATTTAACTTTTTGGCTACAACCATGTGTTACATTTGTAGCAAGGTCAACAAGGCCTATGATGAAAGGAACACGATTCCTACTGTAAATCACTGAAGTTGATTGCTGATATTTTGGGGATGTGTGAGCTACAAAGGCACAGGAAACTTGGTCAAAGTCGAAGGTTGAAGGAAAGATGAATACAGCACTTTATCAGCAAATATGGGGGGGAAATTTTCCCAGAAGCTGCGCATGGAACATACTTGGATGTTCCAACATGACAATGATCCAAAGCACAAGGTCAAGTCGACCTGTCAATGGCTACAGCAGAGCAAGTGAAGGTTCTGGAGTGGCAATCTCAGTCTCCTTACGTCACAGGTATGATGCGGGAAAACAGGAGATGAGGAAACTGGGCACCTGCACTGCTCCTAGGACTAAAGGGGGGCATTATCTGTCCTTAACTTGGGGGTATCCTTGGAGGTAGGGAGGCCCAAGTTACCGACCTGTCCCTATCTCCTGTATAACCCTGAGTTAAATCCCAAACCCCCATCCCAGGAGGTGTACAGCAAAGGATATAATAAAGTAGAAAACAACAGGGGTTAAAGTAAACAACTGCATACCGCTAACTTAATAGACAATGCAATATACATGTGGGGTAAACACGACACTAATAACAAAATAAACTCCTAGTTGAAGTCTTGAGTAACAACGGAAACTCCAACAGTGGACCAGTTTGCAAGAGATAATCAAATGCTATAATCGGGACCCAGGAATGTTTTGGGCAATACTAAAAGGAAGAAGCCAGAAAGAAAAAGTTGCTATAAATGGCACCCAGGAATGTTCCTGGCCATACTAAAAAGAAAAGCCAGAAATCAAAAAGTTAACTCCTGCCAAGCCCAACCTCAGGCTCAGCAACAGAAAAGTCTAAGACTGCACAACAGACTCCCCAGTGTGAACAGAGTCCAAAGCCGGCATGACACCTGACCTCAATATCATTGAGCCACTTTGGGGAAATCTCAAGTACGCAGCCCAGACATTTACAGGTATTGGAGGCTTTTTGCCAATAAGAGTGACCACCTTTATCTTCTGTGAAAATAAAGAACCTCATCCACAACTACCACAAAAGACTTCAAGCTGACATTGATGTTAGAGAGGGCAATACACGGTATTAAAGATGAGGTATGTAAACTTTTGATCAGGGTCATTTGGATGTTTTGGGTTGTCATTATGATTTAAAAAGAGAAAACAGAAGTTTGACAATAAATGGCTTCACCCAACCACTAACCATGAGAGGAGAAAAGGTTTTAGTGCTATCATTCATAGTTCCTGAAACAAGGCCAAGAAAACAAAAATTCTGCTGGGGTATGTAAACTTTAGAGCACAACTGTATATATCACATATTCTGTATATGGTAGTGTAGGCTGCTGTGATCTTTGATAAAGTGTATTTCCTGTATATGTCTTGCTGTAGCAATAATGGAAGTCAAAATAATTAATAACTAATTCAAGTTTTTTTTGGTAAATATATGTGACCAATGGCATATTTCCATTATTGCTAGCGTATGTTGATACATTGCATAAAGCTTGGCAGAAGGGCACATGGATGAGTAATATTTTAGTACTTGATCATCATTAAACACTAGAAATAAGCTGTCATACTAGACCACCTTCTTCCATTGCTCCATGTTTTAGGTCTTATGTTCGTGCACCAATTATAAGCACTTCCATAAGTGAGTGGGACTTTATGATCACCACATAGTCCCATCTGCAGAACACTGTGATCGATTGTGTGATTCTAGCATTACATGTTTCTGCAATTTCTGCCTTAGCTCCACATATGCATTAATAAGTCTTGCATTCTTGAAACCAAGATACTGGATAATGCCTGAATGTCTTTGAGCCAATTTTAATAGTTATAACTTAGAGTTGAGCGACTTTGGTCGGATCGGGTTTCGTGAAACCCGAATGAAACAAAATAAGTTTCAGATGAAACTCGTCCGACTAGAGCAAAAAAAGTCGGAGTTTCGTCCGACTTTTATTTCCCATTGACTTGCATTGGGGTTGGGTTTCGGACGAAACTCCGACTTTGTTTTGCTCTAGTCGGACGAGTTTCATCTGAAACTTATTTTGTTTCATTCGGGTTTCACGAAACCCGATCCGACCAAAGTCGCTCAACTCTAGTTATAACCTCTTTATACTACAGAATATCCAACAAGACATGTTGAACCAAGGGAGCATAATAACCTGGAGCTCTTTACAGGGCTTCAACAGACAGGCCTAATGTAAGCTCCATTTACCTGAACCCAGGTGATACCTTGGCCTTCACTCTCTTAACACCTCTACAGGGATCTGGACATTCACAGGGTTACTTTGTTTGGGTTCATAGAGTAGCTTTTGGCAATTGGAGCATGTTGGCAGGGAACACTCAGGACGCTGAGTCAATATCAGTAGATCAGAAAGAGAATAATCAAGCTAAAGAAGAGTCAAAACGTGGGTCAAGATAAATAAAAATGGGAATCAAACAGTAAGAAAAAGAGCAGAAAAACAGAACGTAACTAGAAAAATTACAAACTATAACTAGCCATCTTTTTGCATTATGCTGAGATTTCAAGTATTGTGTGGTGCCGTCCTCCTGGCCACAGCAGGGACCTGATCACTCCTGCTGGATCCCCATTTTCCCAGACTGAGCAGCACTTAAGGTCCTAGCCACACTATTTTCTCTGGCTGGATAGAGCCTAATCGTCCAAACATTCTGGTCCTGATGTCTCCTTTAGCGCCATCTACAATATGAATTCGGTGGTGCCTGATGACAGAAGAAAATGTTGCTAGATAAGTCTAGGTGAAGATATGATACGGCACTGATATACTCATCTAGCCAGATTAATTTGGGCCTTGTCAAAGAAAATCAAATTCTGCTTCCAGCATGATCAACTTGAACTGACTGTTCACTTGACACTCAATAATTCTGAACAGTTTTAGACTGTTCAACTAAAACAGTAATAACTAGTAATAACTAGTGACAATGGCACCTGTCAAATAGCGTGGAGTGTCAAGTGAACAGTCAGTTCACTTGACACTCCACACTATTTGACAGGTGCCATTGTCACTAGTTAGTCAATATTCATTACTTCAGTGTGATTTGAAGCCATCCCGCTCTGCACTATATATTTTTGGTACTAGTGGTTTGTACTTAATGCAAAGCATTGTAAATGTACAAATCATATATTATATATAATACATATATACACTACTGTTCAAAAGTTTCAGGTCACTTAGAAATTTCCTTATTTTTGAAAGAAAAGCACAGTTTTTTTCCAATGAAGGTAACATTAAATGATTCAGAAATGCACTCTATGCATTGTTAATGTGGTAAATGACTATTCTAACTGTAAACATCTGGTTTATAATGTAATGTCTTCATACGGTAGGTGTATAGAGGCCCATTTCCATCAACCATCACTCCAGTGTTTTTATGGTACTTTGTGTTTGTTAACTGTGTAAGAAGGCTAATGGATGGTTAGAATACCCTTGAAAACCCTTGTACATGTATGTTAGCACAGCTGAAAACAATTTGGCTGATTAGAGAAGCTATAAACCTGACCTTCCTTTGAGCTAGTTGAGAATCTGGAACATTACATTTGTTGGTTCCATTAAACTCTCATAATGGCCAGAAAAAAAGAACTTTCATGTGAAACTTGACAGTCTATTCTTGTTCTTAGAAATGAAGGCTATTCCATGTGAGAAGCTGCCAAGAAGCGGAAGATTCCTACAATGGTGTGTACTACTCCCTTCAGAGGAGAGCACAAACAGGCTCTAACCAGAGTAGAAAGAGAAGTGGGAGGCCCCGTTGCACAACTGAGCAACAAGACAAGTACATTAGAGTCTTTAGTTTGAGAAATCTACGCCTCACAGGTCCTCAACTGGCAGCTTCATTAAATAGTACATGTAAAACGCCAGTGTCAATGTCTACAGTGAAGAGGTGACTCCGGGATGCTGGCCTTCAGAGAAGAGTGGCAAAGAAAAAGCCATGTCTGAGACTGGCTAATAAAAGGAAAAGATTAATATGGGCAAAAGAACACCGACACTGGACAGAGGAAGATTGAAAAAAAAGTGTTATGGACAGGCGAATCCAAGTTTGAGGTGTTTGGATCACACAGAAGAACATTTGTGAGAAGCAGAACAACTGAAAAGATGCTGGAAGAGTGCCTGACGCCATCTGTGAAGCATAGTGGAGGTAATATGATGGTCTGGGGTTGCTTTGGTGCTGGTAAAGTGGGAGATTTGTACAAGGTAAAAGGGATTTTGAATAAGGAAGGCTATCACTCCGCCATGCCATACCTTGTGAACAGCACTTGATTGGAGCCAATTTCATCCTACAACAGGACAATGACCCAAAGCACACCTCCAAATTATGCAAGAGCTACTTAGGGAAGAAGCAGGCAGCTGGTATTCTATCTGTAATGGAGTGCCCAATGCAGTCACCAGATCTCAACCCCATTGAGCTGTTGTGGGAGCAGCTTGACGTATGGTGCACAAAAAAGGGCCCATCAAGCCAAACCAACTTGTGGGAGGAGCTTCTGGAAGCATGGGGTGAAATTTCTCCAGATTACCTCAGCAAATTAACTGGTAGAATGCCAAAGGTCTGCAATGCTGTAATTGCTGCAAAGGGAGCATTCTTTGATGAAAGTTTGAAGGAGAAAATTATTATTTCAAATAAAAATCTTTTTTTGAACCTTATCAATGTCTGGACTAGATTTTAAATTAATTTGGCAACTCATTTGATTAAGAAAAGTATGAGTTTTCAAGGAAAACGCAAAATTGTCTGGGTGACCCCAAACTTTTGAACGGTAGTGTATATAATTTTCTTCAACTTTAACCAATATTTTTTCCACACTTTTTGATGTCTATTCTTTTAATGATTTTTGGTTAACCAGCTGCATCTTACTACTTTTCCCCCTCCACAGTCTGTGTGTGATACTCAACAATAAAGTCTGCAATAATGTTTTCATTTAAAGCGTATCAAAGTATTATCCAAAATTGAAAAAAATGCAGTAAGTGTAATATAAAATGATTAGTGTCGAGCTATACAGAGATTGTCACAGCTATCATGGAACAGAATCATACAACTTGTGAATGCAACAATTAATTGCACCAAAAATAAAAAAAGTTACAAGCAAAATAAAAAAGTGGAAGAAACAGTGTTTTTTTTAGAGTTTATACCATTACATAATTTATTTTTTTTCATTGACCAGTTTGAAAATTTTTTTTTTTTAAATGGGAAAAAAATCAATTTGCCCGTATCAGTAGCCACTTTCACTAATTGATCCATAGTATAATGATACTCGTGTATTTTTATATGAAATATAATTTGAATGTATATTTACAATTTCATAGCGCCTTTCTATCGGGACTGTGAGGGTCAGATATCCATATATAACTGTCCACTCAGTATAAAGCGGGTAATATTAAATAAAGTAAGCTGTAATAGAGCAATATGAACCTTGCTCACATGGAAGTCATTTCCACATTTATATCAGGACATATTATAAAATTGACTTGCTTAGCTATATTCAAGTGTAATCTAAGCATCTTATCCTGCCATATAGCTCATGTCAATGTTCCTTGAAATATTACAACTGGATTATTTAAGGAATAATAACTCAAACTAGTAATTGATCATCTCAGTATATAAATCTGAAAATGGAACTGTATAAAATAAAATGCATTCCCTTAAAGGCAAGCTATTATCACAAAATGACCCATTGTATAAATCAGAGTTTTGCACTTAATGTTTCTTTCTGGCATTATTTTTTTCCATATCACAATGTGTTTTAAAAATAATAGAAATCTTGCAATTGTTACACTGGCCTTTGGAGTTTTTTAGATGCTAGCTTTCTGTTGTTACAGGAAACAACACATGTACCTGTCCACAATAAACAGACTTCAAACATATCTTTTGTACTAAATCGTTGAATAAGTATGTGCAGAGGTCATTGTGATTGGAGGGGGAGCAAGGTCAGCAGTGACATCACTTATTGTGATTGGTGGATCCTGTGTTATCTGTGTACGGAGGTGTTACCTATCATTGTATTCCTGCCTCTGATGATAAGGAACATACTGAAAACTCTTTCTGAAAGGACAAGAAGTCTAAAGGTACTGTCACACTTAGCGATGTACCAGCGATCCCGACCAGCGATATGACGCGTTCAGGATCTCTGGTACATCGCTAAGTGGTCACTAGTGAGCTGCCACACAGTCAGATCTCACCAGCGACATAGCAGGGGACGGGGGTCGCTACTTACCTGTCAGACCAGGCGATCCAGCGTCTTCCCGCCCGGCTCCACGCGTCGCTCGTCGTCACAGCAGGAAGCGCCGCAGGAAGCAGACGACGAGAAACGGTCCAGGACGTTCTCGCGTGATCAGCGATAACCAGCGGGGGAGCCGGTCGTAGGTAAGTATCAGACACAGCGATATCGCTAGCAATATCGCTATAACGTCACAAGTTATAGCGATATTGCTAGCGATATCGCTTAGTGTGACATGCCCTTTAGAGAGTCAAACTGGCCAGTGTGAAAATTGCGAGATTGCTAATTTTGTTTTTTATTATGAAAAAAACACTGCCAAAAATGTTTTACAAATAGATGTAACACAAAAATTAATCAAAAAGGACATAAGGAAAAAGGGCCGCTCCCTGGCATACTATATAGTATGAACTGGAACTGATAAATGTGTATGGACTGTACCAAAGCACATTGTTTTTATCTAGTAAATCACTTCATGTTTCCTGATACATATCCAAAATGTTTCTTTTCTGAGCATCACCTAAAACAGTGCAGTCCCTACCAACTTGGACTGACCCACAGGAGAACAAGAGAATCCTCCGGTGGGCCACAACCCTCTTATATGAGAAGTACTTGGCACAATATACATGATTCACTATGTACAGACAGAGGCAGCATCTTATTCATATAGCAATCTATATAGTTCATTGTTATGTGTAGTCCTGGAGTCGGCTACTGGTCAGCCCATGGCACCCCAGTCTGACACTGGTCCCTACACAAAGCCTTTCTGAAGCTTATAACACAGAAAAAAAGCTTTTTAGACATACAAAAGAGCTTAAAGTGGTTGTCTCATCTTGTGAAAAGGGTAATATTACAAAGTGTTTGTAAAAACAGCACCTGTGGAGTTTACCTTTTATTAAAAATCCTCTCCGTTGTCAAGAGCAAGGAGGGCTTTCAATAATGGGCTGTCTATCAGTGGCCACCTATTTATGAGGCAATGAATGCATGCTTATAAGCTTTGCGCTTTAGATCTTGAAGGCACAATGTGTCTATGGGAGCAGTAGTGAGCACGCTTGGCCACTGTTCCCACAGACAATGAGCTGAGTGATGGTCACCCATATCTCCATTCACATTGGTGATACAGGACTCCTGTTCTTGTTATTAGGGAGTCCCATTATTTACACTACTACCAATCACACAATTATTACCTCTCGATAGATGATTCATTTTGTTAGTAAGAAACCCCCACCACCCCTTGTAACCTATAAAATGCAGCTGTGCTTGGTCTCCACTTTGTAAGGAGAAAAGGAGGAGGGTTTCTATTGTAGCAAGGCGCTTCCTGGACAACACCATAAGAGTCATGCCAATTCCACCTCATTCAGGTTCACATGGTTGCAATACTTGGGGTGAAAGACTGTACAGAAAGCCATAGAACATGTTTATATACAGTATATTATTAGGGGATTAGAAGCCTTTTCTTAATTTTTACAACCTTTTTGTTTGGTTAACCCTTTTTTTTAAACTACCCCTTGTTAGATATCATTGTTAGCAAAATCGTTATATCATTATCACCATGCTTTGAAACATTATCCCCTGTTGTTCCCAAATAGGCTCCTATGCAGACTCAATTAAAATGACAAGCATAAAATTTTCTATGGGACTGTAAAAAGGTACTCTTATCTGAACAAGGCAGATAAAAGGAAAATGAGTTATCTGTTATTATTTATTTGCCTATAACAATGCTGATGTAGTAATAATAAAGACACTTGAATAATAATAGTAATAATAATTAAAATAATATTATTTTATATTATTATTGTTATTATTATTATTATTATTATTATTATTATTATGTAGTAGTAGTAGTAGCATTAGCAGGAGTAGTTTACAAATTAATATTTTGTAAGGTAGCGCTTGTCATTCAGGTAGGGGATACTCTCTAGGCAGCCGATAAATCACGTCCGGCACAGGTTTCTTAACATAACTCAGTCCATTCGGTTTATTATGCAGCATAAACCAAAGCAACAGCAACAGAAAGTTCATATAAACAGCATAGCGTCCATGACAGAGCTCTGCTCAGCTATCCCTGTGGTCACACAGGCTTTGCTTCATCCAGCCAACAGGCTATACAGTCTCTTAGTAACACTCCCGTGTCTGGGTTACCTCATAGTTGCTTCACCACACTGCAGATGTCCGTTCCCTCTCCTGGAGACTCTCAGACACATGCAGCCATTATGCACACAGGCACTCAGGAAGGCAGACACATCTTCCAGTGAGACCTTCCAAACGGACCAACCGGGTCCAAGCATTCACTCATGTGACCTACCCTGGCCACCTTATATGGTCCGTAGCCACGCCCACCAGATCACATGGCTATGACCTCATCACAGGTCCTTCAATCATTCACACACATATACTTTACTATGGCGTTCTATACACCCGCCCCTAGGTGGGTTTGTAGGTAGCTCTCCCTGACACAGTGTAACAAAAGCTCAGCAGTACCTCTGCTGATCAACACACATATTCAAGCTTCCATCCCAAGGCCACCTACCTTGGGATACATAACGTTCATTCAGCCTCCTGCCACTCATCCTCTCTCCTGGGACACCCACACAGTGCCCCCTAGCGGACACAGTGGTCACTACACCACAATATACTCTATAAAAAAAAACTTGTTCTAAATCTACACTGTAACTTTTACATACAAAAAATTGCCATTCTCTCTTTTTTTTCTTTTTCTGTAAATGTGTCATTGTGGTCCTTAAAGTGCTAAAAATCAACTTGGTTGTGTTTGATGTATATTGTCTTCAGGGTTAACAGTATTGTCCAAATAAAAAAGAAAACTTTTAGTTTCATAATCTTAAAGCAAAACTCCAGCTTTTTTTTTAATTTCACAGCTGGAGTGGTGCCTAAAATCTAAGTCCCCTGCCCCCTGTCTGATACTCACCTTCCGGTGTTTTCATGTGTTTTGTTGCTGGTCAGGTCCATCTCCTGCAGTTTTTGATTTGGCGGCTGCTTGTCATTTCATGGAGCAAGCTGGAGGTCACTAGTCAATGTAAGTCTATGAAGCAACTCGTTGTGGCCTTGTTCTAGCTCTAACAGACTTGCATTGAGCTCTTGTGACATAGCTTCTGAGTTCTGGCCAGTCAAAACCTGCGCTTACAAGATGGTTCCACAGGACCAGAACGGCGTTAAAAAATGGCGAAGACACCGGAGGGTAAGTATAAGGGCAAGGGGCTTATGCATAAAGTACCACTCCAGCAGAGAAAACAAAACCCTGGAGTGGTGCTTGAAATTACAGTAATAAAGTATGCAACTTAGTACCATTCTTTACATATCAATGATGCTCTTCAGTTTCAATTTGTGGTTCTGGGTCTTAGCAGGTCTTCTTGTCCTTTGTGTCTGGCACAAGATAGCATGTCCTGTATTGGCACATGACCAGAGGAGTTGCAGGCAATGTATAGACCGAGAAGGGAACTTACTTAGCTATTGAAATGAACACCCTGACAGCCTCCTTCACATTCAGCTCTTGCCATGAGCTTACACAGTAAACATCCTATGTTCGGCAATATGTACCACACTGCTCATTGGTACTAAGGGCTTATTTACATTGGTCAATAACACTGCGCAACAAATTTCAGGGAAGTTCTTGTCCCCTGAGAAAATTTTACTGTATCTTATAGATTTTAATATGCTGAACACGAATATGTGCTCCAAAAGTCTGTATCACGTAAGATTTATAGTCTACATTATGATGTCCGAGACACTACATACATGTGCATCGATGTCAGTAGCCTGTACCTTTTCTCCATCATCGTAATGTCTTGGTGAAATCTTTCACCGTGTTCATCGCTAACGGCACCAAGATTGACTGGAAAAAGTCCAAGAGAGAATGTAGAAAATGTATTTTTATAGTGACATATTGCATTTCATCAAATGATATCCTGTGATCATATTGTCCACAAGTTGTTCAAAGTTTGGTGCCCTGCTTTTGCCAAGGAAGTTGAAGGGTACATCTTTAAAGGCTCTCCATGCCACTTGTTCAGCACCTTGCAAAAGACCATCAATGCTACTATCATTCATTATATCTCTGATCTTTAATCTTTGCATCACTTATTCTTGGAAATTTCTGTCACAAGTAAGAAAAGGCTTCTGATTTTTTGTTCATTGCTTTGACAAAATTCTTCATAAGCCTAAGTTTAATATGCAAAGGAGGGAGAAATATCTTCGCTGGATCAACGAGAGGATTATGTTGAACATTCTTCTGTCCAGCAACCAGGTTTTCGCAGAGTGGCCAGTCCATTCTGAAATAGTGCATTTCTCATGCATGACTGTCCCACTCACAAATAAAACAACAATACTTGGTATATCCAAGCTGCAGTCCAAGAAGAAGTGCAACAACTTTTAGATCACCTCATATGTTCCAGCTATAGTTTCTATTAATGTGGGTCAACAGTAACTCCATATTCTCATACGTTTCTTTCATGTGTACGGCATGTCCAATAGGTATAGAAGGATAGATATTTCCGTTGTGTAGTAAAACAGCCTTCAGACTTAAAACTGACGAGTCAATGAACAGTCGCCATTCCTTCAGGTCATGTTCACATCCAAGAGCACCAAACAACCCAAGACGTCGTTGCAAAAGGTTAAACTGTTGACACTTTTTGAAAAATTGTTTAAGGTCTTCTTGACGACTGCAAAAAACAAAAACTCTTGTTCCTGGTAATAAGAGATTCCATTCTTGTAGCCTTGATCCCAATAATTCTGCCTGCCTCTTTGACAATTTCAAATCTCTGACTAAGTCACTCAGATCAGCTTGACTGAACAGATGTGGATTAGATGTAGAAGGCTCAAAGTCTGGGTCTGCAGCAGTTTCATTTTCCAATGACATTGTGCGGTCATCTTCGTCATCATCCATTGTCCATACTTTGGGGGGCTTTGGAACACGAAGGCTTTCATTGTGTGGCACTGGTCTTATGGCTGAAGGAAGATTAGGATATTCTATTGATTTCTTGTTGTTTGCTGACTATCCTGTTATATTTGTAAAGCAGAAGTAGCAATCTTTTACATGATCTCTCTGCTCTCCCCATATCATTGGGACAGCAAACGGCATTGAAGGACGTGACCCATTCAGCCATGCTCTAAGTATGTCAGTATTGTCTTTTGATTCCTCCCCTGCCCAGGAGATGTGGTATGCTCCGTACACAGTCAGCCGAATGATTCACTTCGCCTGCGCGGAATTCGCATAATAAGTGCTTGCATATGTGTAGATTATAGTAGAAAAAGACAGCAGGATGGCACTCACCGTTCTCTTGAAATGATTCACTTTATTTCATATTAATAAAGCATAGGCAATGGCATGGGAGAAATGCAAAAAGACGGACGACAGCCGTTTTGTGCACAATGCACTTCAACACGTCCCATGGTGTAGATTATGTGTAGATTAGCAATTTGTTATTTCAGTGGAAAATTCAGAATATACTGTTTCAGAAAAAGTTCATGTATGAGTTTTTGAATTATAACAGAATATTACAATGTTTCATATCATTTCTCAAAAACCTTTTGTGATAGGAAAAATCTGAAGTCATTTCTGAAATCAGCATGAAAAAATCTACCAGGAACACCCAAAATTGTCCTAAGGACAAAAGCTTGGTAACACAGTGTAATGTGGAACAAGCATTACTAGGAATGTAAATTTCCAGATTATCGACCTATTTAAACAGGCTGGCTATCACCCAATTACCGAACCAATTGCTTGTTCGTCGGGTAAAATTATTATTATTAAGCTTGCCTGAAAATCATCACTTTGTCAGTACATCATGCTTTGTAAAAATAACATGTGCTGCCGAGACTAATACACTCAGAACAATCCTATCAATGATAATTCTGTGTTCATGGAAGTGCAGTTTGCCTCTCTAACCAGGTTAATAAACGGACTACAAATTTGACAATAGGTGGTTGTTCAACAGCTCTAATCAAACTGACTACATGCAACCATAGAGTAACCTGCTATCGGCAGCACATCTCCTGTTACCAATGGCAATGATTTTTACTCTTGCTTTAAAATTATCAATGTATGATCGTTTTTTTCTTATGGTGGTTGATTGCCGACCTGTTTAGACACAGAATGCTTATATTCAAGTATATGCTTGTCTAATTGGGCTTAATAGTTTTCTATGCTGTGTTTTCTGTTTTCTATGTTGCAGGTGACGAAGTCAGGTGAGAGTGAATACCCCACAGAGGCTGTGAATTTTTCATTGAGTGTCATGGTCATAGATGTATCATTGACCAAACACGGGTTGGAAGAAATATTCCCCATCTTCACAAGTCTATGACCCCTGAACTTAGCACAATGTCTCACATAGGCCATCTAAATTTGGACTTTTAAACTACCAAGAATCTCTGCCTCTTAGGAAATGGAACTGTTAAAAGTTTATACTGTATATATTGTGTCTAATCAAAGCTAAAATGTGCCATTACCAGCCTGTTTAGTGTTGTCCAATGCTACATCCTTTAAAGGGGTAGTCACCACCAATGCCCCATGCTCACAGATATGCCTCAGAGGATCACAACTGCAGTTCTGAGATAGTCTCCCACTTGTCTATTAGAGACTTTAGCCAATACTTTCCCATCCCCTATGCTTCTATTCATCTTCAGTTTGGCCGCTGTACTTTCACCTAGGCCAACAACCAAATATGGAGGAAGGCAGTATTACATTTTTAATTTTCATGAAAAGAACTCTATAAAACTTAACCGCCATGTATACATTAAAGATTAACTGAGACAATAAAGGGTTACTGATTACTATATATGAAGAAAAAACCTACTAAAGGCTATTTCACATACAGCTATGGGATATTGGGTTTAAATCTAACCAGGGGTAAGCTTGTACTTGGACATTGCATGGGTTTTCCATTGGTGCTCTGTCTTCTTAATATTCTCTTTGTATTTCACCCTACTGTCTATTTATATGCACTTACAAGAGCGTAAATTGTCTATCCAATCACTATTATGTGGAATTAATACTATTTATCCTTGGCGCCTTGTCCCAAGATTCACTGCACAGGCCGCAAGCCTCAATCATCTTTTAGCCTGCGGCCTGCGCGTGCGTCTGTTTGCGGGCTTCCTGGTAGTACACAGACGGCGCAAGCCACAGGCCGAAAGAGTCCTGCAGCCTGTGCATGCAGATACTACGTTGGAGCAAGGACAGGTATGTTAAATTTTTTGGGATGCTCACTCTGTGACATTGAATATAATATATTGGTGTTGTACTGTATGACAGTAATTTTTTGGCACTATCTAGGTACCATATATTGTTTTTATGGTCATTGCGTTTCACTATTTAACAGGAAACTGGCACAATATATTTGGGAGCAATATGTCTGATATAACACTGTTATGTCTATAGACAATAAAGAAGTAGTAAATGTAATTTATTCTAACAAATATATGCACTTACAACAGGAGTGAACTTAAGATTCGTGCATTAGAGGAGTTCCTGTTGGGCCACATCCTTTGTGATGTGCAATGTATTAGTTTGTTAAAAAACTTGAGCGCCGGACATGCAAAAAAGTGATAAGTGAAGACAAAAACCACTGCTTAACTACAAAATAAAGCGATCAGAACAAAATCCAGGACTTAACATCCCATCTCCAAAAACTAGTATTCATAAGATCTTTCTGAATCATGTTCAGTACATCAACCGCTCAAACATCATGTGACAGAGAATTCCATTGTCTTACTGATCTTAAAATAAAGAATTTCCATCTGTGATGATTGCAATTTTTCTTTCTACATATAAGCCCATTTTCTCAGTTTTATACATAAGCCTTATCATAATAAAAGGTTTGTGTTTTTCTCATCTTTCTATACCTAAGCTTAACTTTAGATCTTGGCCATCTCTTCCATACAGAGGTGCGCGCACTTTGCCGAGCATTACTGTGCTCTTTATGAAAAAATTGCCAACAGACATCTCTGCTGGCAGCTTTTCTACAGGAGAACAAAACAATCAGCAGTCCAAAATTGAATATGCCCGATCAACATCTTGATGATCAGTTGGACAAAGCCCACACATGCATTGGAGTATCGGCCGAACCCATCGATATCTGTGAATTTGGCCAACATTAATCTGATGTTTAAGGAGGCCTTAACTTAGAGTCCTAGCATAAAAAACTAGATTGACTTCTATAAATACTACTATGAATAGAAAGTGCTTAATATGCTGGTAGAAACTGCATCTTTCCGTTTCATATGTGAGAACCAAAATTAGTGCATAGGAGTAGGAATATTTTATAGCTGGAAAATCTGGGTCAATTCCAATCTGCTTGCCACCAAACCCACTGCATGGTATATATGGATAGCTACCATCCATATAATATTGGAATATGTATCACTATATTAAAGAGATATACTCTTTGTGCACAATTATTAGGCAAGTGTGTATTTTGACCATATCATCAGTCTTAGGCCAGAATCACACATGCGAGAAATTCGGACGAGTCTCGCATCTTATTATTCGGTACTGCCGCCGGCACTCCAGAACGGAGCGTGTGACTGCATGTATTTCTATGCAGCCACACACTCCGCTCCAGAGTGCCGGCAGCAGTGCCGGATATTAAGATGTGAGACTTGTCCGAGTTTCTCGCATGTGTGATCCTGGCCGTATGCTGATTTTCCAGCTCTGTGCTGTATAAAACTCAAATTCTTATTGGATGAAGCAGATCAGGTGATGTGTGTTTGTGTAATGAGGGAGGGTGAGACCTAATACTGCAACACCCTTTATCAAGATGAGTAGAAAAATTAGACAGCTTATTTTTTTCAGGTCAAATGAGCCTAAAATTACATTTTACTGACCTTCAAAAGTCAAACATTGCTAAAATTTTACAGAGGGTTGCATCACTTTTGACATTGCTAAGATTTTGAGGCTTAATCACAGAACCATGAACAGTTTTGTTAAGAATAGTCAGTAGGGTCGCAAAAAACAAGATTTGAGAGCAATAAAATATAAAATGACCAGGATCTCATTATCGTCCAGTGCTGTCATTTACAGAAATGCCACCTCTCTGGAGCGCTCAGAAGAACAAGATGGTCAGTGCTCAGATACATGCCAGAAGTGAGGTAGACTGAAACCTGACCAATGCTGAAGAAGACACAGAAGGGGTAATGTCAAGACTGGGTCAAGAATTATCTGAACACAGATTTATCTCATGGACTGATGAGAAGATGAGAAGAGAGTGTTCATTAGGGATGCACGTCACTCCATATAAAAATCGGTGCCTAGATAGGATACCAATCCTTAATAAATATAAACAAAATCTGTCACTCTTTCAAAATGCAAAAAATGAAAGTTTATTCAAGTGAAACAATCCCACAAAATTCATGTGTAACGTTTCGGTCACATATCTTGGACCTTCAGCAGACTTGGGACATGATATGGCCTGTTTTCATTACACATCCTAAGTCTGATGAGGGTCCAAGTTATGTGACCAAAACGTTACACATGAATTTTGTGGACCTGCTTCACTTGAATGAACTTTCATTTTTTGCATTTTGAAAGAGTGACAGATTTTGTTCATATTGATGAGAAGAAAGTGACTTTTGACAGACCAGATGGATGGGTCAGTAAAGAGTGATGGATGGGTCAGAGTGAAGGTACAGACCTTCACTCTGGGCTAGTATTATTGAAGATGAGCTAGTTGGCCTTTTTCAGTTTGAGGATGGACTCATAATCAGCTCCGAAACCTGCAGAAAGTTTTATGAAGACACTTTCTTCAAGCAGTGATACAGGAAAAAGTTTTAATTTAAAAAAAAAAAAAGATTTTTATTCAAGACAATGCTCCATTGTAGCATCTAAGTCTCCACTGCTTGGCTGCCAGTAAATGCCTTAAAGATGAAAGCCCTATTGAGAACTTGTTGACCCTTCTTAAACAAGAGATTTACGGTGAAAGAAAATAGTCACCTCTCTGAACAGTATCTGGGTGGCTGTGGTGCTTGGTGTTGTCTAAAAAGTTGATTGTTAACAGATTAGAAAATGAAAGTCTCCACAGATGGAACTTGGGAAACTTGTGTGATAACCCACATGGGTGTTACAATGGTGTCCATCTTGTGTGTTACCCAATTTTCCCAGAAATTGTTAACCAGTTGGCACTGTTTTATTTCCTAAACAACCACTCTGAATATATTTCAGCCGATTCCTTACAGTATATTTCTGTTGCCACGCATAATACTACATTCCACTACGTTCTGATCCACTGTCTCTTGACATCTATCCTTATTTATGCACAACATCAATAGGCTTTTAGAGCTATATTTATGCAAATGTAAAGCACTTTATTTTTGTTATTTATGTTCTCACTACAGTTTTATGTCATCACTATCTAATTTGATTTGTTGAACTTCATCAAAAGATATTTCTACAAAATTGTACAAGGCCAAAAGTATTTATTGAAAGCTACAATTTAGTTTTAGAAATTGTAGATCTTCGTGGAAATAATGTAAGAGTATTAACTAATAATGTTACTGCAATCTTTTACTCTCTTAATAGTCTTGAGCAGTAAGACCTGGCAAGCAGCAGGGTAATTGCATTATAATGCTCTCTAGTCAGTGCTGGGTCCAATAGTTGGATCACGATTTGGCTCATGGAATAGACGGGAACATATTGCTCTAATATATTTGCAAGACACAGAAACATTGAAAAGATTATGTATTGTCTATGGCAAACAGATTGTATTTAGAAAGGAAATCCTCACTAACTTCCTTCCATCTTGATTATTGAAAAATCAATAGAGCACAAAGACTTGTGGGAATATGAATATCTATTATTTTCTCCTTTTAAAATATATGCCAGAGCAAGTGACATATGGTGGTTATACTGAGATACTCAATGTTCCTATTTAACAGATGCCAATTTTTTTTATTTTAAAAATACTACAAATAAAAGAGGCGTCCATTGGCCTTTATGAAAAGCAGTTTGGACATATCTACAAAAAAGTCTGGCTGGACTTTCCTGCTCATGCTCCTAATGCTAGCACTATAAGACCATGACATTTGCACTAGTATGTAGAAATAATAAGTTTGACAGATGCCCAATCATTCTATATAGGTCAATCAAAAACCACAAAACAGAAAGATATGAGCTGTAGAGAAGAGGGGATTTGATGGAACTCGCATTGGCCAAACAGCACAGATTTTACCAGGAAATTTGATTTGCAGTGAATTTGTCCTCAGAGAATTAAATGTCCCTTATTTTGTTTTAGCGCCTGAAAATGTAAACCAAAAATAATAGAGAGAAAAGCAAATACTCACCTCACCATTGCTCACTTTCCCCATATAGTCCTCAGCTACTCTTTATGCCTCTGCCACTTGCTGAAATCCTAGGTATCTTCATGATAGACTTCTGGCATTGCCTGAGATATTCCTGCACATGAGCAGGGACATCCTGGACCTAGTTGCTACTGGAAGTTCTGGCATAGAGTGGCTATGTAAAGTCGTTGCACACACCATGCTGTCACAATGTTGACATGACTGTACAATGAACATGTGCAAAGCCTTTCTGGGTTTAGTCATGGCCAGAGGCCCCAGTCTAGACTGCACGTCCTAAGTCCGTGGCACACATCAAGATGTCACAACAGCTTTACGACATGCAGTTCAGACTATGACTTTCAATACCAAATAGGCTAGGATGTGCTTCCCAGTGTGCAGGCACATCTTAGACCAGTGATGGTGAAACGTTTAGAGACAGAGGGCTCAAACGGCAACTCAAAACCCACTTATTTATCACAAAGTACCAACATAGTAATTTAACCTAACGCTGAGGCAGACATCACAGAAGACTTGCAAAATACACACATGCACATATACACATGCACACACTGCCTGCCCTCTGCAAAATACACATACTTCCTAGAGACGAGCGAGCATACTCGTGAGGATTCGGTACTCGGCGAGTAATGCGGTACTCGCAGTACTCTTATCCTCGCGAGTATTTCACTACTCGCCTCGCAATATTCGCAACAGCCCGCACAGTCCCCTCACAGCCCTGCACAATCCCCGCACAGCCCAATACGGCCCACCACAGTCCCACACATCCCACAGTCCTGCACAGTACCTGCAAAGCCTTGCACTGTCCCCACACAGCACAGCACAGTCTTTGCACAGGCCAGCACAGTCCCGCACAGCCCGGCACAGTCTCCGCACAGGCCAGCACAGTCCCGCACAACCCAGCACAGTCCCCGCACAGGCCAGCACAGTCCCGCATAGCCTGGCACAGTATTCGCACAGTCCCCACCCAGTCCATCACAGTCCCCACCCATTAATCGCATTTCCCATAGAATTACATTGGACTCGTACTCGTTACGTGTACCCGAGTATTAGGAGGTACTCGTAACGAGTACAGCGAGTCCGAATACTATAGTACTCGCTCATCCCTAATACTGCCTATTGTGTGGGCGCATTGCAGGGCTCGGAACGGAAAGAGCGCAATTTGACTTTTTGAATGCAAAGTTTGCTGGAATAATTAGTGGATGCCATGTCACATTTGAGGAGCCCCTAATGTGCCTAAACGGTGGAAACTCCCCCCAAGTGACACCATTTTGGAAACAATACCCCTCATGGAACTTATCTAGATATGTGGTGAGTACCTTGAACCCCAGGTGTTTCTCAGAAGTTTATAACATTGAGCTGTGAAAATAAAAAATCACATTTTTTCCACAAAACTTTTATTTGAGCTCCAATTTTTTATTTTCTCAATGGTAACATTAGAAATTTTGAAATTGTTGTGCAATATCTCCTGAGTATGCTGATACCCCATTTGTGGGCAAAAACTTTTTTTTGTGCACACGGCAGCAAGCAAGAAAGCAAGTAGTGATATATTGTAACGCAGATTTTGATGGAATTGTGTACGAGTGTCATGTCATGTCTGGAGACCCCATGGTGTGCCTAAACCGTAAAAATCCCTCTCAAGACACACCATTTTGGAAATGACACCCCTCAAGTAATTTATCTGTATGTGTGGTGAGAACCTTGAACTCCTTGGTGCTTCACAGAATTTTACATTGTTGATCTGTCAAAATTGAAAAAAAATTTCCAAGAAAACTGTTGTTTTAGCCCCCAATTTTTTGATTTTCATAAGCATAGCATGGGGAAAATGGTCCCCAAGATTTGTTGTGCAATTTCTCCTGACTACAACGATACCCCATATGTGGTAAAAAACTGCTTTACAGTAACAGTACAAAGCTCAAAAGGGGAAGAGCGCCATATTGGAGTTCCGATTTTGCTGAAATGGTTTGTCGGTGCCATGTCACACTGGCAGAGCTCCTGAGGTGCCAGAACAGCAGGAACCCCATATATATGACCATATATATGACCTCATTTTATAAACTACACTTCCCAATGAATTCATCTAGGGTTGCAGTGATCATATTGATAGCACATATGACTCACAGATTTTTATACTATTGAGCAGCGAAGAAAAAATAACTACATTTTTACCACTAAAATGTTGTTTTAGCCCCATGTTTTTAATGTTTCTAAGGGCTAATAAGAAAACATTACCTTAGTTTGTTGTAAAAATTCTACTGAGTATTCAAATACCCTACATGAAAACAGGAAATACTTTTCAGGCGCAATGCAAAGCTCTGAAGGGAAGGAGCGCCATATCATTGTGCAGATTTTACTGTTAAGGTTTGCTGTTGCCATGACCCACTGGGAGACAGGGCAAGAACATCAGAACTCATCATAAGTGACCCCATTTTATAAAATATACCTCTTGATAAATTAATCTAGGGTTGAAGTCACCATATTGACACCACAGTTGTGTCACAGAATTTTAAACCATTGGGCTGTGAAGAAAAAATAATTACAGTTTTACCACAAGAAATTTTTTTCACCCTTTACATTCTCACAAGGAGCAATGGGTAAAAATTGCACCAAAATTTGTCCCACAAAGTCTGCTCAATGTAGAAATACCCCATATGTGGTTGTACTGCTTAGTCATACTGAATGACTCTGGAGGGATGGAGTGGAATTTGCTTCCTGGAGGACAAACTTTCCTAGAATAGTTTGTGGACTCCATATACAGAGCCCCTGAGTTCTAGAAGAGCAAAATGCCACCTTCAAGTTACCCCAGTTTGGAAATAATACCCATTTTGGAATTTATCTATCGGTAAAATGATGATTTTAACTCCATGGGTGTTTTCCAGAAACAAGCAGCAGTGGACATTACTAAGTAAATTGCAAACTGCCATTGTAGTGACCAGTACATTGTAGTCACCAGTATGTTGTAGCCACCAGTACGTTGTGTGCCCAGCTGATGCTTCTGGAGACACTCAACCGTAAATTAGGTGGGTTGTCATTGCTACAGAAATACCAAACATGTGAACGCTAAATGTGGTTTAGGCATACTGTGTTACTCAGAAGGGAGAGGGCCATTTGGAATTGGGAGCGCAGAATTCACTGGAATTCTTTTGGGGTTCGAGAAGTCATAGCAATTTTCTAGAGCCTTTGTGCTATCAGTAACATGGAAGGCCCCTATATTTCCATTGTCAGGTGGCAGACATGAGTGAGGACTTGCTATTTTTGTGGCTTGAGTTGAAGCTTTTATTGGGAATATTTTACATAATGTTTGGGATCATATTTATCTGGCACTTACTTTAGGGTTTCCATATAAATCTTAGAGTGATGTGATTCAGATAATACCCCCCGAGAGATCCATTGACTATAATGAGGCAGTAAAATTACTCTGGACTCTGTCTGGTCTCTCCTCAGCAGTTTTCTTCTTTTCAGAAGTGAACAAAACTGTGAGCACATGTGCTTTTATGCACACCAAAAAAAAAGTGGGATAAAAGGCCAGACGGCATCCACAGTGCCTACATCTGCCTCATTATAGGGAATCTTCCGCCGTCGGTTCCCATCAGAATCAAGTATTTCAGAGATTTACATGAAAAACCCCGATGTAAGCACTCAGTGTAGAGCACAGGATAAATGTGCGCCTTACTATGATGTTTAGCAGGCAAAATGAAAAAATCAACAGCAGGTGAAGAATTGGTTTTAATTATTTTTTAAGCTGCTTCTCGTGCGGTTTAAGTGAATAGGCGACTTTATTCTTCAGGTCAGTGCGATGTCACCATACGATACCAGCTTTATATTTTTTATGTTTGGCTGCTGTCACACTAAAAGAAGTTCTTTATTGCAAAAACTAGTTTTTGCATCATTATAGTATGAAAGCTCTAACGTTTCCATATTTTGTCTCACTGAGTCATGTGAGGACTTGTTTTTTGTGGGACAAGTTGACATTTATATTGGTACATTTTCATTCACATAACATTATTTGATCACTTTCTACTCTGATTTTTGGAAGACAGAATGAACAAACACCAGCAATTCAGGAATTTTTTTTTATGCCATTTGGTGTGTGGTATATATTACATTATATTATATTGTTTTTTTAATGTTTTGGTGCGTTTACAGTGTAAAAACTATTTTATAGAAAAAGTAATTATTTTTGCATTGCTACATTCTGAGAGCTATTTTGGGTTTAAAATAATTTTTGTAATAGGGTTCCTTTAAAGGGAATTTGTCAGTAGGATTAGACGCCCTAAGTCACCTATATGGACATGTACAGTATCTAATAGGAAGCTGAATTAAACTACAACTTGAAATCTGTGATCTGACGTTTTATTATAGAGAAATCCACATTTTTCTTAATATGAGCTGTTAAGATCTATAGGCCAGACATAGATCTCCCTGAGAATCTGCCTACAGGGCATATTTTAAGTGAAAAGGGGCGTTATCAGTGTTAGACATGTAGACCAGGACAGGAGACTGTCAGTCATTACATGTCTCACACTGGTAACTTCCCCTTTCATTTACAATAAGCTCTAGAGGCAGATTCTTAGGGAGATCTATGTCCGGCCCATAGATCTTAACAGCTCATTTACATATTTAGGAAAAGTGGATTTCTCTGGAATAAGACATTGGATTGCTGATATCAAGGTATCATTTTGTTCAGCTTCCTATGATCTACATGCCCAGATTGACGGCTTAGGAGGGTTGATCCTTCTGACAGACTCCCTTTAATAGAAATTAATAGCGTTGCAAGTAAATAAAGCTGTTGACGCAGATGTCATAGATGATGTCGCTAGAATCTGACATGGTCAAATTTAGGTGTAAAGGATTATTGAACATTAATGTTATTAAATTATGATGAAATCAAAGAATTTTAGCTTCAATATTTTATTTTAGTATGGGTACTTGTCTAGGAAAGCATGCCATTAAAATTAATTTCAGTAATAATTTGCACAAGGTTGGAAAATCGGAAGACCAGTGTATCAAACGTTATCTATAGTTTTCTAGATTTTAATTAGGGCATGGGCTCAGTTTTAATATTATTATCTATCACTATCTTGCAACATTGTAACTGGATTTGCTGATCTACAATTGCATATTCTGCATTCGTTTTCTAAGTTGTACAGCACGGTGGCTGAGTGGTTAGCACTGTTACCTTGCAGCACTGGGGTCCTGAGCTTGAATCCCACCAAGGACAACATCTGCAAGGAGTTTGTATGTTCTCCACTTGTTCGTGTAGGTTTCCTCCATTTTCCTCCCATACTACAAAGACATACTGAAAGGGAATTTAGATTCTGAGCCCCAATGGGGACAGTGATGATAATGTATGTAAAGTGCTGTGGAACTAATGGCACTATATAAGTGAGTAATATAAATAAATAAATGAAGTGGTATTGTAAATTTTACTGTTGCTTTATCGAATTCTGATACATTTGAACTTTTGTGGAATTTGACAAGTCAACCAATGTATTCTTCTTGCGGGATGGAAATGAAGTGTACAATCAACATATATAGATACATAAATGCAAATGCAGTACCCATGTATACCTATAATTGCTTATTACATCCACATGTAGGTCAGGCTACAAGCTTTTACTGGAAAGTGTTCTATAGTGAACAAATGGACTGTGAATACAAGGGGAAAAAAGCAATGAAAAAAAATAATTGAATGCCTTTGAAGTTTTTTCAATAATGGAAGCATGTTGGTGAATGTGTCTAATACTGATATGCTGCCTGATATGTCATGCTTACAGCTCATGCACAGTGTTATACATACAGTGGGGAAGATAAGCATTTGATCCCTTGCTGATTTTGTAAGTTTGCCCACTGACAAAGACATAAACAGTCTTTAATTTTAAAGGTAGGTTAATTTTAACATTGAGAGATAGAATATCAAACATAAAATCCAGAAAACTACATTGTATAAATTATATAAATGTATTTGCATTTTGCAGAGAGAAATAAGTATTTGATCCCTCTGGCAAGCACAGCAGGCAGACTTTTTTTATAGTTGATGATGAGGTTTGCGCACATGTCAGGAGGAATTTTGGTCCTCTCCCCTTTGCAGATCATCTCTAAATCATTAAGATTTTTAGGTTGTCGCTTGGCAACTTGGAGCTTCAACTCCTTCCGTAAGTTTTCTATGGGATTAAGGTCTGGAGAATGGCTAGGCCCCTCCGTGACCTTTATGAGCTTCTTTTTGAACCACTCCTTTGTTGCCTTGGCTGTACTGTATGTTTTGGGTCATTGTCTTGCTGGAAGACCAAGCCATGACCCATTTTTAATGTCCTGGCGGAGAGAAGGAGGTTGTCACTCAGAATTTTACCGGACAAGGTGTTAGGGTTGGAGAATTGCACTAAATAAAAATAATAAAGTGCAATCACATCCCGGGATCCACCGTGCAGTGATGTAAACCTGCTGCTTGTGAACAATTTCAGAGCAATCCAGCAAGCAATTGCCTTAATACACTGTGCTAAACATCACACAATGTGAACAGAACTCAGAGTACCCGGCTCAGTTAGTAGAAAGAGCGGTACTGTAAAAGAAAGTAAAGTACAAAACCCTGTTAATGTCACAGGGGAAATTAGCACATGGGTTGAGCTCGCTCTGCAATTAAACGGTGCTAGCCGCACCAGTGGATGAAACAGATGCTGAGTCACGGAAAGAATTCATGCGACACTACGTGCAATACCCTGGAGCTTTCCCAGAGAAGTAAGGCCTGAGTGTTGGACTTGCTCTGTAACTCAACTGTGCAAACTGCACACATGAATGAAACAGATGCTAAGCCAAGAGAGAGTTACCAGTCCTAACCTTACTTGCCTATGTAAGACACTCTGTGTATAGTGCGACATGTGTGAACAGAGTTGTAGAGTATCCACTCACAAGCACCACACATACATGACACTAGCGCACCCGCGTGCACCGCTGAGGGCCTTTTATACGCTAGGCTCCACCCCAAACTCTCACGTCCAGTCAGCTGAGACATTGCCCGCAGGCCAATCCAAAGCTGCCGCATCACCAGAGCAGCTGATATCCGTCCACCACTGAGAAGCCACGCCATGGACATGCTCAGTAGAGTGATCTCTGGACTTAGACTCCAGAGTGCAAGGTTGTCCCAGTATATCACTGTTTAACCCCTTAAGCCCCAAGGGTGGTTTGCACGTTCATGACCGGGCCAATTTTTACAATTCTGACCACTGTCCCTTTATGAGGTAATAACTCTGAAATGCTTCCATGGATTCCGGTGATTCTGACATTGTTTTCTTGTGACATATTGTACTTCATGTTAGTGGTAAAATTTCATTTTCGTTTATTTGTGAAAAAAATGGAAATTTGGCAAAAATTTTGAAAATTTTGCAATTTTCCAACTTTGAATTTTTATGCCCTTAAATCACAGAGATACGGCACACAAAAAATGTAATAAGTAACATTTCCCTCATGTTTACTTTACATCAGCACAATTTTGGAAACAAAATTTTTTTTTGTTAGGAAGTTATAAGGGTTAAAATTTGACCAGCGATTTCTCATTTTTGCAACACCATTTTATTTTTACGGACCACATCACATTTGAAGCCACTTTGAGGGGTCTATATGATAGAAAATACCAAAAAGTGACACCATTCTAAAAACTGAACCCCTTAAGGTGCTAAGGTGCTCAAAACCACATTCAAGAAGTTTATTAACCCTTTAGGTGCGTCACAGGAATTTTTTGAATATTTAAACAAAAAATGAACTTTTAAATTTAAAAAAAAAACAAAAAAACTTCAGGTTCAATTTTTTTTATTTTACCAAGGGTAACAGGAGAAATTGGACTGCAAAATTTATTGTGCAACTTGTCCTGAGTACGCTGATACCTGATATGTGGGGGGAACCACTGTTTCGGCACATGGCTGAGCTCAGAAGGGAAGGAGCGCCGTTTGACTTTTTCAATGCAAAATTGGCTGGAATTCAGATCTGTCTTGCCATGTCAAGTTTGGAGAGCCCCTGATGTACCTAAACAGTGGAAACCCCCCACAAGTGACCCCATTTTGGAAACTAGACCCCCCTAGGAACTTATCTAGATTTGTGGTGAGAACTTTGAACCCACAAGGGCTTTACAGAAGTTTATAACGTACAGCGGTACAATTAAAAAATCATATTTTTCCACAAAAATGATCTTTTCACCCCCAATTTTTATTTTTTCAAGTGTAACAAGATCCTAAAAGTTATTGTGCAATTTGTCCTGAGTACGCTGATACCCCACATGAGGGGTAAACCACTATTTGGGCGCATGGCAGAGCTCGGAAGGGAAGCAGCACCATTTGACGTTTTTGGCTGGAGTTGAGATCGGACACCATGTCGCGATTGGAAAACCCCTGATGTACCAAAACAGTGGAAACCCCCACAAATGACACCATCTTGGAAACTAGACCCCCCAAGGAACTTGTCTAGATGTGTGGTGAGAACTTTGAACCCACAAGGGCTTCACAGAAGTTTATAACATACAGTAGTACAATTAAAAAATCATATTTTTTCCACAAAAATGATCTTTTCACCCTCAATTTTTATTTTTCCAAGGGTAACAGGACCCTAAAAGCTATTGTGCTAGACCCCCCAAGGAACTTATCTAGATGTGTGGTGAGCACTTTGAACCCCCAAGGGCTTCACAGAAGTTTATAATGCCCGAGCATGAAAATAAAAAAATCATATTTTTTCCACAAACATGATCAATTAGTCCCCAATTTTTTTATTTTCCCAATGGTAACAGGAGAAATTGTACCCCAAAAGCTGTTGTCCAATTTGTCCTGAGTACGCTGATACCCCATATGTGGGAGAAAACTACTGTATGGGCACACGTCGGGTCTCGGAAGGGAAGTAGTGACGTTTTGGAATGCAGACTTTGATGGAATGTTCTGCGGGTGTCATGTGTGTTTGGAGAGCTCCTGATGTACCTAAACGATTGAAACCCCCCATAAGTGACCCCATTTTGGAAACTAGAGCCCCCACAGAACTTATCTAGATGTGTGGTGAGCACTTTGATCCCCCAAGTGCTTCACAGAAATTTATAACGCCCGGGCGTGAAAATAAAGAAATCATTTTTTCCACAAGAATGATATTTTTGCCCCCAATTTTTTATTTTCCTAAGGGTAACAGGAGAAATTGGACCCCAAAAGTTGTTTTGCAATGTCCTGAGTAGGCTGATACCCCATATGTGGGGGTAAAACACTGTTTGGGCGCATGGCAGAGCTTGGAAGGGAAGGACCACCATTTGACTTTTTCAACGCAGAATTGGCTGGAATTGAGATCAGACGCCATGTTGCATTTGGAGAACACCTGATGTGCCCAAACAGTGGAAACCCCCAATTCTAACTCCAACCCTAACCCCAGCACACCCCTAACCCTAATCTCAGCCATAACCCTAGCCCTAACCCCAGCCCTAGCCCTAACCCTAGCCCTGGCCCTAATTCTAGCCCTAACCTTAACCCTAATGGAAAAATGGAAATAAATACATTTTCTTTTAATTTTATTATTTTTCCCTAACTAAGGGGGTGATAATGGGGGGTTTGATTTACTATTTACGGCGGGTTTTTATGTTTGCCAGCTGTCACACGCTAAAATAAGCTTTTTATTGTAAAAATAGTTTTTGCATCACCACATATTGAGAGCAATAATTTTTTCCGTATTTTGACCCACTGAGTCATGTGAGGTCTTACTTTTTGCGGGACGAGTTGACATTTTTATTGGTACCATTTTCGGGCACGTGACATTTTTTTATCGCTTTTTATTCCGATTTTTGGGACGCAGAATGAGCAAAACCAGCGTTTCATGAATTTCTTTTGGGGGGTGCGTTTACACCGTTCCGCCTGCGATAAAATTGATAAAGCCCTTTTATTCTTCGGGTCAGTACGGTTACTGTGATACCTCATTTAGGTCTTTTTTTATGTTTTGTCGGTTTTATGCAATGAAAACTATTTTATATAAAAAATAATTATTTTTGCATCGCTTTATTCTGCGAGCTGTAACTTTTTTATTTTTTCGCTGATGATGCTGTATGGCTGCTCGTTTTTTGCTCGACAAGATGACATTTTCAGTGGTACCATGGATATTTATATGCGTCTTTTTGATCGCGCGTTATTGCACTTTTTGTTCGGCGGTATGATAATAAATCATTATTTTTTGCTTCGTTTTTTATTTTTATTCTTAAGGGGTTCGCTAAAGGGGTTAAATAATGGGACAGTTTTATAGGGCAGGTCGTTACGGACGCTGCAATACCAAATATGTGTACTTTTATTGTTTTTTTTTTATTTCCAAAAAATGAATTTATTGGGGGAATATTTTTTTTTTCTAATTTATTTGGCAATTTTTTTAAAATTATTTTAACACTTTTTTTTTAACTTTATTTCATTGTCCCAGGTGGGACATCTCTGTCCTGTGACAGATCGCTGATCTGTCACTTCACAGATCACTGTGACAGATTAGCGATATGTCACAGGCAGTGCAGCAGGCTTCCTCGTGCCTGCGCTTTGCAGGCACTGAGGAAGCCGGATCCCTGCAGGCTCCTGAAGGTCCCCGTCGCCATCTTGGATTCGGGGGCCTGCAGGGAAGGCATCCCCCACAGCAGCGCTGCACATTGCGCTGCTGTGGGGGGCTCAGGAAAGCACGGAGGGAACTGATGCTTCCCTTTAACCCCCAGTACACCGCGATCGTGTTTGATCGTGGTGTACAAGGGGTTAACGTGTCAGGGGCGGTCCGTGACCGTCCCTGACACATTGTGCCTGGTGTCAGCTGTGATAATCAGTAGACACCCGGCCGCGATCATCGGCGCTCACCACGTGGGCGCCGCTGATCGCTATGACGTACTATCCCGTCCCTGGGAATTAAGTCCCAGGGCACATGGACGGGATAGTACGTCATATGGGATTAAGGGGTTAACATAGACTTGACTGGAGAGCCACCAGCAACCACGAGAACACCATGAGCCTGAGCAAGACGTTGGGACCGACGATTGTGCTGAGCAGCACTCGCAGCGGCTGGACCCAAATGGGAGACCACTGCACCAGGCAAGGCTTGGGACCTATCCTGCACAGCAGGAGAATCTAGAAGCCTAACATGTCCCCCCGGCGATGTTTGCCACGCTCGAAGGCCGCAATAAGCTGGGGGGGCACGGATGTGTTCAATAGGTTCCCAGGTCCTATACTCTGGTACATGACTTTTCCAGTCAACCCCCAAAAATTTTTTTGCTGCGCACCTCCTTGGACCCGACAATGGCATTGACCTCAAAATCATCCAAGGACGTATCTGAGCCCCCAGCAGGAGACCCAGGAAACCAGGATAAATACATGGGTTTCAGAAGAGACACATGAAAGGTGATAATCAGGTGCGGTGGAAGACTGAGGTGATAAACTACAGGGTTCACCTGCTATAGAACCTTGAAAGGACCTAAGTATCGGGGAGCAAATTTAGTGGACTCTACACGCAGCTTGATGTTATGAGCAGACAGCCACACTAAATCACCCGGGGCAAAGATTGGAGCAGGACAACAATGTGCATCAGCGGATGCCCTCATCCTCTCCTTTGACACCTTAATTGCATCCTGCGTGCGATCCCAGATGTCACGCACCTCCACTGTCCAGTCGACCACCCTAGGGTCAGAAGACGAGTCAGGCATGGGAACAGGGACATGTGGATGCTGACCGTAGTTCAGGAGAAAAAAGGCATCTGTCCCAAGGAATCAGAGACGGCATTGTTTAGAGCAAGCTCTGCCCATGGCAGCAGAGATGACCAGTTATCTTGCCTGGCAGACACGCAGTGCCGTAGATAAGTGACCAGTGTCTGGTTGATCCTCTCCACTAGCCCATTCATCTCAGGATGATACACTGAGGACAAATTGAGCTCTATATTGAGCAGGCAACAGAGCTCCTTCCAGAAACGAGACATGAACTGGGGACCCCGGTCACTGACAATCTTGTCAGGCATCCTGTGAAGGCAGAAGACATGATTGATAAACAATACCACCAGAGCCTGTGCAGAAGGTATATGCGGGAGAGGAACCAGGTGTACCATCTTTTAGAAATGATTGGTGAACAACCAAATAATCTTATTGTTATGAAATTTGGGAAGGTCCCCTATAAAGTCCATCTCGATCATCTCCCAGGGCCTATCTGCCACAGGCAAAGGGTAAAGCAAACCCGTGTGTCTATGCCTGGAAGTCCGATTCCTGGAACATGAGACACAGGCTTGCACATACTCCCTGACATCTTGCATCAACCGAGGCCACCAAGAAGACCTCTCTAAAAGTTTGGTGGTTATCTTAATGCCAAAATGGCATATTAGGTGTTACATAGGACTTGCCCAGAGGTACCTGCTCAAGCGACACTGGAGCATTCGAATGCTCTCCAAAGGGACTATTAGACGTGGCTCATCCCCAACATCGGATGAGACTACAGAACAGGACAGGGCATCGACACTCCAGATGTCTCCACTCCGAGAAGGCAAATTTTATGGCCAGCAACTTCCTCTCCACTGGTGAGAAGGTCTGGGAGAAGAAAAAGCAAGGATGTTTCTGACCATGAGCATCCTTTTGATACAGGACTGCTCCAGCACCAACATAAGAAGCATCTACGTCCAGAATGAAGGGCTTATCCACATCAAGCTGATGCAGAACTGGCATCCTAGCGAAATGGGACTTTCAGGAGATAAAGGAATTGGAGACCTCCTCAGACAACTGCCTAGGATTAGCTTCCTTTTTGGTGAGGGCTACCAACGGAGCTGCTAAAGTGGAGAAGTGAGGGATGAACTGACGGTAGTAGATGATGAACCCCATGAAGCGCTGCAATGCTTTAAGAGAATGAGGCGCCTGCTAGTTCAACACCGACTCCAGCTTGGCTGGGTTCAAAGCTAAACCCTTGGCTGAGACAATGTATCACAGAAATGGTAGAGACTCCTGCTCAAACACGCACTTCTTCTATTTGACGAAAGGAGAATTGGCATGTAAGAGCTCAAAGACTCTACCCACATCTTTTCGGTGATTGTCTAAATCTGGAGAATAGGTGAGTATGTCATGCAGAAATATCACCACTGGTGTCGATATCAATTCTCGAAAGATGTCATTCACAAAATCCTGAAAGACTGCAGGGGCATTACAGAGACTGAATGGTATTGCTAAGTACTTGTAATGACCATCCCGGGTATTGAAAGCAGTTTTCCATTCATCCCCTTTACATAGATTATAAGCCTCATGCAAGTCTAACTTAGTTCAATATCCTAGCACCCCACAGTCTATCAAAGAGCTTGGAGATTAGCGGCAAATGATATTTATTAGCGTTCAAACCCCTATAATCAATACAGGGACATAGTTCCCCATTCTTCTTTAAGACAAAGAAGAAACCAGCCTCAACCGGAGACTCCAACTTCCTGATAAACCCTCTCGCCAAATTTTCCCAGATGTATTCTGACATAGCCTCAGTCTTCAGGAGAGATAAAGGCTACACATGCCCACGAGGAGGCTCTGCTTCCAGAATGAGGTTTATGGGGCAATCATAAGGGCGATGAGGAGGAAGAGTCTCCACGGCCATCTTGTAGAACATGTCAGCGTATTGCCAGTAGTGCTTAGGTAGGGAAGTTAGATCCGTAGTGACCTCAGACAATCCAACCTGAAGTTGGGCTTTCAGGCACAGTCTCTCACACGAACTACTCCAACCCTGTATGCTCAGAGCAGCTCTGTCTATATGAAGGGAATGGCGACACAACCACGGTATTCCCAGAAGTATGTCGTCCATGCCCTCCGAGATGACTAAGAAGCAGATTGTCTCCTGTTGTTTAAGAGCCATCATTAGGGTGAGAGGTATCGTTTGATGTGTGATTTGGACAGGAAGGACAGTCCCATTAACCACTTGGATGGTGACTGGCTTAGGAAGAATCACTAAGGGGATTGCGTGCCGTTGGGTGAAGGTGGAAGATAGAATATTGCCTTGGCCACAGAATCCACGCAATTCTCGGTAGTGTGAGTAGTGGTCCCATGCGACAGGGACAACCTAAAAGTTAATTTGGAGGGCACATCTGCTGGATCTAGTGAGCCTCCTCTGATAGCCACTAAACACGGTCGTTCTCCCTGACACCCAGGACACCTATTAGCGTAATGCCCATCCTGCCTACAAAGGAACCAGGTTAGTTGTGAATGCACAGGACGGGATTTAGATTCCGTCCGAGAGACACCCTTGGACTCCACCAGATCGCTCGTCCAAGCTGGAGATCCCAAAGAATTGGTAAAGTTTAGAGCTAACTGAATCCTTTGTCTACACTTGGCTCACTCCAATCTTCATTCAGCATGCCGAAGATCAATGTGAGTGGACACAGAAAATAAATCATCCAGTGTAGATTTTTCTAGTGGCCAATGCATCCTTTATGTGGTCTGAAAGGCCCCTCCAGAAAACAGATATCATTACCTGATCTGTCCACTCCAACTCAGAAGCTAAAGTCCAGAATCGGATGGCAAACTGACTGGCTGTGGAAGAGTCCTGGGTTAATGCCAAGAGTTGGAGAGCGGCATCATGGGTAACCTGAGGTCCTAGAATGACCTGCTTCAGAGCTCCCAGGAAATGAGAGGCACTCTGGACCACCTGGTTCTTACGCTCCAATAGCGTCGTAGCTCACGCCAAGCTTTGTTGGTCAACAGAGACACCACAAATCCCACCTTGGCCTGTTCAGATGAGAAACGTGAGACCAATAGCTCCAACTGAATCGAGCACTGTTTCAAGAATCCCCTGCAAGCCTTGCTTTCCCCTAAGAACTTATCAGGAAGTATGGGAAAGACGGAACAGGAGTTGCAACAGAAACCCTAGTAGCGGCTTCACTGGCTGCCTGTGCCGCTACTGCGGATAGACCTGCAGCTGAAGCCACTCACTCAAGCGTGGACAACCTGCCCTCCAGCTGCTGAATATTCCACTGAAGCTGCTGTTTGTTCACCATTACTAGCCATACCCTGGCACTAGTGTACTGTTAGGGTTGGTGGATTGCACTAAATAAAATAATAAAGTGCAAACGCAACCCGGATCCACCGTGCAGTGATGTAAATCTGCTGCAAGTAAACAAAGGCGGAGCAAACCAGCGAGCGTTCACCTTAGCACACTGTGTTAAATGTCACACAATGTGAACAGAACTCAGAGTACCCGGCTCAGTTAGTACACTGAGCGGTACTGTAAAACAAAGTAAAGTTCAAAACCCTGTTACCGTCACAGGGGAAATTAGCACGCGGGTTGAGCTCTCTCTGCAACTAAACAGTGCTAGCCTCACCAGTGGATGAAGCAGATGCTGAGTCACAAAAAGAACTTGTGACGCTACGTGCAACACCTTGTCGCTTTCCCAGAGAAGTAAGGCCTGAGTGTTGAATTTGCTCTGTAACTCAACTGTGCTAAACGCACACATAAAGGAAATAGATGCTAAGCCAAAAGAGAGTTACCAGTCTTAACCCTACCTGCCAATGTAAGACACTCTGTGCATAAGGTGACATGTGTGAACAGAGTGGTTGAGTATGTGCCACTGAAGGCCTTTTATGCGCTAGGCTCCACCCCAAACATCTATGCCCAGTCGGCTGAGACATCGCCCAGGGGCAAATCTGGAGCTGTCACATCACCAGAGCAGCTGACGTCCATCCATCACTGAGAAGACGCCACGCCATGGACATGCTCAGTAGGGTGATCTCTGGACTTAGACTCCAGAGCGCAAGGTTGCCAGCAGCAATCAAGCAAACACCACCAGTCTGAGCAAGACATTGTGACCAATGTCTGTGCTATACACAAATGGCACCCTTACAAAATCTAGCTGCTGCAGCATCTCAGCGAGGATGACCAAATCAGCACTGAATTTGCAGAAAGGGTAAAACAAAAATTGGAACAGGACCCTCAGTTTACACAGAACATTATGTTCAGTGATGAGGCAAACATTTCTGGGTGGCCATTTATATGGATACACCTAAATAAAATGGGAATGGTGACAGTTTTCTTGAATAGGGTGTCTTGCATTGAAATCTGCTGCAATGACCCGGGTACTGCGTTCACCAGACATCAACACAATTTCTATCCGCTCCTTACGTGTTAACCTCTGCGACATGTCAATGGCTGTGAACAAAGAGAAACTTGTAAATAACTCATGAAAGAATAAAGTTATGTTAAAACCAAGCACATTATTGTTTTTCTTGTGAAATTCTCAATAAGTTTTATGTGTCACATGACCCTCTTCCCATTGGAAAAAATAAAGTTGGATCCAAAATGGTCAGCTTCAAAATGGCCGCCATGGTCACCACCCATCTTGAAAAATTTTCCCTCTCCCATATACTAATGTGCCACAAACAGGAAGATGAAATCACCAACCATTCCCATTTTATTTAGGTGTATCCATATGCATGGCCTACCCTGTATTTCGATAGGTCATTAGATTCACAAATACTGACACATGGTTCTGTGTGAATCTAGGAAACTTTGTATTTTTCCCTAAAAGAATCAATATTACAAACTGTCAATCCTTCCAGTAGACTGCATATTCTCTTTTTCTGGCTAAACATTTTCTTTTAATGTTCTGAAACCTCTTCAGTCACGAAAATCATCAGTCTAATACAAAGCAGAAAAACATCAAGGGAAAGGTTGGAGGAGGGGGATGTAGCTGCAGCTTTTCAGTCAGTGTTCAGTGTAAGGCTGGGTTCCAACAAAAAATAAATCACAATGACTCCTTAGTTTTTTAATTGTTATACATGCTGAGTCTAAGCTGCATATATTTGGTCTTTTTGTGATGTTTCTTGGGCTTCACATAGGGTGAATCAGCTGTATTCTCTATCACAATCAGAAGTCTCCAAGTGTGTTTCACGGTCTGTATGTGCCCAGACAGACCCTGGATTCTTGACCCAAATTTAGAGCCTCAAAGACACATATGCAGATGCTAATGGACCATGAAATATGCTTGCATGAACCCGGCCTAAAGACAGGGGAAACTGCTGATTGTCAGAGAACATACAGCTGAGCTCAAGAATCACCCCAGATAGGACCTGGCCAATAGGAGTCACCATGAAAAGACCAAGAACATGCAGTTTAGATTCAACATTTCTTGTAAGATAAAAAGCTAAGGAGTTATTGCATTGTGATTTCTTTTTTTCCTTTTTTTTGCACTAGTACAGCTTTTCTTTTCGAGCTGTACAAGTCAAATTGATAATGTCAATATAATACAATTTATCATTAGCAATCTGTTCCTGCACCTTGTTAATTCATTTTGGCTTACTGAAACATATTCGGATTATCATAGATTCATGATTTTCGTTGACAAAGGAAAATACGATGCTGGCTGCAGTCTGAGCTTTTCAACCTTTACTTTTACATTCTAAACACTTGCAAAGTGAAGCTGCCTGAATTTGAAGAGGTACAATAGGTCAGAATTGTCAATGACACTTTTATGTGACTTACTACAGCAAAATTAACTACTGTTCCCCTTGTGCCTCTTAAAACTAAATTACTGTGGTGCACATTTTGTATCTACCCTGACTGTTCCAAAGATTTTGGTTATTATAAGTTGCGTTAGCGCAGCGTTGCCTGTTTTTAGAAACATAGGGATAGGCGGTAGATATATTTCTTTAATGAGAATCGATGGCAACTGTTAGGCACGTTTTTGATTGTGCTGTGCATCTTGTCCAAAATTGGTTATATATGCATACATGATATCAGTCATAAATAAATGATTTCACTTCTAAACGATTAATTCCATATTCATAATCCGCATCCTACCATATTACTTCACATACAGTATGAGTAGAGACTTTCCAAGATGTTTTAAAATCCAATGGTATGGTGAGGAAAGCAACTTATCAGTGGTGTAATAGATCTCTCTGCAGAATGCAAAAAATGTGCCCAGGTAGTCTCTGGAGTAATCCAGCACTTTGACACCAAAGATCAGTAAAACCCCTGTTTCTTTGTTAAGTTTCCATGAAAATTCCATAGAAAAGTCCACACTTTGAAAAACAGACAAAAAGACAAGCCAAAAATTGCTTCCCATCTACTGTATGGGTTTTCAACCTGCTGTACATGTCAGTATGGTACCTAGCCATGACATGCCATTACGGAAAACTATGATGTTATGAAGGTTCAAAATAAGTTGATCAGAAGCCATTTTTGTTTGTCTTTTTGTCAGTATGTCTTGTAGATTTTTCTTTGGATTTTATTTAGGATATGTATCAAACATCAGTGGTTTTATTGAACTTCTGAATCAAAGTACTGGGTTACTATCTGGACTCAAGGTTAGCGACGCATGCAGCGAACCTAAGGTTACCTCCCTGCACTGACAGATCGGAACTTGAAATGAAATGTGGATTAATGTGGATTGAGCTGAAGTAATTTTTCCCTTTTTCTGTACTTGAGTTATCTTCGATGCTGATTCCCCAATGATATTTCCTGCACTTCATGTTGTTAATTAATACTGCCTAAGTATTGTATAGATAAAATAATTATTGTTAGTTTGTCACTGCCTCAGGAATTGATTGTCTCAGTGAGAAACACAGAAAGCCTGACCTATTTGGGTAAATAAGAATCGAACAGAGATGATTAGATCTTTTTTTGAAATTCAAATTCTTCAGCTTCGCTGAATTTCCCCAAAAAGTTTGATTTGTGGAGGATAAATTTGCACGAATCTCAATATTGGAAAACTTGCTGACCATAAGAGTTTACACTCTTTGGAAGAGAGAGACAGCGTGGACCACGCTTATTATACTACACCTGCTGACCATAAGAGCTTACATTCTACAGCAGAGAGAGAAGCCCGCTGACAATAAGAGCTTACTTTCTACAGTAGAGAGAGAGAGAATACTCCGCTGACCATAAGAGCTTATACTCTACTGAAGTGAGAGGACCCCACTGATCATAAAAGCCTATACCCTACAGTAGAGAGAGAAAGGACCCCGCTGACCATAAGATCTTACGCTCTACAATAGAGAGAGAGAGAGGACCCCACTGATCATAAAAGCTTACACTCTACATGAGAGAGAAAGAGGACCCTGTTGACTATTAGAGCTTACACTTTACAATAGAGAGAGAGAGAGAGAGAGAGGAACCCGCTGACCATAAGAGCTTACATTCTACGGTAGAGAAAGAGATAATATTCTGATGACCATAAAAGCACACACTCTAAAGGAGAGAGAAAGAGGATCCCGCTTACCATAAGAGCTTACGCAAAATGCCTATGGCAGTGCTTCAGCATGATGATGCTTTATAGCCAACAATGCCTTCAAATTAGGCAAACAATTGGCTTTTAGTAAAGATTTTGGTGGTTGACGACTATATTTTGTACAAAAGTATTTAACATAATTAGTTAATGGAAGTTAATGAGCAATGCATGCAATTGTAAGGCATAAAGTTGTAGACAGTAGGGCTATACATTGTTCTGCCTTCCTTCATGTATAGTGCTGTGTGGATTCCAGTATACATCTAAACCTTTCATCCACTTCCCAGTCAAAAGACTGTATGGATTCTTAAGTCTATATTTATTGAGATGATGATGATGTAAACGATATGAAGTGGGGCAAGATGAGCGGTAAAAACTACAAGGAAATAACATAACGTATATCAATACTGGCACATTACACAACAACAGCAATAATACAGGGTGCTATTACATCAGTAACAGGAGTATTACAGAGGTTGCACAATACAACACATAAATGCAGTTAAGAGGGATATCTAAAGCAAACTTAGGCTGCCAGCATTGCACTACCCTAAACAGAAATGCATCTATCTACATGCAGTGCAAAGAGCATTACAACTAGCTGGAAGATACATTGCACCATATACCTCACTCATAAGACACTTCACGGTGGCTGCATAATGGCTAGCTAGTACAGATACATTGCACAAACACATAACTGTATTAACTCTCACCAGAATCCGCTTGACAGAAGCAGTGATTTGTAGAGAGAGCCAGGAACATGTGTGTGTATCTCAGAGATCTGGGGAAAAATTACCACAAGTTCTCTAGCCCGGGAAAACTGAAGGGTTGGTTCTAATCAGAACAAGCTGTTAAAGATAGAGGCTCCTTAATCCAAGAACAGGAAAAAAGGGGACAACTAATGACATCTAATGATCATAACTGGTAAAGCACTTATAAAATTACTTGCTGCACATAAATGGGCAGAACACACCCCGCTAGGCATCAATGGAGGCCACTATTTGGTTCTTTTGGGGACAATATCAACACAAGTTCAGTAACTGGCCTGTGGAACAATTTGTTCTTCCCAAGTTTGCACACTCTGACCTCTACTTTGCGCACTTTCCCATCCTTGCTAGGAAAGGGCATGTTGACTAGGCCGAGTGGCCACTCATTTAGATGTGACTGACTGTCTTTGATGAGTACAACATCTCCTGGTTGGATGTTTGGGTGGTCTTTTTGCCACTTTGGCCTGGTTTGCAGAGTGGGGAGGTATTGCTTCTTCTATCTGTCCTAGAAGACATTGGACACACTTTGTACTTGCCTGCATTGTCATCTGTAGAGGTCTTTATTGTTGAATACTCCGAGTGGAGCTCTCGGGACACAGGTTTTCTGCGTGAGTAGCATTACAGGAGTAAGGACTGTCGGGTCTCCAGAATCACTGGAAAGTGCTGTCAGTGGCCTGGCATTCATGATAGCTGATACCTCGGCCAATAACGTAGTTAAACTCTCAAGTGTGAGTCTGGTGTTCGCTTGTAAGAAGATAGAGCCTAGTATTTTGCGTGCTATGCCTATCATTCTCACCCAGGCACCTCCCATGTGCGAAGAATGTGGTAGACTGAAAGTCCAAGAGCATCCTTGCTCACTTATTTACCTTTCAACATTAGCGATGTCTAAATTGGAAGGGACTTGGAGTTCTCTTGCTGCTCCGACGAAAATTGTACCTTGGTCACAGCGAATATGCTTCACAGGGCCTCTGATTGCGATGAAGCGTCGAAACGCATTTATACAACTTGAAGTGTCCATAGATTCTATTACTTTGATATGAACGGCTCTGATGGACAGACAGGTGAATAGAACTGCCCAAAACTTTGCGTCAGGATTGATCTTCCTAGTGCACCGAGTAGCCATGGACCAAGGACCGAATACATCTAGTCCAACGTTGGTGAGGGGAGGGTTCTGTACTAAGTCTGTCGGATGGAAGATTGGCCATCTTCGGATTTTGGAACATTCCACCGAGTTTGCGACACGTAACTCAGTTAAAGATGAGTTTGCTCACGCTTCTCTTTGCACCGACTATCCATAGTCCAGCCGCCCACAGATTCCCTTCAGTAAACAAATGGCCTTGGTATCTCACTAAGTCATGATGATGCTGAATGAGCAGGGTTGTGACGTGATGACATCCAGGGATTATTACCGGGTGTTTCTCAGAAACTTCTACCTCAGCGTCTTGAAGATGGCCACCTACTCTCAGCAGTCCGTCTTAGTCGACAATTGGATTGAGCTTCTTTAGCACGCTGTCTCCAGGAATGAGTTGTCCCTTGTTGAGGTTGTCTATTTCTCTGGAGTAGGATTCCTTTTTTACAACACAAAGTATTGTAACCTTGGCTCTTTCCAGGTTGAGGGTGGTAAATGCATGCTTGCAGTGATGCTAACCTTTACAAGATCTCTGGTTTGCAGGTAATGCTGACTTGTAGGACTGGGCCACATGAAGTAGACAAGCGATGGCTCAAACAAGTGGCTTCCAGGTTGAGAACCTGCTGAACCAATGAGATTCTATGTGATGACTTGAAATCACTGTATGCAGGGCAGACACTCGAGGACGGAGCTCATCGTCGGCATCTTTATCCACTAGTTCGAACGTATCAGGCCTGCCGATGTGGGGCATTGGACGGTGCAAGGAAGCAGGGCCTGTGAACCATATAGTGTCCTTTTGATGGAGTAATGGATCTAGTCACATGGTCTGCAGGATTGTGGTTAGTAGGTACTGATTAGGGCAGGTGGATCTTCTTATCCTCAGTACCCGGTTGTTGACGTAGGCATAAATGCGTCGCGTTTCATTGTAGATGTATCCCAGTACCACCTTGCTATCGGTGTAGAACTCTTCATCTTTTGTCTCCAGATTCATCACATCTGAGATAATCTCGGGCAACTCAACTGCGAGGACAGCAGTGCAGAGTTCCAGTCTGGGTATCGTGTGTTCGCGGAGTGATGCCAGTTTAGTCCGGCTCATCACAAACCTGATATGGCTCTGTTCGCTTACGTCTATGGTTTTGAGGTATGTTACTGCTGCGATCGCTTTGACTGATGCGTCACAGAAGATACAAGATCTTTGTGTCTTGACTTCTGTGGATGGCACAGGAGCATACAGTCGTTTCACACGAAGGTCGGTCAAGGCCTCGAGAGACCTCCTCCACTCTGCTCACAGGTCTGCTTTTTCTGCTGGAAGTGTATCGTCCCAATCAGACGTGTCTTGAGTGAAGTCTCTTAGCATCATTTTTCCTTGTATTGTTACTGGAGCTATGAATCCCAGTGGGTCGTATAGACTATTCACGAAAGAGAGAACTCCTCTGCGCGTGAAGGGTTTCTTGTCTTTACTGATATGGAAGGTGAAGGCATCTGTCTTCAGATCCCAACGCAATCCAAGGCTCCGCTGCATTGGAAGGGAGTCGGTGCTTAGGTCAAGGTCCTTTAGATCGCTGGAATAGTCTTGAGAGGGAAAGGCTTCCATCAACTCTCGGCTGTTGGAGGAAATCTTGTGTAACCTTAGGTTAGACTGAGTGAGCTTTATATGAGCCTTTTTAGTAGACTGATTGCAGCCTCATTTGTCGATGTGGACTTCAAACAGTCATCTATGTAGAAGTCCTTTTCTATGAAGGATCTGACGTCTGACCTATTCTTTTTTTCGCCCTCTTTGGTGGCATTTCGGAGGCTGTAGATAGCGACTGCTGGTGAAGGGCTGTTTCCGAAGATGTGTACCCTCATCTGGTATTCTGCGATGTCTTTGTCCGGAATGTTGTCAGGGTACCAGAAGAACCTCAAGTAGTTTCTGAGTTCCTCTTTGTCTACAAAACATCTATTGTATGTCAGCCATAAATGCCACCGTATCTCTGTGGAAAGAGAGTAGTACTTCCAGAAGTCTGTTGTTGAGGTCTGGACCCGACAGTAGGACATCATTCAATTAAACATCTTCACATTTGGTGCTTGATTCGAATACCACTCTTATTTGACCTGGCTTCTTCGGATTGTTCTTCGAAGATGGGCAGGTACCAACACTCCTCTGAGGGCCGAAGTGCAGGTGCAATCTCTGCATGGTTGTTCTGGAATATCTTCCCCATGAAGGTAAAGAATGTTCCTTCATCTCAGGTGACTTCTGAAGCTTGTGCCTGAGGGAGATGAATTGGCTGTAGACCAGTTCCCTGTTGTTGGGTTTGAACCTTCTCTGAGGTCGAAATGGTAAAGGTGCGACCCAACTGTTCGATTTGTCTTTGACTATTTGTCTATCCATGATGTCCAAGAACATCCTATCTTCTAAAGACATCGCTACCTTGTCGTCTTCCTTTGTCCTGTGGAAGACAGTACATCCCATGTGGTCTTGTTCACCTTCACAGGCGTGGTCTTCATTGGTAGGTACTGAGAAAGGGCAAGGTAGGGGAGTGCTGTTTGGTAATTCCTTTACCAGCAGACTATTGTGACATGGCTGGAAGAGAGGTGGACATCCATTTTCTAGTGTGCTGGTAAGCATAGTATTGACTGAGGACAGCTTGTGTGCTCCTCCTAGACAGATGTCTCCTATAATGACCCATCAAAGGTCGAGCCTCTGTGTGTACGGAGTGTTCCTGGAGCTGTTTATATATTCTCTAGTCTTGTGGACTCGTAGTATATCTCTTCCCAGGAGTAGAGCTATTGGGGCTTCTGGATCCAACTCAGGTATCAGGTGGACTATACGCTTCAGATGGGGGTGATGTGTCACCACCTCCGGTGAAGGTATCTCTGACCTGTTGTCAGGAATCTGGTTGCACTCCATGATGGTTGGAAGCGATAGGCAGGTTTGGCCATCTATGGACTCCACCTTGTATCTGGTTGCTTTCCTCCCCGCCATCTCAATGGTACCTGAACACATCCTCAGGGTGTAGGGAGAACCTGGGCCTACAATACTGAAGTTGTCAAAGAAGATGGACCTGGCTAGGGACCTGTTACTTTGGTCATCCAGAATTGCATATATCTTGAGGGCTTTGTCCTTGCGGCCTGCAGGATAGACCCGGACAAGGCAGATTTTTGAACAGGACCTTCCTCCTGTGAGTCCCTTACAGATCTCCGTACATTGAGAGCTGACCACAGCGGTGTCTTCGTCAGTGTCCTTCTGCTTCCCTTCGTGCTCCTCCGCATTCGACAACACTAGTGGAGGTGGTCCAGGGTGCAAGGCTGTATTGTGATCAGTGCTGCTGCATTCTGCACTTTTCACGCTAGCTTCACAGTTCCTGGTGAGGTGAGAGGTTGTGGCACAACATTTGAAGCAGATGTTGTTCTCCTTGAGGAAACTTTTGTGATCCTCCAAAGACTTCTCCGTGAAGGCTCTGCATTTTAGTAGAGGATGTGGTTTCTTGCATAGAGGACACTGTTTACTGACATCCTGAGGCTTGTTCTCATCTGGAGGGGCCTTTGGAAAAAATGTTAGTTTTGTGGACTGCCACGGGTGTCCTACTGGGTTTGACACTGGGGGCAATGGAACAATGCAGAGTGAAGTCAAAACTAGGGTCATTTCTGATCTTAGCTTGTTGGGCGACAAAATCTGCGAATACAGTGAAAGGAGGGAATGGTACATTATGATTTTGTTTATACTGTGAACCATATGTAACCCACTTTTCTTGTAGATTGTAAGGAAGTTTTTGTATTATCGGATTGACACCCCTAGCGTTGTCAAAGAATGCCAATCCGGGCAAGTCTCCTTCCTCCTGGGCAACCTGTAACTCTATCAATAAATCACTCAATTCTCTAAGCTTTTGATAACCTTTAGGTCCTATCTTAGGGAAATCATCAATTCTTTTGTATAAAGCATTCTCTATGACTTCTACTTCTAGCATTCATCAAGTCTTTCCCTCTCTTTACATAGACCTGTGTGTGGATGCTCTATATTAATGTCTCTTAGTCTTTTGGCATGCTCAACTGACTCACTTCCAAGCCACTTTACTAGGACAACTAACTTCTCACTACTAGAAAGACCCAGACCATGAATGGCGTTCTGGAACAAGGCTCGCCACCATGACCTATAGTTCTCTGGTTTATCAGTGAACTTTACAAGTCCTTAAGTAACCAGTTCTCAGCAGGCAAAGAACTTTACAAATTCCATGAAGGCTCAGTCAGTGTTGGCACTATCCGATGTGTTATAGTCATGTCTAGTGTGTGGTGTATCGCCATACCTTTAAGATGCTTCTCACTTTGGATAGTCTGTGCAGTACCTTCTCGGTGAAGAATGTGTCTCTTTAAGGTGGGATGCGAGCTGCACCTTCTGCTCAGTGAAACGGTAGCTGTGGTCGACATCTCTGTGCTGGATGTTTCCTCGTCTATAGTAGGGAAGTTTGGGGTTAGATCGCTGGTAATCGCCATAGGTTGGTCGATGTGGTGCATCATGGCTGTCATCCATGCTGGAATGTTGATGGACCTACTCTGCGATGCGCTGGATCTTGCTGCTCTGTTCCAAGAACATTGCTGTGTCTCTCTTAATCAGGATCCTCCATAGCTTCCATGTACTCTGCCTTAGCTATTTCAGCTGCTGTCTCTTTTTCTGTCATGACTCACAAGTCTTTCTAGAGATGCTCGCAGGCGTGTACTCTCCGCCTCTTACTCTGCCTGCAGGCGTGAATTTTCTGCATCTTGGTCTGCCTGCAGACATACCTTTCCTGCTTCGTGCTCTGCTTGTCTCAGCATTAGATGCATTTCTTGTTGGGTGAAGGAGGACCTCGCTTTGGCCGCCTCGGCTTCGGCATGAGCTACAGCAGCAAGCTCTTTTCCATGATGGCTCGGTCAGTGCTGGCACTATCTGATGTGTTATAGTCATGTCTAGTGTATAGTGTATCACCATATCTTTAAGACGCTTCTCACTTCGGATAGTCTGTGCAGTACCTTCTCGTTGAAGAATGTGTCTCTTAAGGTGGGATGGGAGCTATACCTTCTGCTCAGTGAAGCGGTAGCTGTGGTCGACATCTCTGTGCTGGATGTTTCCTCATCTATAGTAGTGAAGTTTGGGGTTGGATCACTGGTAATCGCCATAGGTTGGTCGATGTGGTGCATCATGGCTGTCATCCATGCTGGAATGTTGAGGGACCAACTCTGAGATGCGCTGCGCTGGATCTTGCTGCTCTGTTCCGAGAACGTTGCTGCATCTCTCTTAATCAGGATCCTCCATAGCTTCCATGTACTCTGCCTTAGCTATTTCAGCTGCTGTCTCTTTTTCTGTCATGACTCACAAGTCTTTCTAGAGATGCTCGCAGGCATGTACTCTCCGCCTCTTGCTCTGCCTGCAGGCATGAATTTTCTGCATCTTGGTCTGCCTGCAGACATACCTTTGCTGCTTCATGCTCTGCTTGTCTCAGCTTTAGATGCATTTCTTGTTGGGCAAAGGAGGACCTCGCTTTGGCTGCCTCGGCACGAGCTACAGCAGTAAGCTCTTTTATTGAAGACTTGTTAGAGCCTGCTCGTGACCTTGTTTTGAGTGAGGATTTATTATGTCAAGACATTGTGTGCTTAACTGTGTACTGCTGAGTATTTTAGCGGGAAGCTGAGTCTATGCGTGGCGGGCTTCCGCGTGGCGGGAATGATGTTACACTTTTTGGCGGGCTGCAGTAATGTTCTGCGGCTGTATGGAGGCTGCTGTGATACCCATATGTGGAGCAGTGTGGATATTAGCGGTCCCATACAGTCTGATCAACTGCAGCCTGCAACCGGCTGTCAGTTTCACTGAAGGCAGCTAATCTATTCTTACTGGGTCTGGACTCTTGTTCCCTGCGGCTGTATGGCAGCTGCTGTAATAACCGTATGTGGAGCAGTTTGGATGGTATCGGTCCCGTACAGTCTATGCAATCACCACGTGCGACCGGCGGTCCGTTTTTACTGTTCTGCCTTCCTCCACGTATAGTGCTGTGTGGATTCCAGCATACAGCTAAACCTTTTGTCCACTTCCCAGTAAAAACTGGATTCTTAAGTCTATATTTTTTGAGATGATGATGATGTGAACGATATCGAGCGGGACGAGTTGAGTGGTAAAAACTACAAGGAAATAACATAATATATATCAATACTGGCAATTTACACAAAAACAGCAATAATACAGGGTGCTATTACATCAGTAACAGGAGTATTAAAAAGGTTGCACAATACAACACATAAATGCAGTTAAGAGGGATATCTAAAGCAAACTTAGATTACCAGCATTGCACTACCCTAAACAGAAATGCATCTATCTACACTACCCTAAACAGAAATGCATCTATCTACATGCAGTGCAAAGAGCATTACAACTAGCTGGAAGATACATTGCACCATATTCCTCCCTCATAAGACACTGCACAGTGGCTGCATAATGGCTAGCTAGTACAGATACATTACACAAACATAACTGTATTAACTCTCACCTGAATCCGCTTGACAGAAGCAGTGATTTGTAGGGAGAGCCTGGAACACGTGTGTGTAACTCAGAGATACGGGGGAAAATGGCCACAAGTTCTCTAGCCCGGGAAAACTGAAGGGACGGTTCTAATCAGAACAAGATGTTCAAGAGAGAGCCTCCTTAATCCAGGAGCAGGATAAAATGGGACAACTAATGACATCTAATGATCATAACTGGTACAGCACTTAAGAAAATACTTGCTGGATATAAATGGGCAGAACAGAAATTAATGAGCAATGCATGCAGTTGTAAGGCATAAAGTTGTAGACACTAGGGTTATACATTTGGTATCTATTTCAAGGACTTTTTACTGTGCAAGATGAAAATTAGAATACTCATGGCCATCGTGACCTATGAACAGTACACCGCTATTTGCCTGCTTAGAGATAACTAGATTTATAATAACTGCTTATTTTTATGCAAACAATATATCAAATTCATAGTAATTATGTAGATTTGCCTACTTTTTATTTCCTTATAATTGTTTATCTATTAAATAAAACAGCAAATGGCTTTTATTACCATGTAGAGAGCAGCCAGATCTAGCAAGGACTAAGCTGTTTTCATGCTTTGTTTGGTCACATTTATTATTTTGCAGCATTTATACAATTAAATATACAGTTTAACAGCTAATAAATAAGAACCCTTGGTATCCAGATACCAATTTATAAAATAATATATTGGAGCGTGTAGTCTATTCAAGCCTAATAGTAATATATCTTCCGACTCAAAGCTGATGCACTATGTATTCTTGAAATTACATATTTTTATTTTGCCGAAGTACATAACCTCTACAATTTAATCTTACCTTCCCTGAGAACGTGATTTCACAATTACTGCTTCAGCTGGAAGCTTTTTCAAGAGCTTGATTGCTCTTTAATTTAAAAAGCAGATTTGGAGTTTCGAGATTGAATGCTTCCTTGACCAGATTGCTTCACAGCTTTGTGTTCACATATGAATTAAGTGCCAGCATGCTTCTTTCTTCTTCATAGTATGTTTCAAAGTACTTTGTTTTGTTTTGTTTTTTTTACAGTAAGAACAATTTTCTGTCACTTTGTTATTTTTAGTTCTAGGTTATTTTTGTTCAGCTTCTAGAAATCTCTTTAAATTAGTTATTATTTTTATTCCGTTGAAATTGTTTTGTCAGTTGGTAGAGTGTGGTCCAAACCATGTCGGGAAAAAAATGCCATAATAGTTTAGTTCTCTTAGCTTATGAAAACGTACAAAATAGTCCTCATGGCCAAAAAGGACATACCCCTATGCAAAAACCTTGAAAACCGACATACAAATAGGATATCTGAGTCAGTATTGTCAGTATAATGAGTTACTCAGAAAGATAGCTAATGACACATAATCCATCCAAAAATAGGGGTTTAGTACAAATCAATAGTTTTTATTAAACAATTAAAATAGACTGTTAGGAGTCGGATTCCTGTCGCTGCACAGCAGGAATCCCGAGCCTTGCATTCGGCTGTCTCCCATTCCTCTCCGGCTGCAGAGAAGGCTGGTCAGCAAACTCATCGATCCCAGCGCTCTGCTCAGATCAGCACTGTGGGTTTGGTTGCTGCTGTCACCTCTGGTCCAGCTATAGCAACGCATGCTGGTCAGCAGCTAGCTACTCCAGGGAATAAGTCCTCCTTTCGGTCCAATGAGCATGCCCGTTAGATGATCTCTCATTGGAGGTCAGAGGTCACATGCTCAGGTCCTTCTCCAGCTGTGATTGGACCATCAGGAGGGTCAGGAAGGTCCCGGAAGGACGCTGCTGTAAAAGGTTCGCATGGCCACTCGGCCATACGCTAAGATAGATTTTGTTGAGACTTGTGTGAGTGATGATGGATGCATGAAACTGGTAACTGACTCTTTAAATAACCCCTCCCTTTGATACTTATGTGTTAGGGTTAGTTTAGCTTGAGTCAGCGCCTCATGGTGGCAAAGCATGTGCCACAGTGCTCCAGTGTAGCACAAAGGTTAGCGGCATAGTGCCGCCATATCTCCCGTACCTCTGGGCGGTACAAGTCTATCCACTGCACCCTGTGACAGCTAACAGGGCACAGCACTTTCCTAGCGCCACTCTCCAATGCTGCTGCAGTGGCTCTGTGAGCAAGTGGGTCTAGAAGGACTCTGACACCGTGACTCTGGGCAGAGTTCTGTGACCTCATCGCTTGCGCTCATATCATATTAGTGCGACCTTGTGAAGTAACAGGGTTCGCCTCGCACACTCCGGGTGAGGTAACCCGAGCGTTCTACTATCCGCCATTACCTAGCAGCAGGTTACATCTTTGCAAGGTGGACCCCGGGCTGCGAAAGCATCTCTTACCATCATAATTGTTTGGTGCGTTCCTCCAGCCCTTAACATTATCTTAGCACCAGGGTCTGGCTAGTAATGGAGGACAAACAGCAACTGCTGCAGCAGATCCGGCAGCTGGGGTGCAGGTTGGCAGCTCTCGAGCTTTCAGCCTCAGCTGCGGATGTTACTGCGGTCGCTGTTCAGGCAGCCACGGAGGCTGTCTCCCGTGTGACCACTGCCATCCCTGCTCCGACTTTTTCCCATCTCACTCTGCTCGAAAAGTTCTTGGGTGATAGTGCCTCATGTAGGGGTTTTGTCAGCCAGTGCGCTATACAGCTAGAGCTGCTGGCGGCACGATTCCCCTCAGAGCAGGCTAAGGTGGGATTTATCATCTTCCTCCTGTCGGGCAGGGCTTTGGAGTGGGCCACTCCGCTGGGGTAGCAGGGTGACCCCATGCTACAGATTGCCTCTCAGTTCCTGGTCACTCTGAAGCAAGTATTTTTGGTGCCTCGGGTCACACACGACGCTGCGCTCCAGCTCCTGGCTTTAACACAGGGTTCATCCTTGGTCAGCCAATATGCCATCCACTTCCGGACTCAGAGCTGGAGTGGCCTGATAATGTCCTCATTCCCATCTTCTGGAGAGGCCTGGCTGATCATGTCAAGGACGCCCTGGCCACTAGGGAGGTTCCCGCAACGCTGGAGGAGTTCATTACCATCTCCACCCGCATTAATCTTCGTTTTATCGAGCGAGACTTGGAGCGGACCCAGTCCAGCCAGAGGTTTAGATTGGCACCAACCTTCACTAAACCTCTTACCATCATAATTGTTTGGTGCGTTCCTCCAGCCCTTAACATTATCTTAGCGCCAGGGTCTGGCTAGTAATGGCGGACAAACAGCAACTGCTGCAGCAGATCCGGCAGCTGGGGGGCAGGTTGGCAGCTCTCGAGCCTTCAGCCTCAGCTGCGGATGTTACTGCGGTCGCTGTTCAGGCAGCCACGGAGGCTGTCTCCCGTGTGACCACTGCCATCCCTGCTCCGACTTTTTCCCATCTCACTCTGCTCGAGAAGTTCTTGGGTGATAGTGCCTCATGTAGGGGTTTTGTCAGCCAGTGCGCTATACAGCTAGAGCTGCTGGCGGCACGATTCCCCTCAGAGCAGGCTAAGGTGGGATTTATCATCTTCCTCCTGTCGGGCAGGGCTTTGGAGTGGGCCACTCCGCTGTGGTAGCAGGGTGACCCCATGCTACAGATTTCTCTCAGTTCCTGGTCACTCTGAAGCAAGTATTTTTGGTGCCTCGGGTCACACACGACGCTGCGCTCCAGCTCCTGGCTTTAACACAGGGTTCATCCTTGGTCAGCCAATATGCCATCCACTTCCGGACTCAGAGCTGGAGTGGCCTGATAATGTCCTCATTCCCATCTTCTGGAGAGGCCTGGCTGATCATGTCAAGGACGCCCTGGCCACTAGGGAGGTTCCCGCAACGCTGGAGGAGTTCATTACCATCTCCACCCGCATTAATCTTCGTTTTATCGAGCGAGACTTGGAGCGGACCCAGTCCAGCCAGAGGTTTAGATTGGCACCAACCTTCACTAAACCTCTTACCATCATAATTGTTTGGTGCGTTCCTCCAGCCCTTAACATTATCTTAGCGCCAGGGTCTGGCTAGTAATGGCGGACAAACAGCAACTGCTGCAGCAGATCCGGCAGCTGGGGGGCAGGTTGGCAGCTCTCGAGCCTTCAGCCTCAGCTGCGGATGTTACTGCGGTCGCTGTTCAGGCAGCCACGGAGGCTGTCTCCCGTGTGACCACTGCCATCCCTGCTCCGATTTTTTCCCATCTCACTCTGCTCGAGAAGTTCTTGGGTGATAGTGCCTCATGTAGGGGTTTTGTCAGCCAGTGCGCTATACAGTTAGAGCTGCTGGCGGCACGATTCCCCTCAGAGCAGGCTAAGGTGGGATTTATCATCTTCCTCCTGTCGGGCAGGGCTTTGGAGTGGGCCACTCCGCTGGGGTAGCAGGGTGACCCCATGCTACAGATTGCTCTCAGTTCCTGGTCACTCTGAAGCAAGTATTTTTGGTGCCTCGGGTCACACATGGCGCTGCGCTCCAGCTCCTGGCTTTAACACAGCGTTCATCCTTGGTCAGCCAATATGCCATCCACTTCTGGAGTCAGAGCTGGAGTGGCCTGATAAGGTCCTCATTCCCATCTTCTGGAGAGGCCTGGCTGATCATGTCAAGGACGCCCTGGCCACTAGGGAGGTTCCCGCAACGCTGGAGGAGTTCATTACCGTCTCCACCCGCATTAATCTTTGTTTTATTGAGCGAGGGCTGGAGCGGACCCAGTCCAGCCAGAGGTTTAGATTGGCGCCAACCTTCACTAAACCTCCGGAACTCCCCTATCAGGTGTCTGAGCTCCCAAAACCCATGGAGGTGTCTCAAACGGGTCCCAAGCCCCGGTCCGCGTGAGCATCCCTAGTCTGTTCCTTCTGTCGGCAGCCTGGTTACCATGCCAACAGGTGCCCACAGCAGTCGGGACACTAGCATCTAGTGGCTGTCAGAGGGGGTCTATTAGACACAGCAGCATTTTCATCCAAGATGTCCTTTAAAGGGACACTTGAGTTCGGCTCTTCCACTCTGTAGGTGCAGGTTTGCGTGGATTCCAGAGCAGAGGGCAATTTTATGTCCTACACCTTCACCCATCGGCATGCAATCCCCTTGGTCTTGCTACCTCAGCCTGTCACTATCAGAGTGGTGAATGGAGCGACACTATCCTCCCAGATTATCCACCAGACTGCTCCACTGAGTCTCTCCCTGTCTCCATCCCATCAGGAGATGTTATCCCTCCTTGTTATGCCAGAAGGCATCAATCAGGTCCTCCTATGGGTCCCCTGGTTGCATTTTCACTCTCCTCATATAGAGTGGTCCTCGGGAAAAATTCTCAGTTGGAGTAAGTCCTGTCAGGGTAGATACCAGAGGGACTGCATACAGGTCACAACCACAGAGGATCCCGCAGATCTTTCCTCACTCCCAAGCACTATCACCAGTATGCAGACGTATTCTTCAAGAAAGCGGCAGAGAGTCTTCCACCGCACCGTCCCTATGACTGTCCTATTGACATCTTTCCCGGTGCTGTGCCTCCTCGGGGTCTCATCTATCTCCTATCTCTCCCGGAGACCGAGGCCATGTCTCAATACATCAGGGAGAATCTGGCAAGGGGATTCATTAGAAAGTCAGTGTCACCAGCGAGGCCGGGATTCTTCTTTGTCCAAAAGAAGAAAGGAGAATTACGTCCCTGCATTGATTTCAGGGGTTTTAATGCCATCACCGTTAAGAATAAGTATCCTCTACCCCTGCTATCAGAACTGTTTGATAGATTACAAGGAGCGAGGGTTTTTTCCAAGCTGGATCTGCGAGGGGCCTATAACCTGATACGCATTCGTGAGGGGGATGAGTGGAAGACGGCCTTTAACACCAGGGATGGCCATTATGAGTATCTAGTCATGCCCTTTGGGCTCTGTAATGCTCCTGCCATCTTCCAGGACTTTGTAAATGATATCTTTCGAGATATGCTCTCTACCTTGGTGGTTGTCTATTTGGATGATATTCTCATCTTCTCTCCAGATATGGACTCCCACCGGAGTGAGATTTGCAAGGTCTTCGACCATTTACGGGCAAATTCCTCTATGCCAAGTTGGAGAAATGCCTGTTTGAACAGGAGTCCTTGCCTTTCCTGGGCTATATCATCTCTGCCCAGGGTTTGGCTATGGATCCTGCAAAGCTGCAGGTGATAATGGACTGGCAGGAACCCCACTCTCTCAAAGCGGTGCAGTGCTTTCTGGGGTTCATAAACTACTATCGTCAGTTCATTCCCCAATTCTCCACCTTGGTTGCCCTCACCAAAAAGGGAGCTAACCCCAAGTTATGGTCGGAACAGGTCTCGAAGGCCTTTTCCTCTATTATGTCCCACTTTGCTAGCGCTCCCATTCTACATCGTCCCGATGTAGATAAACCTTTCATCTTGGAGGTAGATGCCTCTTCCGTCGGTGCTGGAGTGGTCCTCTTCCAGAAGGATGCTCAGGGTCGGAAGCACCCCTGCTTCTTCTCTAAAATTTTTTCACCAGCGGAGAGGAACTATTCCATCGGGGACAGGGAGTTGCTAGCGATGAAATTGGCCTTCTCGGAGTGAAGACATCTCCTGGAGGGTGCTCGGTACCCTTTCCAGGTGTGCACCGACCATAAAAATTTGGTCTATCTCCAGACGGCCCAGCAGTTAAATTCTCGCCAAGCCCAATGGTCTCTCTTCTTCTCCCAGTTCCACTTAACCCTACGTTTCCTTTCCGGTGAGAAGACTCTCCAGGCTGATGCGCTCTCTCACTCTGTGGTGTCAGCAGAGGAGGAGGAGCCTCGGTTAATTGTACCATCTGAGAGCCTGAGGGCAGTGGCTCCGGTCGCCCTTGAATCTGTACCCCCGGGCAAGACTTTTGTCCCTGCCTGTTTGCATCCAGAGGTCCTCTCTTGGGCTCACGTGTCCAGGGTGGGTGGACACTTTGGTTCTCAATGGACAGCTGAGCTTTTGGCGAGGACGTACTGGCGGTCGCATATGGCCCGTAACATCAGAGACTATATTCAGGTGTGCGTCTCCTGCGCCAAGAATAAGTCTCCCCGGCAATGACCCGCTGGGTTACTCTACCCCTTACCGGTGGTGGACAGGCCCTGGGAGATGGTTGGCATAGACTTTGTGGTGGGTCTACCCAAGTCCAGTGGCAGCACAGTTATTTGGGTCGTCACCGACCATTTTTCTAAAATGGTGCACTTGGTGCCTGTCTCTCGGCTACCTTCTGCACGGGGCCTGGCAGTGTTGTTCATTAAACACATTTTCCGGCTACATGGCATGCCAGACAAGATCGTCAGTGCCCGGGGTCCCCAGTTTGCATCTCGGTTCTGGAGAGAGCTCTGTCGCTTGCTCAGTATTGAGCTGAATGTCTCCTCGGCCTATCATCCCGAGACAAACAGATTGGTAGAGAGGGCCAAACAGACCCTGGTCACGTATCTCCGACATTTTGTCTTAGCCAGACAGTATGACTGGGCATCCTTGTTGCCATGGGCAGAGTTCACCTTGAACAACGCTGTGGCTGATTCCACCGGCCAGAACTCATTCCTCCTTAACTATGGCCAGCATCCACGTGTCCCTGTGCCCATGCCCATGTCATCCACCGACTCTAGGATGGCAGACTGGGCGGTGGAAGCATGTGATACTTGGGACTGCAACCAGGATGCCATTCAGGCCTCTAAGGAGAGAATGAGGGCCTCCATGGATGCACACCGGCGTCCTGCTCCGTCCGTAACATCAGGCTGCAAGTCGAGTCCACTAAGTTCGCTCTTCGCTACATTGGTCCCTTTAAGGTCCTCAAACAGATTAGCTCTGTAGTCTATCGGCTGGCCCTTCCACCACACTTGGCCATCACTGACACCTTCCATGTGTCCCTCCTTAAGCTTGTCCACATGTCCCGGTTCTCCGAGTCATCTGCCAGGACATCAGACCTGTCCTCGGACGAGTTTGAGGTTAATGCCATCGTGGGATGCAGGGTGGTACGTGGAAAAAAGTTTTATTTGGTGGACTGGAAAGCTCATGGTCCAGAGGATCGGACCTGGAAGCCAATGGAGAACATCCGCGCTCCACTTCTCATTGCGATATTTGAGCGTAGCGAGGCTCAGAGAGGAGGGGGCCCTAGGAGGAGGGTAATGTTAGGTGTCGGGTTCCTGTCGCTGCACAGCAGGAATTCTGAGCCCTGCATTCGGCGGTCTCCCTTTCCTCTCTGGCCACAGAGGAGGGTGCTCAGCAGACTCGTCGATCCCGGCGCTCTGCTCAGACCAGCACTGAGGGTTTGGTTGCTGCTGCCACCTCTGGTCTAGCTATAGAAACGCATGCTGGTCAGCAGCGAGCTACTCCAGGGATTAAGTCCTCCTTTCAGTCCACTGAGCATGCCCATGGGATGATCTCTCATTGGAGATCTGAGGTCACATGCTCAGGTCCTTCTCCAGTTCGGATTGGACCATTAGGAGAGTCAGGAATGTCCCAGAAGGACGTTGCTATAAAAGGTTCGCATGGCCACTCGGCCATGCGTTAAGATAGACTTTTGTTGAGACTTGTGTGAGTGATGATGGATGCATGAAACTGGTGACTAACTCATTAAATAACCCCTCCCTTTGAAACGTATGTGTTAGGGTTAGATTAGTTTGAGTCAGCGCCTCATGGTAGCAAAGCATGTGCCACAGTGCTCCAGTCTAGCACAAAGGTTAGCGGCCGCCATATCTCCCGTACCTCTGGGCAGTACAAGTCTATCCACTGCACCCTGTGACAGCTAATAGGGCACAGCACTTTCCTAGCATCACTCTCTAGTGCTGCTGCAGTGGCTCTGTGCGCAAGTGGGTCTAGAAGGACCCCTACTCCGTGCCTCTGGGCAGGGTTCTGTTACCTCATCGCTTGCGCTCATATCATATTACTGCGACCTTGTGAAGTAGCAGGGTTCGCCCCGCACACTCTGGGTGAGGTAACCCGAGAGTGTTACTATCCGCCATTACCTAGCAGCAGGTTACATCTCTGCACGGTGGACCACGAGCTGCGAACGCACCTCTTACCATCATAATTATTTGGTGCATTCCGCCAGCCCTTAACATAGACCATGGCATTAGAATCAGCAGAATAGCAGCAGCTAAAAAAGAACAGAGCATGAAAAAAGTGAGTGTGCACTGGTAAGAAAAACACATATCCTTAAGCAACATCTGCAATGCAAAAAATAAGCAAACAAAAACAGGCATACAGCTCACGGGCCATAGGTGTAATAACTAATATAGATAAATGGGGTCAGACAAAATAACCTGACATTTTAAATAAAGTGCTCTGTGTGCATATGGCCACTGGCTAGATGTACAAAAGATTAAATAAGTCCCAAGACAGGATATATTAGATATAATACAAAAATAGCTATATTGTGATATCTTAGGACATGGTGTGATCAAGATGCAGGCATGCAGGCAGGACATAGGAAGGCCTCGATGCGCGTTTCACTGCCTTGGCTTCATCAGTTTTCTTAGTTGTTGGGTGCAAGTGCAATATTAAAGAGATATTTCCAGGATATACTTAATTTAATAAACAGCACATTTATTGCAATGGGGTACGATTACTATTAGGCTGTCGTTATTGATATTGGTAAAAATATTGAAAGAAAAGAATCAATACACACTACAATGACTCACCACTTCTCCAGTTCAGGTGCCTCTCAGTCCCCTCACAATATCAACTTTCATCTTCAACAATGACTCATAGACCTAGAGATATGTACCCAGTCTGCAGTCAATCACTAACCGCTGTGGTGGCCAATGCTGGTGGTTTTTGGATGCAGCATTCACATGTTCTTGAGTGGAGATGTCATTTTTTCATCATGCGGATTTGGTAGCTTGGTAATGGGAGCAGTGGGGTATAAATAAAGTGAGAAATGTCATTTGTAAAATATTTTTAATTTTCAAGCATCCCTTTAATGTAGCTATGCTGTATTGATAAGTGTTTAACCCCTTTTTCCCCAAAGGTGGTTTGCATGTTAATGACCAAGCCAATTTTTTTTTACAATTCTGACCACTCTGGAATGCTTCAATGGATCTCAATGCTTCTGAGATTTTTTTAATGACATATTGTACTTCTTGATAGTGGTAACATTTATTCAATATGACTTGTGTTTACTTGTGAAAAAAATGGAAATTTGACAAAAATGTTGAAAATTTCACAATTTTCAAACTTTGAATTTTCATGACCTAAAATCACAGAGATATGTCACACAAAATAGTTAATATGTAACATTTCCCACGTGTCTATTTTACATCAGCACAATTTTGGAACAAAACTTGTTTTTGCTAGGAAGTTGTAAGGGTTAAAATTTGAACAGCAATTTTTCATTTTTCCAACAAATTTTACAAAACCATATTTTTAGGGACCATATCACATTTCAAGTCACTTTGAGGGATCTATATGATAGAAAATACCTCAAAGTGACACCATTCTAAAAACTGCACCCCTCAAGGAGCTCAAAACCACATTCAAGAAGTTTATTAACCCTTCAGGTGCTTCACAGGAATATTTGGAATGTGGAAAAAAAAGAATGTATAACTTTTTTCACAAAAAAAATTATTTCAGTTCGAAATTGTTTTATTTTAACAAGGTAACAGGAAAAATGGAACCTAAAATTTGTTTTGTAATTTCTCCTAAACATTCCAATACCCCATATGAGGGTGACCACATTTTTATTTTTATAATTGTTTAACCCCCTCATGACCGGGCCAATTTTTACAATTTTGACCACTGTCCCTTTATGAGGTATTAACTCTGAAACGCTTTCATGGATCCCACTGATTCTAACACAGTTTTCTCGGGACATATTGTACTTCATGGTAGTGGTAAAATTTCAGTCAAATAACTTGCGTTTATTTGTGAAAAAAACAGAAATTTGGTGAAAATTTTGAAAATTTTGCAATTTTCCAACTTTGAATTTTTATGCCCTTAAATCACAGAGATATGGCACACAAAAAACTTAATAAGTAACATTTTACATATGTTTACTTTACATCAGCACAATTTCGGAACCAAAATTTTTTTGTTAGGAAGTTATAAGGGTTAAAAGTTGACCAGCGATTTCTCATTTTTGCAACACCATTTTATTTTTACGGACCACATCACATTTGATGTCACTTTGAGGGGTCTATATGATAGAAAATACCAAAAAGTGACACCATTTTAAAAACTCCACCCCTCAAGGTGCTCAAAACCATATTCAAGAAGTTTATTAACCCTTCAGGTGCTTCACAGGAATTTTTTGAATGTTTAACATTAGAACGCATGACCATAAAAATCTACACTTTCACATACCTGGGGCCTTTTAGGCCTGTGTGCAAATAATATGGAATAACTCAAACAAAAATAATTTTCAAAGTTTATTTGAAAATTGCAAAGTAAGGATGCATTCCCACTAGCGCTGGTGTCTGCCAGGAGGAGATCTGTAATGGATCTGACCTCCTGGTGACCCCAGCTAAGGCTGACAGAATCCCGGCATTCCAGCAGCCTTAACTGGAGTTACCAAGAGATCAGATCCATTACGGATCACCTCCTGGCAGACCCCAGCGCCAGTGGGAACACAGCCTAAGATGTGAATAATTCAAAACATTACTATGTGCAAAAAAAAGCAAAAGAGTAACTGAACGGGCTTAAAACGCCCAATATACGCATTCGATATAACTCTTTATAATAATGTTTTTTTGTCTAAAAGTTTTTTTTATATAAAAGTTGCAGTAAACATGCTGCAGGAATATCTCTTTTCAAAGATTCCTTTTCTACTTTACTAATGACCGCAACAACTTTCACACGTTTTCTGTTCGGAAGAATGCTCCTTGCAGACATTTTGTCCACAAGTAGTACAGACACGCTCGGATTTCCTGTCCTTCTTTGCTGGACAAATATAACATCGCTTTCTTTTTTTTTCTCTTGGCTCTGGATGTTCCTGAAAACATATACCACATCGGATCATAGCTTCTGTTGTTTGCCTTTGTAAGCATTTTGTTCTGCTTCTCTCCATCATGTTAGGCATTAAAAGTTCATAGCAAAGTTCTGTCAAGTATAGACGTCTCTTGTCCTTTCTGTTGGCATGGAATTCTGGATGTGTCTCACTATAAACAATATAGGTATTGAGGGCTGACATATCTAGCATATTATAAAAAAGAACTACAGGCCAACGTTTTGTCTGCCTCTTGCACGTATACTCTCCAATCATTTAGTCCATCTTGTCCACTCCTCCTTTGGTTTTATTATAATGCAAGATGATTTTGGGTTTCTGTTTCCTGTTATTGGTGTCTATACTTCCATCACGGTGCATTGTACTCAGTAATATCACAGATTTTTCTTTCTTAGGTTTGTAAGACACCATTGTCGCTTGATTGCAGAAACTAAATACACTATCATAAAGTTGTCGATGTTGATTGTGCTTCATGATTGGAGGAATTTCTCTGCGGTTTTGCTTCATTGTACCAACAAGTGTAAGTTGTTTCTGAAGCAAAAAATTGCCCAGTTCAAGATTGGTGAAGTAGTTGTCCATTGTTATATTTTAATACCATATTTAGCAGGTTTGCTGGGCATATACTGAATGAAATTGCAACGTCCCCTAAATGCAAAAAATTGCTCATCCACTGTCACATTGTCACTAGAATGGTAATGCTTAGTACAGTTCTTGATAAAAAAAATTCCAGATGTAGCTAATGGGGCTAATTTATCTGTTTCCAACCTGACAGGACGAGTTCTCTTGTCATCAAAACGAAGGCTTCTCCAAATATCATCAAATCTATTGACTGACATTGTAGCTTTGTAATGTGGATCTGAAAAAGGGTTCATAAAGAGTTCTCTGATAGGAACATCGTATGATTTTGTACTCCCTGCCAGAAGAGTAAGGCCAATATAAGCATACAGTTCCTCTTTTGTTATATTTTTCCATGTTTTTTTTCTTCCTGAAGCGATACGTTTTCCTTCTAAGTTAGTACACAAAACTACCTCATCTACAATATCATCTGAAAAAAATTTACAGAACATATCTCTTTTGGACAAGAATTGTGGAATTCCTACAGTTCCTTGAGCAACTCTTACAATATTATGTGATGGGGTTCGTCCAAGAACCTCAGCAGTACTGCTCCAAAAACATTAGTTTTGGATGTTCTATTTGTACGTTCTGCTGGATCCATTACTTCTTCATCATCTGAAGAATCACTGGACAATGAAGTAGAGACATTAGCTGGTGGCATGTAATCTTCATCAGACACAGAAAGTTCACCGTCTTCATCACTATCAAAAATGATTGCTTCGATTTCTTGGTCAGTCAAACCCCTGGATGTAGACTGTGCCATTGTAACCTTAGAAATCAGTAAACTAATATGAAAAAAAAAAAAGATTACAATCAGGTTTGTACACTCTTTGTTAGTGTGTGTGCTAAGGGTAAAGTGCAGACCCCTCCTCTCACCTTCAGCAGGTCACCACTTTCTTTTAGGTGCAGTAGAAGCTTTTGGATTTTTGGAACTCAGAAAGTTTCTTTTTCAAGAAACAAGAAAGCTGACTCCTTCCTCCAAATTCTCTTCAGCAAGTAGCACACAATGAACAGTGTTCAGGACCTATGATGATGTCAGAGACGCATGACGTTGTGAGGGAGCCTCCTTCCCAAGATCACATGACCATGTAGTCAAGCAGAATTCACACTCTTCATAGCAACAGCAGAGTCATAAAGACTGAGTCAAAATCTTCCCCAGCAACAGTGAAGACAAAAAGACTTAGGATCACATGTAAACCTAGTACGGGCCTAAAAGGCCCCAGGTATGTGAATATGGGGTATTCACAAAACAGAGTTGTTATACCGAAATGCCTGTAACATAAAAATAAATGAACAACTGGAAATGACAAACAACTATATACCTGAGGAATACCTAGAGTTTCAAAATTCTAACTAAAGTAATCTTGCAGAAAATAGAAAACAATTAACAGGGCGTGCCTGTGAGGCCCCAGGTATGCGTTCTAGGGTTAAAAAAATGAACATTTAACTTTTTTTCACAAAAAAATTACTTCAAGTCCAAATTTTTTTATTTTACCAAGAGTAACTGGAGAAATTGGACTGCAAAAGTTATTGTGCAATTTGTTCTGAGTACGTTGATACCTGATATGTGGGGGGAACCACTGTTTTGGCGCATGGCAGCGCTCAGAAGGGAAGGTGCGCCATTTGACTTTTTTAATGCAAAATTGGCTGGAATTCAGATCGGACGCCATGTCACGTTTGGAGAACCCCTGATGTACCTAAAAAGTGGAAACCCCCCCACAAGTAACCCCATTTTGGAAGCTAGGCCCCCCCAAGAAACTTATCTAGATATGTGGTGAGAACTTTGAACCCACAAGGGCTTCACAGAAGTTTATAACGTACAGCCGTACAATTAAAAAATCACATTTATTCCACAAAAATGATCTTTTCACCCCCAATTTTTATTTTCCCAAGGGTAACAGGACCCTAAAAGTTATTGTGCAATTTGTCCTGAGTATGCTGAAACCCCATATGTGGGTGTAAACGACTATTTGGGCGCATGGCAGAGCTCAGAAGGGAAGCAGCGCCATTTGACTTTTTTGGCTGGAATTGAGATCGGACACCATGTCGCATTTGGAAAGCTCCTGATGTACTAAAACAGTGGAAACCCCCCACAAATGACACCATTTTGGAAACTAGACCCCCCAAGGAACTTATCTAGATGTGTGGTGATCACTTTGAACCTCCAAGGGCTTCACAGAAGTTTATATTGCCCAGGCGTGAAAATAAAAAAAACATATTTTTTCCACAAACATGATCTTTTAGTCCCCAATTTATATATTTTCCCAAGGGTAACAGGAGAAATTGGACCCCAAAAGTTGTTGTCCAATTTGTCCTGAGTATGCTGATACCCCATATGTGGGAGAAAACTACTCTATGGGGACACGTCAGGGCTCGGAAGGAAAGTAGTGACGTTTTGAAAGGCAGACTTTGATGGAATGGTCTGCGGGTGTCAGGTCGTGATTGGAGAGTCTCTGATGTACCTAAACAGTTGAAACCCCCCACAAGTGACCACATTTTGGAAACTAGACCCCCTAAGGAACTTATATAGATGTGTGGTGAGCACTTTGAACCCCCAGTGCTTCACAGAAGTTTATAACGCCCGGGCGTGAAAAAAAAAAAAATCATATTGTTTCCACAAACATGATTTTTAATCGCAATTTTTTTATTTTCCCAAGGGTAATGGGAGAAATTGGACCCCAAAAGTTGTTGTCCAATTTGTCTTGAGTACGCTGATACCCCATATGTGGGAGAAAACTACTGTATGGGGACACGTCGGGGCTCGGAAGGGAAGTAGTGGCGTTTTGGAATGCAGACTTTGATGGAATGGTCTGTGGTTTATGGTCGCATTTGGAGAGCCTCTGATGTGCCTAAACTGTTGAAACTCCACACAAGTGACCACATTTTGGAAACGACCCCCCAAGGAACTTATCTAGATGTGTGGTGATCACTTTGAACCTCCAAGGGCTTCACAGAAGTTTATATTGCCCGGGCGTGAAAATAAAAAAAACATATTTTTTCCACAAACATGATCTTTTAGTCCCCAATTTATATATTTTCCCAAGGGTAACAGGAGAAATTGGACCCCAAAAGTTGTTGTCCAATTTGTCCTGAGTATGCTGATACCCCATATGTGGGAGAAAACTACTCTATGGGGACACGTCAGGGCTCGGAAGGAAAGTAGTGACGTTTTGAATTGCAGACTTTGATGGAATGGTCTGCGGGTGTCAGGTCGTGATTGGAGAGTCTCTGATGTACCTAAACAGTTGAAACCCCCCACAAGTGACCACATTTTGGAAACTAGACCCCCTAAGGAACTTATATAGATGTGTGGTGAGCACTTTGAACCCCCAGTGCTTCACAGAAGTTTATAACGCCCGGGCGTGAAAAAAAAAAAATCATATTGTTTCCACAAACATGATTTTTAATCGCAATTTTTTTATTTTCCCAAGGGTAATGGGAGAAATTGGACCCCAAAAGTTGTTGTCCAATTTGTCTTGAGTACGCTGATACCCCATATGTGGGAGAAAACTACTGTATGGGGACACGTCGGGGCTCGGAAGGGAAGTAGTGGCGTTTTGGAATGCAGACTTTGATGGAATGGTCTGTGGTTTATGGTCGCATTTGGAGAGCCTCTGATGTGCCTAAACTGTTGAAACTCCACACAAGTGACCACATTTTGGAAACGACCCCCTAAGGAACTTATATAGATGTGTGGTGGGCACTTTGAACCCCCAAGTGCTTCACAGAAGTTTATAACGCCCCGGCGTGAAAATAAAAAAAATCATATTTTTTTCCACAAAAATGATATTTTTGCCCCCAATTTTTTATTTTCCTAAAGGAAACAGGAGAAATTGAACCCCAAAAGTTGTTTTGAAATTTGTCCTGAGTAGGCTGATACTCCATATGTGGGGGTAAAACATTGTTTGGGCACATGGCAGAGCTTGGAAGGAAAGGAGCACCATTTGACTTTTTCAACGCAGAATTGGCTGGAATTGAGGTCAAACGCCATGTTGCGTTTGGAGAGCACCTGATGTGCCCAAACAGTGGAAACCCCCCAATTCTAACTCCAACCCTAACCCTAACACACCCCTAACCCTAATCTTAGCCCTAACCCTAGCCCTAGCCCTAACCCTAGCCCTAACCCTAGCTCTAACCCTAGCCCTAACTCTAATGGGAAAATGGAAATAAATACATTTTTTTAATTTTATTATTTTTCCCTAACTAAGGGGGTGATAAAGGGGGTTTGATTTACTATTTATAGCGGGTTTTTAATTTTGGCAGCTATCGCACGCTAAAAGACGCATTTTATTGTAAAAATAGTTTTTGCATCACCACATTTTGAGAGCTATAATTTTTCAGTATTTTGACCCACCAAGTCATGTGAGGTCTTATTTTTTGCTGGACAAGTTGACGTTTTTATTGGTACCATTTTCGGGCACGTGACATTTTTTGATCGCTTTTAATTCCGATTTTTGTGACACAGAATGAACAAAAACCAGCATTTCAAGAATTTCTTTTGGGGGGTGCGTTTACACCGTTCTGCGTGTGGTAAAATTGTTAAGGCGGTTTTATTCTTCGGGTCAGTGCGATTGCAGTGATATCTCATTTATGTCTTTTTTTATGTTTTGGCGCTTTTATGCAATGAAAACAATTTTATATAAAAAATAATTATTTTTGCATCGTTTAATTTTGTGAGCAATAACTTTTATATTTTTTCACTGATGATGCTGTGTGGTGGCTCGTTTTTGCGGGACAAGATGACGTTTTCAGTGGTACCATAGTTATTTATATTCGTCTTTTTGATCGCGAGTTATTGCACTTTTTGTTCGGCGGTAGAATAATAAAGCATTGTTTTTTGCTTTGTTTTTTATTTTTATTTTTTAAGGGATTCGCTAATTGGGTTAACTAATGGGACAGTTTTATAGGGCGGGTCATTACGGACGCCGCGATACCAAATATGTGTACTTTTATTGTTTTTTTTTATTTCCAAAAAATGAATTTATTCGGGAATATTTTTTTTTTTATTTAGCGATTTTTTATAAATTTTGGATCCGGGGACCTGCAGGGAAGGAGGCCCCGCCAGTAGCGCTGCACATTGCGCTGCTGTGGGGGTCTCAGGGAAGCATGGAGGGAGCCCCCTCCCTGCCGATGCTTCCCTAAATCCCTGGTACACTGCGATTGTGTTTGATCACAGCGTGCCAGGGGTTAACGTTTCGGGGCTGTGATAATCAGCTGACACCCAGCCGTGATCACCCGTCCCTGGGAATTAAGTCCCAGGGCACATGGACGGGATAGTACGTCATATGGCAGAAAGGGGTTAAAAAATGGTTTTACTTTTTTGCAGGCTGATTGTTGCTACAGCATGGGGATAGAGCAGCATCCCTATGCTATGCAAACTGTCAGCTCTGTACTGACAGCATAAGTTGCTGATAATATACTTTGCAGGATCTAGCAACTTTTCTAGCTCTGGTGTCCCGGATGTCGTCATAATGACATCTGGTCACCATGAGATCATATTCGATCAAAGCATTCAATGAGGGTAAACTGATTAAATTTGCTGATGACACAAAGCTAGGAGGGATAGCTAATACTAGAGAAGAGAGAGAGAGGATTCAAAAAGATATAAATAAACTGGAGCAGTGGGCAGCAACTAACAGAATGGTTTTTAATAGGGAAAAATGCAAAGTACTACATCTGGGCAATAAAAATGAAAACAGCATATACAGAATGGGAGGAATAGGGCTAAGTGACAGCACATGTGAAAAAGACTTGGGTATACTAATAGATCACAGACTGAATATGAGTCAACAGTGTGATGCAGCAGAAAAAAAGGCAAATGCAATTCTAGGATGTATTAACAGAAGCATACAGTCTAGATCACATGAAGTCATTATTTCCCTCTACTCCTCTTTGGTCAGACCTCATCTGGAATATTGTGTCCAGTTTTGGGCACCACATTTTAAAAAAGACATCAACAAACTGGAGCAAGTTAAGAAAAGAGCGGCCAGAATGGTGACCGGTCTGCAAACCCTGTCTTATGAGGAAAGGTTGCAGGATTTGGGAATGTTTAGTTTGCAAGAGAGAAGACTGAGAGGAGACTTAATAGCTGTCTACAAATATCTAAAGGGCTGTCACATTGTAGAAGGATCATCTTTATTCTCATTTGCACAAGGAAAGACTAGAAGCAATGGGATGAAACTGAATGGGAGGAGACACAGATTAGATTTTAGAAAAAACTTTTTGACAGTTAGAGTGATCAATGAGTGGAACAGGCTGCCACGAGAAGTGGTGAGTTCTCCTTCAATGGAAGTCTTCAAACAGAGGCTGGACAGACATCTGACTGGGATGATTTAGCGAATCCTGCTTTGAGCAGGGGGTTGGACCAGATGGCCCAGGAGGTCCCTTCCAACTCTACGATTCTATGATTCTATGATTTACGGTGCTAAAATTGCCTGGAGCAGTGTGTGACTGCTCCTGTCACTTAGTTCCGGGTGTCAGCTGTCAGAATCAGCTTACACCTGTTGGCGTTCGCACACACAGCCTGTGGACATAATAATCTGTGACTCATCAATGAGGCCCAGGGTGCATGGAAGTATTATTTCTTTCAATGTTGGAAAGGGTTTAAAGAGAATCTGTCACCATGTTTTTGCTTTCTTTTGTGAGAGCAGCATAATTTGAAGACTGGGAACCTGATTCCAGTGATGTATCACTTATTGGGCTGCTTAGTGTAGTTTTGATAAAATCATTGTTTTATCAGTAGGAGATGATCACTAGAGGACTACTTCGTCTGTTGTCATGTAGTCCAACCAAGCCGCCACCACTGATTGGCAGCTTTCTGTGTATATGTACAGAAAGCTGCCAATCAGTGATGTAGGCAGAGATATACTACTGTAGATATGCTCGATCTGCAGCAATTTTTTTTTTTCAAAATAAGTGGAAGCAGTCCAGTAAGTGACAAATTGCTGGAATCAGGGTCTCTGTCCCATATATCCATGTAAGTAGCAAAAACTTGGGCACAGGTTCATTTTAAATTAAATAAGTAATGCCACATCCTGATGTAAATACCTTCACTACAAATCATTTTCCCATATGAATTCTATCCATGATTTGAACAGCTAGAACAGGTACTCATTATAGTCAGTAGAGCTATTCTTATGTCCGTGTTGGTTTGTGAACCGTGTGTCGATACAAAAACTAAGTATGTATACATCACTTTTTTTCCAGCATTACAGATAAAGAGTAGCAATAAAAGGCTCTGGGTCAGTGAAAATCCCTGATTAAGGCTACTTTCACATTAGTGTTTTTTAGCGCTGCGCTTCGTGCGCAATTGAAACGCATGCAAAAAAACGCATCATGCTTTTTGCATGCGTTTGCATTATTTAGGCGCATGCATTTTAACCAGTTTCTAGCCATGTTAACTCTTAAAACGCATGCAATTTTAAACGCAGGAGTGCGCATATCCATGCGCACGCCTGCGATCCCATAGACTGTAATGTGATTTTTTTGGCGCATTCTGTGCGCAAGCATTTTTTTGACACATGTTGGATCGACCAAAAATGCAACAAGTTGCGTCCGGCGCGCCTAGGCGCACACTACAAAAAAAATGCATGAGCACGAAAGCGCATAGAAACGCATGGAAACGCTAGACTATGCGCCCCAATGTTAAACATATGGGGGCAGGGCGCATGCGCATGGACGCGCACGATGCGCTGCAATAAAAAACATTAATGTGAAACACAGAACAGCATAGGAGAAAATTTGCAATCTATGTATTCATCATATACAGGGTGGGCCATTTATATGGATACACCTAAATAAAATGGGAATTGTTGGTGATATCAACTTCCTGTTTTTGGCACATTGGTATATAGCAGGAGGGAACTTTTCAAGATGGGTGGTGACCATGACGGTGATTTTGAAGTCGGCCATTTTGTATCCAACGTTATTTTTTTCAATGGGAAGAGGGTCATGTGACACATAACACTTATTGAGAATTTCACAAGAAAAACAATGGTGTGCTTGGTTTTAACATAACTTTATTCTTTCATAAGTTATTTACAAGTTTATAACCACTTATAAAATGTGTTCAAAGTGCTGCCCATTGTGTTGGATTGTCAATGCAACCCTCTTCTCCCACTCTTGACACACTGAAAGCAACACCGCAGAAGAAATGCTAGTCTAAGGGGGTCAGATTCCTTGTAGGAATGCTCAGACCTGACACCCATAATGTGGTGGTGCACCATCTTGCTGGAAAAACTCAGGGAACGTGCCATCTTCAGTGCATAAAGAGGGCAACACATCATCATGTAGCAATATCAGATATCCAGTGGCATTGAGGTTTCCATTGATGAAGAATGGCCCCACTATCTTTGTACCCCATATACCACACCATACCATCAATTATGGGTGTCAGGTCCGAGCATTCCTACATGAACAGATTCCTGGAAAATGGATGGGTCATTGTGGGCCAGTCGAATGGCCACTAAGGTCTCCCGATCTGACCCCATTAGACTTTTATCTTTGGGGTCATCTGAAGGCAATTGTCTATGCTGTGAAGATACAAGATGTGCAACATCTGAAACAATGGATACTGGAAGCCTGTGCCAGCATTTCATCTGCGGTGTTGAAAACAAGCACACCATTGTTTTTCTTATGAAATTCTTGGGTACTGATGGTGACTCACCATTTCGGTATTTTTCACCCACTCCTGATATTGGCTTCCAAATACTGATGTAAAATACTCACCAAATACTGAATGTGTGAACGTGGCCTAACAAGCTACTTGCAGCGCTAACTCTTGATTTTTTTTATCTTGTATGGAAGTGCTCAAGGAAAAAGTATTTTTACTTTTTACTTTTTTTATTATTTAACAAGTTGCTCCCATACGATGTGAAGATAGCGGCGTGTAACAGGAAATATGGTCGTAGACGACGTAAATTGAAATGTAAAATGAATTCCCGGCTTTTGGATGACATCATCTGTACATCGCACATGTACAAACATGTGAACTGTGCAGGGGAAGGTTTCTCCTATGGGATAAGTTATGAATTCTGATGCTTCTCATATTATTTTTGCTTTGTATTAACAAGAAGCAACTCTTTTCTCTTATCGCTCCAGATAAGAAATTGAAATGTAGCTCCTCACCTTTCTTTTCCATTCCAGAGAAATTGTTTCATTTTTTTCTCATCAGACATTTGCTTTTTCATTATTCTTTCAATGTAATCGAAGGACAGAAACGGATCATAAAGAAAACCAATGGCAGCTGCCTAACGTAAAAAGGAACAAACAGAGAAACAAGTTTATAGTTTCCGACAAAAACAAGGTAAAAGCAAATTAAAATTATTCCCATATATACAGCATGTCATTGAGCATGGAGAATGTGAAGACCGTATGAAATACTTACTCCATGAGGAATAGGCAGTAATTACTATGAAAACGGATCTGTCTATGCTTATTTCTAAAAAACAAAAAACTAGTAAAATGGTTTTACTGTGTAAATTGTCAGCTTTACCCTTTTCTTTTAATCATATTTTCTCTTGTGCTTTATGTTTTAGTGCTGAACAGCTTTCTTTTTTTGATTTCTCCTAATTGTGGATTCATGTAAGAAGGCTGCAGGAAATATTATGAAGGCTTTGCCAAAATCGCAAAGTGTAGATAATTTCTTCAGCAATTACGGCATTGTTTTGTGAAAAGTGTGAAGCAGGCAATATGTTTGCACACAATGTTTGTCTGGAGCAAGTTCAACATTTGTGCGTCTGAAGGTGAAGATGCTTTGTCGATTTGCTGCCAATAGCACTGTAAACAGATATCGGGCAGTCCAGCTCGCAGATGGCAAGAGCGCCGATTGGCGACAGTGCCAGTTACAACAGTGAATGGTGTTTAACTCTTCCATGATGCTGCTGAAACGCTCGTCTCCTACTATCATTGATTTCCCACATTTTAGAATTTTCACATTGAAAGAGTTTCTACGTATCTTTGTAAGTCAACTTGTTAATTAAAGGGAATTTTTGCCACTTAGGCTGGGGTCACATTAGCATATAGCATCCGATGCGGGACACTTGGCACAAACTCTGCTGCGAGCCTGAGCCAAGTGTCATTTCACTGTGATCCTATCCTCTCACTTGCGATAATGGGATCACAAGTAAGAAGAAGGAGGGATTAATTTCTCCATCTTCTCCATTGCCTGTTTTGATGTATATCAGACTGCACTTGGATGACATCCGAGTGTGATCTGATGTTTTGCATGTACCCATTGACTGGTATGGGTGCGCGCCATGTGGGATACGCTGCCAAACGCAGCATGCAGCTTTTTTTCTCATGCCAAATCACAGGTTTGCTCTGCCTCATTGAATAACACTGGTGCAGGAAGACTGCATTGCGAGATTTAATTGCATTGTACTCCTCCATGTTATACACCAGTGTGAGTGAACCCTTAATCCGAGAACCATATAATGTAGAGTCAGAGACCCTGATTACAGCGACCTGTCACTTACTGATTTGAGAAAATCACTCTTTATCAACAGGAGATTATCACTAGAGGACTAGTAAACCTGCTGCCATGTAGTCCTCCAAATTTATGAGCTCTGTATAACCCCGCTCCCACCACTGATTGGCAGCTTTCAGTCTCTGCACAGCATAAACAGAAAGCAGCCAATCAAAGGTGTGAGCGGGGTTATACAAAGCACAACATTCAGAGAACTGCTAGATCTGCAGCAGAGAAAACAGTGATTTTATCAAAACTGCAGCAAGCAGCTCAGTAAGTGACACATCGGTGGAATCACGGTCTCTGCCCTTACATGATGATGCTCTCAGATGGGGTAGCAAATACCTAGCAACAGATTACTTTAACAGTGAAAAAAGTCATTTGATCTCAATTTTATTTGTCATTCTAAATAATTCTTGATCTTTAAACAACATGTGATCATGCCAATTTTTATTATCCACACGTCGCTTTTATTGAACAGTTAGCATTTCACATGAATAACCCCTTCCTGACATCAGACGTACTATCCCGTCCATGGGACCCGGGCCCCTATGCCCATGGACGGGATGGTACGTCTACCGCGATCAGCGTCGCCCACGTGGTGAGCGCTGCTGATCACGGCCGGGTGTCAGCTGATTATCACAGCTGACACCCGGCACAATGTGTCAGGGGTGGTCACGGACCACCCCCGACACGTTAACCCCTTGCACACCGCGATCAAACATGATCGCGGTGTACCGGGGGTTAAAGGGAAGCATCGGCAGGGAGGGGGCTCCCTCCGTGCTTCCCTGAGCCCCCCACGGCAGCGCAATGTGCAGCGCTGCTGCCGGGGGCTCCTTTCCTGCAGGCCCCCGAATCCAAGATGGTGACGGGGCCTTCGGGGGCCTGCAGGAAGCTGGCTTCCTCAGTGCCTGCAAAGCGCAGGCATGAGGAAGCCTTGTGCACTGCCTGTGACAGATCGCTGATCTGTCACAGTGATCTGTGATGTGACAGATCAGCGATCTGTCACAGAACAGTGATGTACCACCTGGGACTATTTAATAAAGTAAAAAAAAAATAAAAAAAAGTGTTAAAATAATTTTTAAAAAATCGCCAAATAAATTACAAAAAAAAAAAAAAATATTCCCCCAAATAAATCCATTTTTTGAAAATAAAAAAAAAACAATAAAAGTACACATGTTAGGTATCACCGCGTCCGTAACGACCCGCCCTATAAAACTGTCCCATTAGTTAACCCCTTTAGTGAACCCCTTAGAAAATAAAAATAAAAAACAAAGCAAAAAATAATGATTTATTATCATACCGCCAAACAAAAAGTGTAATAACGCGCGATCAAAAAGACTCATATAAATATCCATGGTACCGCCGAAAACGTCATCTTGTCCCGCAAAAAACGAGCCACAACACAGCATCATCAGCAAAAAATTAAAAAAGTTATAGCTCACAGAATAAAGCGATGCAAAAATAATTATTTTTTTTATAAAATAGTTTTCATTGCATAAAACCGACAAAACATAAAAAAACGACCTAAATGAGGTATCGCTGTAACCGTACTGACCCGATGAATAAAACCGCTTTATCAATTTTACCGCACGCGGAACGGTGTAGACGCACCCCCCCAAAAGAAATTCATGAAACGCTGGTTTTTGTTCATTCTGCGTCCCAAAAATCGGAATAAAAAGCGATCAAAAAATGTCACGTGCCCGAAAATGGTACCAATAAAAACGTCAACTCGTCCCGCAAAAAATAAGACCTCAAATGACTCGGTGGGTCAAAATACGGAAAAATTATAGCTCTCAATATGTGGTGATGAAAAAACTATTTTTACAATAAAAAGCGTCTTTTAGCGTGCGACAGCCGCCAAACATAAAAACCACCATAAATAGTAAATCAAACCCCCCCGTTATCACCCCCTTAGTTAGGGAAAAATAATAAAATAAAAAAAATGTATTTATTTCCATTTTTCCATTACGGTTAGGGTTAGGGTTAGGGTAGGGTTAGGGTTAGGGTTAGGGCTGAGATTAGGGTTAGGGGTGTGTTGGGGCTCGGGTTGGAGTTAGAATTGGGGGTTTCCACTGTTTGGGCACATCAGGGGCTCTCCAAACGCAACATGGCGTCTGATTTCAATTCCAGCCAATTCTGAGTTGAAAAAGTCAAATGGTGCTCCTTCCCTTCCAAGCTCTGACATGCGCCCAAACAGTGTTTTACCCCCACATGTAGGGTATCAGCCTACTCAGGACAAATTGCAAAACAATTTTTGGGGTCCAATTTCTCCTGTTACCCTTAGAAAAATAAAAAATTGGGGGCAAAAATATCATTTTTGTGGAAAAAAATGATTTTTTTATTTTCACGTCCAAGCGTTATAAACTTCTGTGAAGCACTTGGGGGTTCAAAGTGCTCACCACACATCTAGATAAGTTCTGTGGGGGGTCTAGTGTCCAAAATGGGGTCACTTGTGGGGAGTTTCAATAGTTTAGGTACATCAGGGGCTCTCCAAACGCACATGACACCCGCAGACCATTCCATCAAAGTCTGCATTCCAAAACGTCACTACTTCCCTTCCGAGCCCCGACGTGTGTCCATACAGTAGTTTTCTCCCACATATGGGGTGTCAGCGTACTCATGACAAATTGGACAACAACTTTTGGGGTCCAATTTCTCCTGTTACCCTTGGGAAAATGAAAAAATTGGGGACGAATTGATCATGTTTGTGGAAAAAATACGATTTTTTTATTTTCATGCCCGGGCATTATAAACTTCTGTGAAGCCCTTGGGGGTTCAAAGTGCTCACCACACATCTAGATAAGTTCCTTAGGTGGTCTCGTTTCCAAAATGGGGTCATTTGTGGGGGGTTTCCACTGTTTAGGTACATTAGGGTCTCTCCAAAGGCAACATGACACCCGCAGACCATTCCCTCAAAGTCTGCATTCCAAAACGTCACTACTTCCCTTCCGAGCCCCGACGTGTGTCCATACAGTAGTTTTCTCCCACATATGGGGTTTCAGCGTACTCAGGACAAATTGGAGAACAACTTTTTGGGTTCAATTTCTCCTGTTACCCTTGGGAAAATAAAAAAAATTGGGGACGAATTGATCATGTTTGTGGAAAAAATACGATTTTTTTATTTTCATGCCCGGGCATTATAAACTTCTGTGAAGCCCTTGGGGGTTCAAAGTGCTCACCTCACATCTAGATAAGTTCCTTGGGGGTCTAGTTTTCAAAATGGGGTCATTTGTGGGGGGTTTCCACTGTTTAGGTACATTAGGGGCTCTCCAAAGGCAACATGACACCCGCAGACCATTTCATCAAAGTCTGCATTCCAAAACATCACTACTTCCCTTCCGAGCCCCGACGTGTGCCCATACAGTAGTTTTCTCCCACATATGGGGTATCAGCGTACTCAGGACAAATTGGACAACAACTTTTGGGGTCCAATTTCTCCTGGTACCCTTGGGAAAATAAAAAAATGGTGACTAAAAGATCATGTTTGTGGAAAAAATACAAATTTTTTATTTTCACGCCCGGGCGTTATAAACTTCTGTGAAGCACTGGGGGGTTCAAAGTGCTCACCACACATCTAGATAAGTTCCTTGGGGGGTCTAGTTTACAAAATGGTGTCATTTGTGGGGGGTTTCCACTGTTTAGGTACATCAGGGGTTTTCCAATCGCGACATGGTGTCCGATCTCAATTCCAGCCAAAAACGTCAAATGGCGCTGCTTCCCTTCCGAGCTCTGCCATGCGCCCAAATAGTGGTTTACCCCCACATGTGGGGTATCAGCGTACTCAGGACAAATTGCACAATAACTTTTAGGGTCCTGTTACCCTTGGAAAAATAAGAATTGAGGGTGAAAAGATCATTTTTGTTTAAAAAATATGATTTTTTAATTGTACGGCTTTATGTTATAAACTTCTGTGAAGCCCTTGGGGGTTTAAAGTTCTCACCACACATCTAGATAAGTTCCTTAGGGGGTCTAGTTTCCAAAATGGTGTCATTTGTGGGGGGTTTCCACTGTTTTGGTACATCAGGGGTTTTCCAATCGCGACATGGTGTCCGATCTCAATTCCAGCCAAAAATGTCAAATGGCGCTGCTTCCCTTCCGAGCTCTGCCATGCGCCCAAATAGTGGTTTACCCCCACATGTGGGGTATCAGCGTACTCAAGACAAATTTCACAATAACTTTTAGGGTCCTGTTACCCTTGGGAAAATAAAATTTGGGGTGAAAAGATCATTTTTGTGGAAAAAATATGATTTTTTAATTGTACCGCTGTACGTTATAAACTTCTGTAAAGCCCTTGTGGGTTCAAAGTTCTCGCCACATATCTAGATAAGTTCCTTGGGGGGTCTAGTTTCCAAATTCGGGACACTTGTAGTGGGTTTCCACTGTTTAGATACATCAGGGACTCTCCAAACGTGACATGGCGTCCGATCTGAATTCCAGACAATTTTGCATTGAAAAAGTCAAACGGCGCTCTTTCCATTCTGAGCTCTGCCATGCGCCGAAACAGTTGTTCCCCCCCACATATCAGGTATCAGCGTACTCAGGACAAATTGCACAATAACTTTTGCAGTCCAATTTCTCCTGTTACCCTTGGTAAAATAAAAAAAATTGAACCTGAAGTACTTTTTTTGTGAAAAAAAGTTAGATGTTCATTTTTTTTTTTAAATATTCAAAAAAATTCCTGTGACGCACCTAAAGGGTTAATAAACTTCTTGAATGTGGTTTTGAGCACCTTAAGGGGTGCAGTTTTTAGAATGGTGTCACTTTTGGGTATTTTCTATCATATAGACCCCTCAAAGTGGCTTCAAATGTGATGTGGTCCGTAAAAATAAAATGGTGTTGTAAAAATGAGAAATCGCTGGTCAACTTTTAACCCTTATAACTTCCTAACAAAAAAAAATTTTGGTTCCAAAATTGTGCTGATGTAAAGTAAACATGTGGGAAATGTTAGTTATCAAGTTTTTTGGGTGCCATATCTCTGTGATTTAAGGGCATAAAAATTCAAAGTTGGAAAATTGCAAAATTTTCAAAATTTTCGCCAAATTTCCATTTTTCTCACAAATAAACGCAAGTTATTTGAATGAAATTTTACCACTAACATGAAGTACAATATGTCATGAGAAAAAATTGGCATAATCACCGGGATCCATGGAAGCATTCCAGAGTTATGACCTCATAAAGGTACAGTGGTCAGAATTGTAAAAATTGGCCCGGTCATGAACGTGCAAACCACCCTTGGGGGTGAAGGGGTTAAAGGATTTGCCATGGAAAATAGTTTTCCCAAGGACCCAGACTGGTTTAAGAAAGTTAAAAATAGTTACCTTAGGCTGGTTTTACACTTACCATGATTTTGCGGGCTGATTTTGCTGCCCCAATAGATTTCTATGGGGCCGCAAAATCGGACCACAAAAATTCCACGGTGCGCCGTGTGCAGTACGGCCGTGAGGGCTGTTTTTGCGGCTGTGATAAAAGATCGATCTTGTTCAATCTTTTTCATGGCGTACGGACATGGAAGTTTGTTTTTTGAGGCGCACCATCACTTCCGATTTTGCGGAATGCCGTTTTTTTTTTCCAATACTATTTCCATAGTATTGGGAAAATGAAAATCGGCTCTTCGCAAACTTTTGTGGCAGACCACAAAAAATGCGGTTATACAGCCCGCAAAAACTGGCCGCAATAACAGGCCGCAAAAAAAGCGGCAAATGTAAAAGCAGTCTTATACTCAGCTACTCAATCCCACCAGCTCTCATATTACTAGATCCCCGCTAGTCTTTTCTACTTAGTCCTATCTTGACACACAGTAAATAGACTAAAATGCTGACTATGCAGATCATCAGTCTCAGTGGTTGCTATAGCTAGTGACCGAGTGAACAGGCATCTGCAGTCATTTTTAAAAATTATAGCATAATAATAATAATAATAATAATAATGTCGCCATGCAGTTTTCTTCTAATCCATGCAGTGTCAAATAATTTCTGTATCTTTGTGTAAAATAATTCTACAGTGGTCAAATAACCATACATTACCCTTTATAAATAATACCACCATATAATGAGCATATAAAATTAACTATTATACAACTGCATACCACAAAACAATTTCAAATAATAATAAAATCACTAAAGTGGCAATGACACCATGTTATATTACCAAGAATTGTAATTAATTCACCATATAGTATCAATGTTATGCTGCTATACAGTACTAATATGACATAAGTGGAAAGCTCAAATAATACCGCCACATATTACCCAAACATTTATTCATATAATGTTTAAATAATATATCTGTAAACAATCAGAAGAATCTCCCTATAAAGAGCTATGGTAATACCGTTGTGCAGAATTATTATTTACCGCCATTCAGTGCAGCAATAAAACAAAAACTAGTGCTCACATTTTAAAGTATTCAAATAATATTGCCATAAGTGTAACCTTAGACATGATAGATTAGTTGCACATACATTTGTTGTGTCAGAGGTTTTTTCCATAGTTAGGCTGGTTTCACATTAGCGCTTTTTAAGCGCACGCACAGCCGGGGGTAGCTCCGCCCCCGAGCCGGCTCTCTGCCCGGCGTGCCCGCCCCTTGCTTGTAGCGCCGCCTCCTAGCGCACAGCAGCGCCTGCGATCGGCGCACCCTATCTTTAGCATAGGGTGCGCAGATCGTGCGCAGGCCGTGCGCTAGTTGCGCTTTGACCTGCGCTGCGCACTTTTGACGGTGCGCCGAGCACGCCGAAATCCGAAAAGTTTGATTTTGGTGCGCACGGCGCACCGTCAAAAGTGCGCAGCGCAGGTCAAAGCGCAACTAGCGCACGGCCTGCGCACGATCTGCGCACCCTATGCTAAAGATAGGGTGCGCCGATCGCAGGCGCCGCTGTGCGCTAGGAGGCGGCGCTACAAGCAAGGGGCGGGCACGCCGGGCAGAGAGCCGGCTCGGGGGCGGAGCTACCCCCGGCCGTGCGTGCGCTTAAAAAGCGCTAATGTGAAACCAGCCTTACTACTGTTTTTAAAAAAGCCAAGAAATCATTCAGAAAGGTAATTTTACGGCAGGATGATTTAGTGCGAATGATTAACCTAATAATAAAACATAATAATTATTACCATAGCTTACCTGGCTGAGCAAATTCAAAATGATAATTGATTTCCATAATATTCCACTTTTGCGTCCACTGGAAGCGAAGGCTTATATTGGTCATAGGCAGATACTGTTGGAAAATAACACTGGCCATTGACTATTTAGCTCTTTCGCACAGTCATGGAGCTCCTGTGCATGTCCAAACCAAAAAATTTTGCACTTTAGTCACAATCAAGCAATACATAAACAGTATGCTCTCCTCAACACCAAGATGGAAAAGTCATTCCATTTTGAAAATCAAAGGATGGATAGACATGTTACTGGTATGCAAATGATGAAAAATATGGAAACAAAATTTTCAAAATATTTTGATTTATTCAGTATGACATATACTCACCATTAGCATAAACCCACACACTTACACATATTGGCTTCTATCAATGAGGTTATTAATGGTTGTCTGAGGTTCTACCATGCTAAGTGCACATAGATACACAAATCATCAACATCCACTGCTGGCAGCTCCTTTTGCAATTTCCAACCAATTATGTCCCAGATGTTCTTGATGTGCGACAAGTCCAGAGATGGTGTAGGTCATGGTAGGATGTGTAAACTATGCAGTCTGCTCACAGAATAATGAGAAAAATGCAGCCTGGTAAAGGGAGCTGCCAGCTGTGGATCTTGATGATTGCTTAAATGCATTCAGCATGGAGAGCATTCCTCAGACAACCATTAATAACATTCAAAGTCAATTCAGTCAAGGCGTGTAAAGGCAGGGATTTCTGAGTGTGACACTTATATTGGAAAATGAAAAAATCAAGATCTGTTCAAAATGTTGTGTTTAATTTGTACATAATTTGCATATCATGAATATGTCTATTGAGTCTCTGATTTTCATAATTTCATGTATAGAAAAAGAGAGACAGGGAGCGTTCATGAGAAGAACCTGGTGGTCTAAGGGACTGTGCGGCTAAAAGGGCCGAGGGGCCACTAACCTCATGGAGTTGTGCACCCCTGCACAACCCCGGTGAGAATGAGGAAGTGAGGAAGACAGAACTCCATGCTGACATCACAGGATCTAAACATGTGACCGCGAGGAGGCCTTGCTGGAGTCACGTGATCGCAGGTCCTTTCGCCAAGGAATCAAAGTAACTGCGGCCATAGCTGCTACTGTGGCGTGCCCTCAATGAGGGATAGGAATGGGGAAACAAGAAATGGCGCGGTCTTTAGGAGCACTGCGCAGTTGCAGCAGGGTGTCTGCTCTGACCTTATAAGAGTCTTATAATAATAAGGCATAATCTACACAATCTCTTTTTGTTTGAAATGTATTGTCAGAGTTTTTCATATAGTATATACAGTGGGGGAAAAAGTATTTAGTCAGCCACCAATTGTGCACGTTCTCCTTTTCATCACACCAAACTGCTTGCCTATTGCAGATTCAGTCTTCCCAGCCTGGTGCAGAGTTACAATTTTGTTTCTGGTGTCCTTCGACAGCTCTTTGGTCTTCACATAGTGGAGTTTGGAGTGTGACTGTTTGAGGTGGTGGGCAGGTGTCTTTTATACTGATAACAAGTTCAAACAGGGGCCATTACTACAGGTAATGAGTGGAGGACAGAGGAGCCTCTTAAAGAAGAAGTTACAGGTTTGTGAGAGCCTGAAATCTTGCATGTTTTTAGGTGGCCAAATACTTATTTTCCACCATACTATGCTAAATAAATCTTGTCAAATCAGACAAAGTGATTTTCTGGATTTGTTTTCTCATTTTGACTCTCATAGTTGTGGTCTGCCTATGATGTCAGTTACAGGCCTCTCTCATCTATTTAAGTGGGAGAACTTGCACAATTGGTGGCTGACTAAGGCTAAGTTAACATTAGTGTTCAGGGGTTTTGCGGATGGCTGCGTACTTCCACCGTTAAGCTCCTCCTACTTCTGCATACTTCTTCATGCGTCCTGCGTACCTATCTTCAACATTGGGTAAGCAGGACATGCGGATGTGTCGCTTTGACGCACCCGCCATCCGCACAAAACGCAACTTGTTGCATTCCCATGCGGTCAGTGGGCATGTCAAAACAGCGCATCCGCATGTCCTGGGTACCCAATGTTAAAGATTGGTACCCAGGATGCATGCAGGAGTATGCGGAGCTTCACGGAGGAAGTATGCAGCCCTCCGCAAAGCCCCCAAATGCTAATGTGAACTTAGTCTAAATACTTTTTTCCCCCTGTTTCTATACATATATTTATTTGTTTTACTAATTTATGTAGCACTAGTAATTTCACAGCACTTTACAAACATTATTGGCACTGTCCCCATTGGGGCTCACAATCTAGATTTCCTTCCAGTTTGTCTTTGGAATGTGGGAGGAAACCAGAATACCAGGAGGAAACCCACGCAAACACGGGGAGAACATACATACTCCTTGCAGATGTTGTCCTTGGTGAGATGTGAACACAGGACTCCAGCGCTGCAATGCTGCAGTGCTAACCACTGAGCCACCATGCTGATCATATATAGGGAGCACTGACAGCACACTCCCAACAAAACAGAATGAGTGCATAATACATTACTGTATATGCAGTCATGGCCAAAAATATTTGCACCATTGAAATTGTTCCAGAAAATTAAGTAGTATTTATTTCAGAATTAATGCAGTTACACATGTTTTGTTATACACATTTTTATTTCCTTTATGTGTAATGCAATAACAAAAAAAGCTGAGAAAAAAGGCAAATTGCACAGAATTTAACACAAAACCTCAAAAATCGGTCTGACAAAATTGTTGGCGCCCTCAACCTAATATTTGGTTGCACACTATTTGGAATAATTAACTGCAATAAATCATTTTCTATAATCATAAACAAGCTTCTTATACATGTCAACTGGAATTTTGGACCAATCTTCTCTTTTAAACTGCTACAGGTCTTTTATATTTGAAGGGTGGCTGCTCCCTACAGTAATTTTAAGGCCGGAGTCACACTAACCTGCGCAAAATACGGTCCGTAGTTTACTTGCGTGATACGGATGAATGACCACTAAATAGTGCTCCGTAGGTCATCCGTAAGCAAGGTGAGGTCGCGTATTTTGCGCATGTCTGCATCCGTATGTAATCCGTGTGGCATCCGTATGCAATCCGTATGGCGAGATTTTCTCACAGCCTTGCAAAATGGACATTTAACGGTTTTGAGGCCTGCAAACAATTTAAGTCATTAGCCTGCACCCTATTTAGACACTCAGAAACAGGTGGATGCCTACATTCTGTACATTTGTCACCTTGCTTTCAAAAGGTGTGTTGGTGTTCTTTGTGCAGCATGGCAGAGGGTCTGCGATTCAATACAACTGAGCAGGTTCTCTGTACCTGGCTTTTGTCACGGCGCTTTGGGCAACCATACCCAGTGATAGTGGATCCGCGGAGGAGGAGACGCATGTGGGTACATCCACTTTTGAGGCAACGACTCACAAGAGGTCATTTTCACCGCCTCTATTCTTCTCTGCGGGAGCATCCGGATAAATTTTACCAGTACTGTCGCATGAGCATTTCCACATTTGATCGACTCTTGGAGACAGTGCGCCCTGGGATAACCTTTCAGGACACAAGGATGCGCAAAGCCATACCTGCAGAGGAGCGACTTCTACTCACAATACGGTATGTACTACACAACCACATTCTCTATGTTCCTAATGTGTGTGCTAAATTATGTTTTTTGGCCTTCTTGGACAAAGTTTAATGCCCTCATCTTACTCCAAATATGTTTCACCTGGCACAGCAGAATGTTACATCTAATATGTCCTGCATATCACTTAGTCATTGTGCCACCAAATATGTGTGTGTTCTTCTCTCTCATTTCCTACCAAGTATGGTCGGCATGTAACTGATTTTTTTTTACTTTAGCCATTCTAAACTTTACTATTTCTGTTGTTCTACAGCTTCCTGTCCACTGGCCTGTCTTATGCCGCCCTCCACCATGAGTTTCTCATTGGAAAGTCAACCATTTCAGGCATAGTGAGGTCTACATGTGCAGAAATCTGGACAAGACTCCATCAGGTGGTCATGCCCGAGCCCAAGATGGAAGACTCGTTAAGGATATCAAAGGACTTTGAGGAGGACTGCCAGTTTTCAAATTGTATTGGGGCCCTGGATGGCAAACATATCAGGGTGCGTAAGCCGCCGAACTCAGGCTCCCAATTCTTCAATTATAAACAATACTTTTTTGTTGTATTGTTGGCTATGGTAGACCCTCAATACAAGTTTATAATTGTTGACATTGGGGCCTATGGAAGGACGGGAGACTCTAGAGTCTTCAATACTTCCATAATGGTTCAGCGGCTACGCACCAACCAGTTGGATCTACCACCACCACGCCAGCTGCCAGGCTCCCCCGAACAATCAGTCCCTTATGTCCTTGTGGCAGATGAGGCCTTTCAGTTATCGCGCAATGTCATGAGGCCATATCCCCGGTGCAACCTTGACCACAGGCGCAGAATTTTTAACTTGCGCCTATCACGTGCTAGGCGACTGGTGGAGTGTTCCTTTGGGATTCTTTGTGCCAAATGGCGGGTACTCCAGTCTGCCATTCAGTTGAGTGAGCAAAATGTGAATGAAGTTGTGAAAGCCTGTGTTGTTCTGCATAACTTCACCAGGATACATGATTGTTCCTCCTCTGATGGTGTTGTGCGTAGGCCAGACAATGTGCGCAGGGTGAGACCACCTATGAACCCTCAACGTAGACCACTCTCTGGCCTAAAAGTGCGTGATATTTTCACTAATTACTTTATCTCACCTGAGGGGGCAACTTCTTGGCAAGAGCATGCTGTGTCTATGTTATAATTTGTTTCTTTAAGTGTGTCTAAATATATAGTACTCATGCCTTTATGATTCTATGAGTGTTTCATTGCATTGGTTGGTGTCTGTTAGTATGTTGTGAGGGATTGTGAAAAATCACACAGAGACCTTAACTAGAGTAGACAAGTTTTTAGTTTTGCCTTTTTTTTTTTTTTGTTTTGCTTAAAGGCAAACATAATATTGCCATAAGACAAATTTGGCAATGGCCAAAATGACCCTTTGTGCCTTCTTTAACTTGTTGTAAAATTAACATTACATAACAAAACAGCAACAAACATTAGGCAATAACAACATTGCTGCATGACTAGATTAAACTAGATTTGCCAACAAAAGGTGAGCTCCATCACCAAAATAAAGGCAACAAGATAACACTAACATTTCCTCATAATGTTATCCAATCATAGAAAGATTCCACCATGACAGGCAAGGCTACCTCACAGCCTTCACACAGATATTACCTGTCTGTAGAACAGACAATATTTAAGCATGCTATACCGGAAAGGATGAAAATACAAAACTCACTTGTTAAGACATAGAGAGAGCGTGATATTCTGAATGCTGGTCTCCTTAATTATTTTACTAGAGATTGCTAACAAAAAAGGTGACTACTTAACTAAGGCGAGCACGCCTTTCCTAGGCGTTAGCAAGTGAGTAGTGTATTTTCATCCTTTCATTTTACAGTATAGCGCATTTAAATATTCTCTTTTTTACACACATGTAATATCTGTCTGAAAGGCGTGAGGTAGCGTTGCCTGTCATGATGGATTGTTTCATATGTTTGGAAAACATTGTTTAAAAATGTGAATGTTAAATTATGTTCTAAATGTTGGTGAAGGAGAACACCTGTTTTTTCATTTATATTAGGAGCACCAGTTACATCTCACTGGACATCTCCACCCATCAGAATCATAAATCCTCATAGGTTGGGGAAGGGGAACGTGGAAGAACAGCCTGTGGGTGCTGCTGGACATTGTGGCCAACATCGCCCTGTGTGGGGCCATACTGTTGCCCATGATGCTGGAATTGTCCAGCCTCCTGGGACTGTTGGGGATACTGGCCAGAGTAATGATGATGGTGAGGGGCTTCTTGTTGGCTCTGGTAGGCCCGTGGCTCATACCCACCAAGATAGCCAGATCGTCCCCAACCAGGTTGGGACCAGCCCCCAACACTGGGTGGGTACAAGTGGCCATATTGGTGGGGTTGGCTTGAGGAAGACATTTGTGGCTGCGGAATAGAAGATTGGGTAGGGGGAGGAAGGGGTTGAGGTGTTGGCCCATGTATTAGGGGCTGTTCAGACCCTGCTTGAGCAAGCATCTGTGTGGATGGTCTCATGCGCATTAAATTTCATGGTGAGAGCTGCCACCTCTCCAGAAAATCAAAAACCTCATATGGGGTATTGGGGGGGGTGCTTGCATCAAGCAGGATCTGAATACATCCCCTAATACAGAGCCGGACCTCACGGGTAAGGGCACGGAGATAAAGGGTGAGGCTATGTGCATAGGCCAAGGACAACATCTGCAAGGAGTTTGTATGTTCTCCCCGTGTTTGCGTGGGTTTCCTCCGGGTACTCCGGTTTCCTTCCACACTCCAAAGACATACTGATAGGGAATTTAGATTGTGAGCCCCCATCGGGGACAGTGATGAAAATGTGTGCAAACTGTAAAGCGCTGCGGAATATGTTAGCGCTATATAAAAATAAAGATTATTATTATTATTATTATAGGCCTCCTCCCCATCATCTGTACTTACTCTCGACAAATAATTGAGCACCCCTGTGTCCACATTGGTCCTGCTCTCTTGAATAGTGACCTGGCGCCTTCTTCTTGTTCGCCATGATGCTAGAGCAGCCTGTGGGGAGGACCTGATCTGGGCAGTTGGGCTGCTGCTCAAGTTGCCCGACTCTTCCAGGATGGGTGAGGTGGCAGCAGCAGACCGTCCTGGTGGTGTTGTGTGTAGGCCAGCCATTGTGTGGTCTTGTGATGCCTCATCTTCAGCCATCCTTCTTGTAGGGGGAGAAGATGGGCCAGCCACCTCATCCCCTACAGGATCTATAATGGGCTCTGCCTCTGAGGCCGTTCCTCGATCCGTAAGGTTGGATTGAGTTCTGTTATGAAATAGAACAGAGGCAAAAATACATCAATATATTTGTCCCTGTAAAGTATTTGTGTAATGTATTTGTGTAATGTGGTGTGAGGTATGTACTTACGGTCTCAGATCCAGAATTGGGGCGAGGAAGTTCAGCCGGTCATAGTATATGTATTTTCTTTTCACATGTCCAGCATCCCCACTCCTGGACCGCTGCTGGCGTTCCCGGCGGAACTGGTCCCGGATGCTTCGCCAGCGTTTCATCACATCTTCCACTGCAATGTGACAGGAAAGATTGTCAAAATCACATGTTTGAGAGGTCATATTTTCTAACAGTAGTCTAGGCATGGGGCCTTTTGGGCGTGCGTTCTACCTATGGTGGCATATGTAATTGGGCCGATACACAGGGTCTCATTAGCTACACTTAAACTAATTTTATTGGCTAGGAGGATGAGGAGCTTGTGGCCTAACCCCTAATTATGGCTGTGTGAAGCCACATGTCACATCCAAATGTAACGGCCTCATGAGGCTAATAAAAGTACATGCACAGGAAGGGGGGTGCTGATTGTAGATTCATTTTTTAGCACGCGCTAAGGTTAATGATGTTTTTATGGTTGCACTTAGGAATTTTATGCTGCTCATCACGTGGTCTGTCACCAAAGTCATGGTACATCTGGCGACAGATGCGCCTCCATGACGCCTCCTTCCTTGTCCGGTTCGCATAGTTTGCATCGCGTGGGTCCCATATTTCGGGATGCTCCTGCACTAGCACAATTAGCATCTCAACATTAATGTATGTGGACGCCATGCTGCTGCTGTACTCCGTGGAGGCTTACTTCCTGGATGTCTGGAGCGGTTTTTGAGCTCATTTGCATGTCTAGGCTTCCTGATGATGGATTGGCCCATTTCCTGTCACCAGCCAAAAGACCTGCGTATTGCTCGCAGGTCACACTTGTGTTCCGTGTGTAATCCGTATTTTTTGCGCACCCATTGACTTGCATTGGCGTACTACGGGCGTAGTACGCTGACAATCGCAGCATGCTGCGATTGGCACGGAGCATAGGATACGGATGAGAAATATACGCCAGGTGTGAGTGACCCCATAGAAAATCATTTGTCCATGTCTAATGCGTGCTTTTAGTGCCTCTCACTCGCCCGTATTCCTCGCCAGTGTGACTCCGGCCTAAGTTCTCTCCACAGGTGTTTAATGGGATTTAGATCCAGACTCATTGCTGGCCACTTCAGAACTCTCCATCACTTTATTTCCAATCATTTCTGGGTTCTTTTTAAAGTATGCTAGGGGTCATTGTCCTGCTGGAAGACCCATGACCTGAGACTCAAACCCAACTTTCTGACAATGCATTGCAACACAAAATCGTTTGGTAATCTTCAGATTTCATGATGCCTTGCACACAGTCAAGGCACCCAGTGCCAAAAGAAGCAAAACATCCCCAAAACATCTCTGAATCTCCACAATATTTGACTTTAGGTATTGTGTTCTTTTCTTTGCTTGCATCATTACACATTTGGTAAACAGTAGTATCATGTGCTTTATCAAAAGTCTATCTTGGTCTTTTCTGTCTACAGGATGCTTTTCCAGAAGGACTTTGGTTTCATGTACATATTTGCAAACTGCAGTCTAAATTTTTTTATGTCTCTGTGTCAGGACTGGGGTCCTCCTGGTTCTCCTGCCATAGCGTTTCATTTCATTCAAATGTCAACAGATAGTTTGTGGTGACACTGATGCACCCTGACCCAGCAGGACAGATTGAATTTCTTTTGAACTTGTTTGAGTCTGTTTTTCCACATATGGACTATCCTGAGTTTCAACATCATCAATTTTTTTCTGTAGTCCACATCCAGGGAGACTTGTTAGAGTGCCATGGGTTGTAAAGTTCCTGATTACATTGTGCACCATGGACAAAGGAACATCAAGATCTCTGGAGATGTAACTTTAAGATTGTTGCTATTTCACAAGTCCTCAGACAGATCTCTTCTCCTCTTTCTGTTCTCTGTGCTTAGTGTGACACACTCTAACTTACAATGTAAATGCTGAGTAAACTTATCATCTTTCTACCTGGTTTCAGGTGTTATTTTCACCTGTTACTTGCCATAGGTGAGTTTGGACGAGCATCACATACTTGAAACAAAGTAGTTTACACACAATTTTGGGAAGCTGCCAACAATTTTGTTTGGTCCATTTTCAGGGTTTTGTGTGAAATTATGCCCAATTTGCCTTTTTTTCTCTTTTATTTTGTTGTTCCAATACACACAAAGGAAATAAACATGTGTATAGCAAAACATGTGTAATTGCAATAGTTTTCTGGGAGAAATACTTCATTTTCAGGAACAACTTCAACGTTGCCATTACTTTTGGCCATGATTATATAAGCTTTTCACTTTTTTTGTTGACTAATGATCTGCATAATATTTTGTAGACAGGTTCAACACACTGATGACATCTATGTTTCTTTTACTGATTGTTATGATGTGTTCATTTCTTGATGAAGAATTGAAATGACCACATGAATGTGGTCATTTCCTGATGAAGAGGTGCTTTACTCTTTTAAACGCGTCAAATAAAAACCATGTTTGAATAAATCACTGAGATTTGATGTCTTCCATACACCGCAATGCGGGAGGCATCCACAAAATCAAAAAGCTTGAAGATAAGAATAACTATTGATAAATGAATTACTACTGCGCTTAGAGTCACTGGTATCTATTGTCTTACTCAAATGGATTTGAAGAGAAAAAAAAATCAAAGTCCAGAGCACAATAAAAGAACCAGGTTTGGACAGAGAACAACAATAAGTAACACTAAAAAAGTCATATATATATCCCTTTGGATGCTTAATGCCAATTGTAGTGCAAGAAACCAAGATTACCTTGTAAAGCAGTAGGGGTTAACAGCCACAGAGGGGGAGGGCGGGCTCAGTCTCACAAGTGAACACTGATTCTGTGTTTGGAGATCCCAAAAGTCCTTCTGTAAATAATAACACTCCTCCGGAGGGTTACTGATTAAATGCTTCTTGCTTAAGAACTGCAGTAATCCTGTTAGCGATGCTACCCCGGCCAGTGGCAGCAGTCACTCTAATGGCAGGCTGGGTGGGAAAACACACTGAACTAGGTGCCTGAACTTCACACTATTGACCCATGGATCCACAGAAGCTATAAAAATGATTTAAAAGTGCTTTTTAGATAATAAATCAGGTTAGTACAATCTGATTAAGAACTATAACTGTACGTTAAATACCCCTTGGCTGGGTCCTTCCCTGGAGGAAGATCTGGCTAGTCTCGTGTTTGAGACTCTTAATTGAGGCTCCACGGACTTTGTGTTTATATTCGTATTTCCCAGGGAGCATTGCACCTAGGATTTCACTGATTGAGCGCCTTTGCCGGCTGCCACAGTGTTTTCTTTGACTGGTCTCCCTGAGGTCAGTGATTGTTTTGTGATGTTGGTCTACTAGGCATTGCTTCCATCTAGCCAGAATCCTACTCCACACTGATGAGGGGCAATACCCTGAAACAGCTGTCTGTGGATGGATACCTGGCCTTGGTATTTCCCTTGTCATATCTGTAAAATCATAAAAGAGCTGGATATTGACTTAAAGCGCCACTTAATATGGTGGTAATGGTGGTTTCCGAAAGGAGCCACGCCTTGGCTGGGTCCTTCCCTGGAGGAAGATCTGGCTAGACCCGTGTTTGAGACTCTTAAATGAGGCTCCACAGACTTTGTTTGTATATTCGTATTTCCCAGGGAGCATTGCACCTAGGATTTCACTGATTGAGCGCCTTTGCCGGCTGCCACAGTGTTTTCTTTGACTGGTCTCCCTGAGGTCAGTGATTGTTTTGTGATGTTGGTCTACTAGGCATTACTCCCACCTAGCCAGAATCCTACTCCACACTAATGAGGGGCAACATCCCGAAACAGCTGTCTGTGGATGGATACCTGGCCTTGGTATTTCCCTTGTCATATCTGTAAACTCGTAAAAGAGCTGGATATTGACTTAAAGGGCCACTTAATATGGTGGTAATGGTGGTTTCCGAAAAGAGCCACCCCTTGGCTGGGTCCTTCCCTGGAGGAAGATCTGGCTAGTCCCGTGTTTGAGACTCTTAAATGAGGCTCCACGGACTTTGTTTGTATATTCGTATTTCCCAGGGAGCATTGCACCTAGGATTTCACTGATTGAGCGCCTTTGCCGGCTGCCGCAGTGTTTTCTTTGACTGGTCTCCCTGAGGTCAGTGATTGTTTTGTGATGCAAAAATAATGAACAACACACTGACGACATCTATGTTTCTTTTACTGATTGTTATGATGTGTTCATTTCTTGATGAAGAATTGAAATGACCACATTTGATGTCTTCCACACACCGCAATGCGGGAGGCATCCACAAAATCAAAAAGCTTGAAGATAGGAATAACTATTGATCCATGGATCCACAAAAGCTATAAAAATGATTTAAAAGTGCTTTTTAGATCATAAATCAGGTTAGTACAATCTGATTAAGAACTATAACTGTACGTTAAATAAGACCCTAGTTTGCACTAATTTCTCCCTAGTGTTTTATCAAGGCGTAGATGTGAAGTTTCCTCCATTATTATGGCTTCTTATAGTTTTCTTATCTCAACCTGAAATTTCCAACATTTACATAATTTTGCACAAATTGTAAAATTTGAGAAAAAATGAAGAAATGCAAAGATACTAAAGAGATCAAAGAACTTTTCTTTTAATATTTGCTTCTGACTTAGGATGGAGGCTTTAATGCATCACTGTGATAAGCCCGATAGATTTCTTACCACCAGGCAACAGTGTATCCGTGTCTACAGAATAATAGACTGTCACTCCGCAGGCCCACCAGATATTTCTCGGTGTAACAATGTATGATATATAAAGGCTGTACAATTCTGGCAGCCTCTAATTAAGTATTTTCTCTGACATATGGTTTTTGGTGTCTCGTTTTCTTTTTGTACCTTTCTTTTCCCGTCTCATCTTATTTTTCTTCAGTGTCTTGTGACTTGGCCGCCTCACTCGCTTCCTTTTATCACAGCGTCGCTGGGATTTTCTAGGTCTATATTTATGTTTCTGCCATTCTGCATGGAGCTGTTAAGGCATGTGGCGGGGTGTCTAAATGCTCAGCAGTCTTCTCACAAAAATACAAACTGCTATTTTCATAAGTATTTCACAGCTTTGACAGGAGCGCAGGTAATAGCTAAGAAAAATTTGCATTAAAGAAATTATTTAATAAAAAAGTAAAGTTAGGAAACGTCTCCAATTACTGAGTAATTAAAAAGATATTTACTCTTGGATTCAATTAGCAAACAAAGATAACAAAGATAAATGCAGAATTTGGAACATTTAAAAATGTGGCAAATTTACTAAACCTGTCGACACCATAGACAACTTTTAGATGCACCAAATTTATCAAAGTGGTTCATGCTGTATGTCAAATTTGGGGTATCTGTAGACTTTATTATTTATTTATTATGCTTTGCTTATATACACTGCTCAAAAAAAATAAAGGGAATCAACAGAATCTAACTCCAAGTAAATCAAACTTCTGTGAAATCAAACTGTCCACTTAGGAAGTAAAACTGATTGACAATCAGACTCCAAAAGGACAGAAGTGTGAAACCAAAATATAGATAAAACAAATCTTTATTGACTATATAGTAAAAAACATAATAAAATTGCATTTGCATAAAGGGATTGAAAATGAACAGAATGAGCTCCAAGACGTCTTCAATGAAAGGATTATATATATATATGCAATCACGTATGCTTAGGTAAGATATGTAAAATAACCACATCACAATAAGGATTACAGATCATAATAAAGTGAAAAAATAGACTCCAAATAGATACTAAGTAAATCAGATGTTATATAAAATAAACTCCAAATAAATACTAAGTAGATCAGATGTCAAAAAAAACAGCAACGAAGTGGCTGCAAACCTAACAAAAAAGCTTTCCCAATGAATGATATGTAACAAAGTATAAGGTGCAGTAGTGCACAAGTGAATACCAATAACAGTCAGCAAGATATAAAGTGCAGTGTTAAAGAGGCAGGTTGTGGTTAGTGTATAAGTACAAATGCACAGTATGCTAATAAATAGCTATTTAACCATAGTGCTGCACATAGATTTAAGCTGACCGTCAATAAAGAGGCATATTTACCATGTAGACCAGCAGGGAGAAGGCCCCGATGCGCGTTTCACTAGAAACAAACATGATCGCGGTGTACCGGGGGTTAAAGGGAAGCATCGGCAGGGAGGGGACTCCCTCCGTGCTTCCCTGAGCCCCCCACGGCAGCGCAATGTGCAGCACTGCTGCCGGGGGCTCCTTTCCTGCAGGCCCCTGAATCCAAGATGGTGACGGGGGCCTTCGGGGGCCTGCAGGAAGCTGGCTTCCTCAGTGCCTGCAAAGCGCAGGCATGAGGAAGCCTTCTGCAGTCCCTGTGACAGATTGCTGATGTGTCACAGTGATCTGTGATGTGACAGATCAGCAATCTGTCACAGGACAGTGATGTCCCACCTGGGACTATTTAATAAAGTAAAAAAAAAATAAAAAAAAGTGTTACAATAAATTAAAAAAAATCGCCAAATAAATTAGAAAAAAAAAAAAATATTCCCCCAAATAAATCCATTTTTTAGAAATAATAAAAAAAAAACAATAAAAGTACACATATTAGGTATTGCCGTGTCCGTAACGACCCGCCCTATAAAACTGTCCCATTAGTTAACCCCTTTAGCGAACCCCTTAAAAAATAAAAATAAAAAACGAAGCAAAAAATAATGATTTATTATCATACCGCCAAACAAAAAGTGTAATAATGCGCGATAAAAAAGACGCATATAAATATCCATGGTACCGCTGAAAACGTCATCTTGTCCCGCAAAAAACAAGCTGCCACACAGCATCATCCACGAAAAAATAAAAAAGTTATAGCTCGCAGAATAAAGCGATGCAAAAATAATTATTTTTTATATAAAATAGTTTTCATTGCATAAAACCGACAAAACATAAAAAAAGACCTAAATAAGGTATCTCTGTAAGCGTACTGACCCAAAGAATAAAACCGCTTTATCAATTTTATCGCACGCGGAACGGTGTAAACGCACCCCCCAAAAGAAATTCATGAAACACTGGTTTTTGTTCATTCTGCGTCCCAAAAATTGGAATAAAAAGCGATCAAAAAATGTCATGTGCCTGAAAATTGTACCAATAAAAACGTCAACTCGTCCCGCAAAAAATAAGAGCTCACATGACTCGGTGGGTCAAAATACGGAAAAATTAGAGCTCTCAATATGTGGTGATGCAAAAACTATTTTTACAATAAAAAGCGTCTTTTAGCGTGTGACAGCCACCAAACATAAAAACCGCCATAAATAGTAAATCAAACCCCCGTTATCACCCCCTTAGTTAGGGAAAAATAATAAAATAAAAAAATGTATTTATTTCAATTTTTCCATTAGGGTTAGGGTTAAGGCTAGGGTTAAGGCTAGGGTTAGGGTTAGGGCTAGGGTTAGGGTAGGGTTAGGGCTAGGGTTAGGGTTAGGGCTAGGGTTAGGGTTAGGGCTGAGATTAGGGTTAGGGGTGTGTTGGGGTTCGGGTTGGAGTTAGAATTGGGGGTTTCCACTTTTTGGGCACATCAGGGGCTCTCCAAATGCAACATGGCGTCTGATCTCAATTCCAGCCAATTCTGAGTTGAAAAAGTCAAATGGTGCTCCTTCCCTTCCAAGCTCTGCCATGCGCCCATACAGTGTTTTACCCCCACATGTAGGGTATCAGCCTACTCAGGTCAAATTGCAAAACAATCTTTGGGGTCCAATTTCTCCTGTTACCCTTAGGCAAAAATATCTTTTTTGTGGAAAAAAATGATTTTTTTATTTTCACGCCCGAGTGTTATAAACTTCTGTGAAGCACTTGGGGGTTCAAAGTGCTCACCACACATCTAGATAAGTTCCGTGAGGGGCCTAGTGTCGCAAAATGGGGTCACTTGTGGGGAGTTTCAATAGTTTAGGTACATCAGGGGCTCTCCAAACGCACATGACACTCGCAAACCATTCCATCAAAGTCTGCATTCCAAAACGTCACTACTTCCCTTCCGAGCCCCGACGTGTGTCCATACAGTAGTTTTCTCACACATATGGGGTGTCAGCGTACTCAGGACAAATTGGACAACAACTTTTGGGGTTCAATTTCTCCTACTACCCTTGGGAAAATGGAAAAAATGGGGACTAGTTGATCATGTTTGTGGAAAAAATACGATTTTTTTATTTTCATGCCCGGGCATTATAAACTTCTGTGAAGCCCTTGGGGGTTCAAAGTGCTCACCACACATCTAGATAAGTTCCTTAGGGGGTCTCGTTTCCAAAATGGGGTCATTTGTGGGGGTTTCCGCTGTTTAGGTACATTAGGGGCTCTCCAAAGGCAACATGACACCCGCAGACCATTCCCTCAAAGTCTGCATTCCAAAACGTCACTACTTCCCTTCCGAGCCCCGACGTGTGCCCATACAGTAGTTTTCTCCTACATATGGGGTATCAGCATACTCAGGACAAATTGGACAACAACTTTTGGGGTCGAATTTCTCCTGGTACCCTTGGGAAAATAAAAAAATGGTGACTAAAAGATCATGTTTGTGGAAAAAATACGAATTTTTTATTTTCACGCCCGGGCGTTATAAACTTCTGTGAAGCACTGGGGTGTTCAAAGTGCTCACCACACATCTAGATAAGTTCCTTTGGGGGTCTAGTTTACAAAATGGTTTCATTTGTGGGGGGTTTCCACTGTTTAGGTACAACAGGGGTTTTCCAATCGCGACATGGTGTCCGATCTCAATTCCAGCCAAAAACGTCAAATGGCGCTGCTTCCCTTCCGAGCTCTGCCATGCGCCCAAATAGTGGTTTACCCTCACATGTAGGGTATCAGCGTACTCAGGACAAATTGCACAATAACTTTTAGGGTCCTGTTACCCTTGGAAAAATAAGAATTGAGGGTGAAAAGATCATTTTCGTTGAAAAAATATGATTTTTTAATTGTACTGCTTTATGTTATAAACTTCTGTGAAGCCCTTGGGGGTTCAAAGTTCTCACCACACATCTAGATAAGTTCCTTAGGGGGTCTAGTTTCCAAAATGGTGTCATTTGTGGGGGGTTTCCACTGTTTTGGTACATCAGGGGTTTTCCAATCGCGACATGGTGTCCGATCTCAATTCCAGCCAAAAAGCGTCAAATGGCGCTGCTTCCCTTCCGAGCTCTGCCATGTGCCAAAATAGTGGTTTACCCCCACATGTGGGGTATCAGCGTACTCAGGACAAATTGCACAATAACTTTTAGGGTCCTGTTACCCTTGGAAAAATAAGAATTGAGGGTGAAAAGATCATTTTTGTTTAAAAAATATGATTTTTTAATTGTACTGCTTTATGTTATAAACTTCTGTGAAGCCCTTGGGGTTTCAAAGTTCTCACCACACATCTAGATAAGTTCCTTAGGGGGTCTAGTTTCCAAAATGGTGTCATTTGTGGGGGGTTTCCACTGTTCTGGTACATCAGGGGTTTTCCAATCGCGACATGATGTCCGATCTCAATTCCAGCCAAAAACGTCAAATGGCGCTGCTTCCCTTCCGAGCTCTGCCATGCGCCCAAATAGCGGTTTACCCCCACATGTGGGGTATCAGCGTACTCAGGACAAATTGCACAATAACTTTTAGGGTCCTGTTACCCTTGGGAAAATAAAATTTGGGGTGAAAAGATCATTTTTGTGGAAAAAATATGATTTTTTAATTGTACCGCTGTACGTTATAAACTTCTGTAAAGCCCTTGTGGGTTCAAAGTTCTCACCACATATCTAGATAAGTTCCTTGGGGGGTCTAGTTTCCAAAATGGGGTCACTTGTAGGGGGTTTCCACTGTTTAGGTACATCAGGGACTCTCCAAACGTGACATGGCGTCCGATCTGAATTCCAGCCAATTTTGCATTGAAAAAGTCAAACGGCGCTCCTTCCATTCTGAGCTCTGCCATGCGCGGAAACAGTCATTCCCCCCCACATATCAGGTATCAGCGTACTCAGGACAAATTGCACAATAACTTTTGCAGTCCAATTTCTCCTGTTACTCTTGGTAAAATAAAAAAAATTGAACCTGAATTATTTTTTTTGTGAAAAAAAGTTAGATGTTCATTTTTTTTAAATATTCAAAAAAATTCCTGTGACGCACCTAAAGGGTTAATAAACTTCTTGAATGTGGTTTTGAGCACCTTAAGGGGTGCAGTTTTTAGAATGGTGTCACTTTTGGGTATTTTCTATCATATAGACCCCTCAAAGTGACCTCAAATGTGATGTGGTCCTAAAAATAAAATGGTGTTGTAAAAATGAGAAATCGCTGGTCAACTTTTAACCCTTATAACTTCCTAACAAAAAAAAATTTTGGTTCCAAAATTGTGCTGATGTAAAGTAAACATGTGGGAAATGTTACTTACTCAGTTTTTTGTGTGCTATATCTCTGTGATTTAAGGGCATAAAAATTCAAATTAGGAAAATTGCGAAATTTTCAAAGTTTTCGACAAATTTCCGTTTTTCTCACAAATAAACGCAAGTTATTTGAATGAAATTTTACCACTAACATGAAGTACAATATGTCTCGAGAAAACATTGTCAGAATCACCGGGATCCATGGAAGCGTTCCAGAGTTATGACCTCATAAAGGTACAGTGGTCAGAATTGTAAAAATTGTCCCGGTCATGAACGTGCAAACCACCCTTGGGGGTGAAGAGGTTAAAGTAACTTTACCCCAGTCCTCTCCAGTCCAATCGCTGCACTTTCTGCAGTTATTTTTTTCTGATGAAGCCCCCTTAAAGCTGCATTTACACTTCAAGTAGAGATGAATGGATCAGACAGATTCAAATTCATCTGTTCATGCTTTTCTCACTGGAAAAATGACTTGCTGAAAAGTTGTTATTCAGGGATTTAATGTACTTCCAGACTCTAAAGCATAATAAATTTAATATGTGAAAAATAACAAATATAGTGATGTTCACACTCCGCTCACCGCTCCAGCTCCTCATCTACTCACCACTACCAGGCCAGTCCTGACCACATCTTCTGATCACACATTCTTTGAGTTGGAATCCCAGTTCTCTCACACTGTCCCGGACTTTTGGGTGTTATGGCGCCTGGGAGGGTTCTGCGTAGGAGGCTGGAATTCACGGCACACTTGTGATATCATTTTGCCGTTGATCTCCCGCAAGCCTGCAAAGAACCCTTGTGGGCACTATGACACATTGCAAGAAGAACACAGATTCCAATGAAATCATCAAGAAATGAGGAGTGGCGGCTAGTACCGGACTGATGGCGGTGAGTAGTGAGGGACTGCAGACATGAGTAGAGTCAACATAGCTTTATTATTTTTATTATTTTATTGTCTGTTATTTTTCAAATTTTCTCATCCCCCAGCACTTGCATTGAAATTTAAACTGTGCCAGACTTCCAGGTGTCAATGGCACCCAGGCGGTTTCTGCCTGTGCACGCAGAAGGTCAACGGCATCATGACGTCCAGACATGCACTATGACCTCTCATGCATCTGTGCAGAACCCAAGTGGGACACCATGACACCCGGAAGTCCAACACAGTATGAGAGGCCCAGATATTCCATTGTGAGCAGTGGGAGATCAGAAGATAATATGAGGATTGAATGGGGGGTAGTGAGTAACGGAGGGGCCAGAGAGGTGAGCAATGAGAATAAGGAAAGTCTAATGCTTTCAGTATGAAAACATGCCATTGAAATGTGGAATCGTTGCACCCACGTGTCAATTTATTCTTATATATCCAAGTGAAATGATGGATATTCATGGAAAATACAAGTATCCATCAAAACAGACATGTCAGGAGACTGAAGGTTCTGTATAACAGATATTGATATAATATAGTGCTAGATTTTAGATATGGTGATTTACTAACTTATATTTTACTGCATTATATCATTTTTCCTTTCTGTATTTTATAGGCTTTAGCTTCCTTGTCAGATCCTTCCTCGGCTAAGCATATACTTTAACTTTCCCACAGCTAGGTAATTTAGGAACACGTTAGGAACATATTCTGCTTTTTTTTGCCAAGCTTTTAAATTAAATTAACTTTTTTTGAGCAACCTTGGCAATTCCAGCTAATATTGGAAATGTTATTTTATGGTTTATTTACGCCCTGACAACAGAAGGTTCCTAGAGGTGAATCAGATATTGACTGTAAATAAATGTGCAATCTCAACAGTCCCTGATTAATTCACAAGTTCTATAACCGGAGCCTTTCTTTCTCAATATATCTTCAATTCAGCATGTGAAAGAATGGGTTCACAACGACATTATGGTTGGAAAATTATTAAGGATAGATTTAATTTGATTGAATAGCTGCACACAATGTATCTGATTTTTAATTCTATATTAACTTCCCTTCCAAAACGAAGGTATAAAGCTGGTAAATAAGTCGTTTCTGTCATATTAAGACCATATTTCTGTGGGAGAGAACTTACATTTTTAATAAGCCATTAGGCTAGAAAGATACAATTAAATGTGTTGGCTACTACTTTTTTATTGATGGCTTATCCTTATGTAGGCCATCAATATCTAATCAGGAGGGGTACAATACTTAGCACCCCCTCGGATCAGCTATTACCGGTGGTGGCGATCACACTTGTCACTCCTGCCGATCAGCTGTTACCAGCGCTGCCACTGATCAGAATTTCACGGATGCAGCCAAAACCAAAACAGCTCCATCATTTTTATTGTGGCCAATGCTACAATGAATAGTGGGTGGATCTGCAGTACTAGGCTGCGGTCAATATAGTTTTGACGGTGCTATTCTGTTGTGGCAGCACCTGTGAATTTCTGACCAATGCTAGTGCTTGTATCAGCTGACTGGCAGGGGTGACAAGTGTTGCACCTCAGCCAATTAGATACGGATGGCTTATACGGATAGGCAATCCATTAAATAGTAGTGGTCAATCCCTTTAATTCATGTACAATAAAACCTATTTGATGTTCAATTGTTTCTACTTGCATTAAGCATGTTCTGCAGGATATTCTACAGTCCTTCAAATAATATGATGTCCCCACAGATCTTAATATAATATAATATGTCTTCTACAACCCCTCATATAATATGACTGATGTCTCCACAGACCCTCATATAATATAATGTCTTCTACAGCCCCTTATATAATATAATATCTTCTACAACCCCTCATATAATATAATGTTTTCTACACCCCCTCTTATAATATAATGTCTTCTACAACCTATCCTATAATATGATGTGTCCACAGACTCTCATATAATATAATGTCTTCTACAGCCCCGGATATTATATGATGTCTCCACAGACCCTCATATAATATTTCTTCCATGGCCCCTCATATAATATGATGTCCGCACAGCACCTCATATAATACAATGTTGCCACAACCCCTCATATAATATCTTCCATACACCTTCATATAATATGATGTCCTCACAACCCCCCATATGATATAATGTCTCCACAGACCCTCATATAATATAATGTCTATAATATAATGTCTTCAACAGCCCCTAATATAATAAAATGTCTTCTACAGCCACTGCAGTCTTCGTCTCCTCTTTTATCTTAAATAGAATTAAGGCCCCGTCTCACTAAGCGATCTCGGTAGCGAGATCGCTGCTGAGTCACAACTTTTGTGACGTAACAGCGATCTCACCAGCGAGATCGCTGTGTGTGACAGCGATCAGCGAGTGGCCCCCCCTGCTGGTATCGCTGATCGCTGGAAGAAACCTCTGGACATTTCTTTGGTCGCTGGTCTCCCGCTGGCCAGCACGCATCGCTGTGTGTGACAGCGGGAGACCAGCGATCAGGTGTAAAAAATAATACAAAAAATAAAAAATATAGTTATTCTCACCTTCCGACGTCGCGTTCAGCCATCCTGCCTCTCTCCACGCTCCGGTCCCAGTGATCCTTTGCACGAATGACCGCGAGACTTTGTTATCCCTCGAGACCGTGACATCTCGCGGTCACTCGTGCAAAGGATCACTGGGACCGGAGCGTGGAGAGAGGCAGGATGGCTGAACGCGACGTCGGAAGGTGAGAATAACTATATTTTTTATTTTGATTCTATTTTTTACAGCGATGGTCAGCGATGCCGGGCGCTCGGCATCGCTGTGCTGATCGCTGGTGAAGCTGTCTGTGTGACAGCTCACCAGCGATCACATAGCGACTTACTAGCGATCCTGACACCTTGATATCGGTGTCGGGATCGCTGGTAAGTCGCTTAGTGTGACGGGGCCTTTAGGCACTGCCAGGCGCGATGCAGTGATGTCATCGCTGCAATCACCTCCTGCATGCTGCTGTCCTCCAACAAAGCTCAGGCCAGAAGTAAGTAGCCTGCTTCTTGCTGGAGTTCCTGGTAGAGCAAAGAGCTGATTACAGCTCCTCTGATCCTGTCTCGGTCAGTGCTCATGTCAATTACAGTATATTTGCATCTTAAAGACGAAAAGACAGATGAGTGCAAGGAGGTAATGCTGGCCAGGGCGTAGGCAGTAAGCTGTGTCAGGGACTCACGCCGACAATGTGCCTGAATGCCTGTGGTTGGAGGTAGGAATCTGGCGGCAGGAGGCATATGCAATGTTAGTTTTTTTTTTCAAACTGTGCCCCCTACAAAGAGGCAAGAGTTAGCACCCTAGGCATGTGCCTACAATGCTTATCCATCATCACGGCCCTTAAAGGGCTCATTAATTTCATCAAGTGTTGACTGCTTAAATTTCTAGAATCTTATTCTATGTGTAATGACATATGAAAGAGGCTTAGCCCAGCACACATGAAAAATGGTGCCCCGATTTCATTAGTCAAATTGGGAAAACAGACCACCTCTTCCTCTCAGGCTATGTTCACATAAGCATATAAAAAAATCTTCTGAATTTCATCCTCAAAAAACAGGCAGCTTTCATCTCAATTATCCTCCATACGCAATTGGCACGGCATCAGTTATTATACTGTACATCAACAATTCTTAAAGGAAAGTGCCTTCGACATTGTTGGAACGGTGATGCTGCAGGAAGTGAGATTTTATTTTGATTGTGGTCCTAAATTGATTAAACTGGGGGTCCCCGTGTAGTGGGAAAACCCTTTAGATAATGTGGAACATTAAATATGCAGGTTGTTATGAGAACAGGAATAAAGAGTATGAAAATATTTCCTATTTTTCCATCACAAATGTATTTTTAACAGTAATGTAAGGCTGAGTGTGAACGTTAAGCGCCGAGCTTTTACGTGCACAAGAGTTTTGTTTTTCCTTATTGTAATGAAATGTTTCCGAAGGTAAATTCAGGTGAAGTGAGCTGTTCTGTGACATGATGATACAACCAAAAATAATACACTCGAACGCAGCGGTAAAAAAGTTCTATCACAGAGAAGACGCTTTTTAATCTCCTTTCTGCTTTTCGGAGCCGCAGTTATGCCGTTGATTGTTCAGCAGAGCTTCATTGTCATGTTTTTAATTTACTTTGCTATTTTAAACAGCAGAGAATGTTTTACGAAGCGGAGGTGATGGCGAGTCCCTGGGCGAAGCTAAGATATTGTTTGAAAGAATATATTTTTGTAATCTTACTTGAAACTGTTTGCAAAATCACATATATAATTAGCAAATTCAATGACTGATATTTCCATAATTGTTATATTGCTTTGTATTATTCTATTTTTATTATGTTGTGTTTTGTTTTGCTTATTCTTTATTTCATAAACTGATTTTCAATCTTTTTCGGTACAAAATAGCACATTTTTAGCAAATATAGAGAAATATGTTTGCTCTGGAAACATGCATTGTTCATCAGTTCATATCTATGCATTTAGCTGGATTACTGATAATATGTATGTACAAAAGGGAATCTGTCAGCAGGTGTTTGCTACCCCATCTGAGAGCAGCATGACCCAGAATCCCTTTTTGTATCACTTAGTTTACAGTGTAGCAATTGTGGCACAATCAAAGTTCTTAGATTTGACAATCTCAGCAGAGCTGAGAAAGCTAACCCCGCCAACACCAGGCTCTGCATGTCCATTGTCTATGGACTGTGAGATTCTTATCACAATAGGGGGAGGAGTCAGACTAGCATGCACATGCAACTGTAGCTATTGTAGTCAGGACAATGATAATCACCAGGAGATAAAACCTTTATTGTAAGTAATCAGTTGCACACAGAGTGACACGTGACACAATGCTGAAATCTGTGCTCACCTACCTCATACATGTCCTAAGATTAATTAGCAAAAACCTGCTCATAGATTACATTAAGCTACTTAAAGGGAATCTATGAGCAGGTTTTAGCAGCAATTAGTAAGGGCTGAGAGCCTGAATCCAGTGACTAATCATCACGTATTAGCCTGTGTTTCAATAAAATCAGTGTTTTATCAGCAGGAAATTATCACTATAGGACAAGGTGTCTCGGGCCTCTTAGTCAACTGTTCAGTATAACTCTGCCCATTCCACTGACTGGGAGATTTCTGCCAGTACTCAGTAGTCAATTTGTGGCGTGGACGGGGTTCCCAGAGCATGCTCGGATGGTCTCCGAGTATTTTGTAGTGCTTGGAGACTTAGTTTTCCTCACCACAGCTGCATGATTTACGGCTGCTAGACAGGTTGAATACATGAGGGGATTGCCTAACAAACAGGCATTCCTTACATGCATTCAGGCTGTCCAGCAGCCGTAAATCATGCAGCTGAGACGATGAAAACTAAATCTCTGAGCAATATAAAATACTTGGAGACTACCCAAGCATGCTCTGGGAAACCCAAGTATCGAGTATACTCACCCATCACTACTCAACATTCAAGGAATTGCTAAATATGAAGCAGAGAGAACTGTGTTTGCATCAAAATGACAGCAAGCTGACCATCAACTGATACATTGTTGGAATCAGGCTCTCAGCCCTATATTATACCCCTCTTGGATTCCATAGTAAAAACCTGCTTATAGATTTCCGTTACGGTTGGATTTACAAATGTCATCTTTGCTGCACATGAGTCGGTGCACTTTTCACATCTTTCAGACTTTATGCTCCCTTTGGAAAAGAAGGGCTATTGACCTTATGTAAGGGGGTGAAGAGGAAGGAGAGCACAAAAGGGGTTACCTCCTCTGCTCCATGTCCGGAACCACCTAGTCAGACAGCAGGGTTGCCTGGGGGAAGACATTCTGACCTGGACCGAATGTACCATGTGACCGTGGGGGGCAGTGACTGGGAAGAAGAGAGGACAGACAGGAAACTGTGCAGCGTCAGGGCGGGAAAGGAGCGCGTAGTGGACAGAGAGCAGGCTGCTACACCGCGCACCCAGAGAGAGAGAGTGTTCCCCATCTGAGGACTGAGACTGAAGGACAAGGCGTTTTGAGGACCGTATGTGAGTACGTGGATACGTTAGCCTCCATGCCAGAGGAGACTTTCCCCCTGAGAGTATTGAGACAGTGAGGCGAGCGTGCAGTCCCGGAGACCACAGTGACGACCTGGAACCCCTGATGGTGCTGAAGAGACTTAACAGCGTGCGCAGCATCGCTCCTGTGGTGAGACAGGCAGGGTATTGCACAGAGACTCAGAGCCCGGAGACCCAGATTCCTCATCAGCTCCCAGCTTCCTGCTTTAACCCCTGGAGGTCCTAACTTCAACTTGAGCAGAGACTGTAGAGACTGCATGCGCCGCTGTTGCCTGTGCCGACGTGGGAGAAGTAGACCCTTTAATCAAGCTTTTCCCGGACTGATAAGTGATAATTATCCTAGTTTAACCGTTTTAATGCTGCATAACCGTTTAACTGTTTCCTTCAGCATTGTTCTGCTTTACTGTTTTACTCTGTCACATTTAACCCCCTACTGTTCCTCCCTGCATGGAGAGAAAATTCCTGTAAATAAACCTTTAACTCTTGGTCTGTCTCGGATCCATGGCGACATCATCTGTACCTGCAGGTTATTACATTTACATTATATAGTAATCAGTGTTTTGTCATTTTATCTGCCCAGATCTTCATGTAAGATTTAAATATGTCACACAAACGCAGATGGGTAACATTCTACTTAGTTTAACCCTCCATCCTACTTCCTGATTACTTACTGAATCCTCCTGGATCTCAGTTATTTAGTGTATTTTACTTATTTCCACTTCATACATCTCTGGGAACCTCCCTTATCCCTCTTGGGAGAAGATGAGAGGGAGAATAGGGACATCTTACCTTGTCGAAGAGGCATAATAAGGAGCAGTTTCCTCTCCTAAACTGTAGGGATGAGCGAACGTGCTTGGTGATACTCAGATATCACTCTAGTATCTGGGTCCTCGGATGTGCTCGTTACTCAGTGAGCATTGGCTGGTGCTCAGATTTGAAGCTCAAATCTCCAACCCTCATGTTTGGTGCCAGTTACACAGCCAAAAAGCATGTGGAAATTGCTGCCAGTCACTTTAATGCCATAGCCATCTTGGTAGGGGCGTTACTGTGATTGGCTGGCCTCATTAGTGGTTATAAAAAGACTGGCGCCACCATGCTTAGCTCACTGACACCATTGCACAGCCCAGAGACATTTCTGATTGGAGGGAAAGAGCAGTTATCCAGGCCTGTGTGTGCACATTTGAACAAATCAGAGTCCACTAGTGTTGATACTTGTGCTGATGCTGAACTATCATGCTAACAGCCCTCGTAAGGGCTAATTTTGTGCTTTGATGTTTGTATCAGATACATTCTTCATTTAGCCAAGGAACAGTTGCAGGAGCAGGGAGAGTGGCAGAATACAGCCTCTAGGCAAGACTTAGATCTTTGCAATACATTGCTAAATATATAGCTGCTAAACAGAACCACATTATTTTTTTGGGGGGGTGAAAAAAACTGACTACATTGTCATTCATAGAGTATTACGTGCTTTGTGTTACATTACGTTGATGTATAACACTCCAAAACGCATTCAAAAGTATTTCTGGATTGTTTTAGTCATCCAGAGAGTATTACATGTTTTGTTTTACATTTCTGTGGTATATAATACTTCAAAATATCGTACAAAAATGAAATTAGTTTGAATTTGTCATCCATAGAGTATTACCTGCTTTGTGTTACATTACTGTGGTATTAAACTCCAAAAAATTGCTTTGCCTGCTGCAGATGACATTTTTAAAAAAAAATTTTTCTTACAAATAAATTTGGTTTCCAGAGACCTAGCAATTAGAAAATGCGTAAGGCGTGTGGTAAGGGATGGGGAAGTGGAAGTTCTGATGATGGTGAACGCATACACCGAAGACATTGGACAGTTGTGACTACGCCTGTTGCTGGATAACAAGAAACTTGCCCTTCCATGACACATAGCTTCCTGTTCCATTTTGTAGGGATGCACGGTACACCACTTATGAAACCACACTACTGCGAACAGGTCGTCGGTTGGATAACAGATAATGATTCCAGCATGATAGCCATCAACACCTAGTTTTCTACACTGTCCATTTTCAGCATCCAACAGTTTGGATCAGTTTGGCAACACCGAAACAGACAGAAGGAAGCAGTGGGGTGACCAGAAGGACTGTTCCGCAGAGCACCAACACTTCTGACACTTCTGAATTTTTTCGTCAAAGAGTTAGGTGATCCCCAGACTGGGACTTTTTTAAAGAGAGTTTGCAGACAAAAAATATGGTCATTTGCAATCTGTGCCATGCTGAGATCAGCAAACACTTGACTACTAAAAGCCTAACCACCACTAACATGATCAGGCACATATCATCTAAGCACCCGACTAAGTCGGACGAACGCCTGGGTTCACGATTGTTGCAAGAGGGTGACATCACTGCCTCTTCCTCTGTGCTACGTGCTTCCAATTCACTGTCCATGAAACTGGCACAGATGCCTCCCTTCCTGCTCCTGTCCTTGCACATTCTGAGGCATCATTATCACTCACAAAAACTTGTCTCAGCACAGTGTTCAGCTGTTACTATCCCAGGCCATGGAATGAAAATGAAAGTTCCGAGCTACCCATCCAAAGACCCAAATGCTAAGCTGGCACATTTCCAGACTGCTTGTCAAGGAAATGTTGCCGTTTAGGTTTGCAGACAAGGAGGACTTCCGCCGACTCATGGCGGTAGCCATCCCACAGACCTCCTTTCCCAGTCTTCACTCTTTCTCCTAATGTGGCATCCCCACCTTGAACCAGCACTTGTCAAAGAACATCACCCTCCCCTTACCAATGCAGTTACTGGCATTGTACACACGTGAGCAAGCACTTGTGGCCAGGGATGTTACTTTTCCCTGACGGCACACTCTGTGAACATTGTGGAGTCCAGGGCTCAGTCCCACCCTGGCACAGAACATGTGCTAACAATGCTGTGGATTGCTGGCCCTACTTCTATCAGTGTTTTCTCCACTTCCGACAGCAGTTCCTGAACCCCCTCCTGCTCTTCCTCATCCACCCTTACGATATAAAATATGTGGAATCTGGTACGCTAAAAATAACTGCCAATTTTTATTGCAATCAAGAAATAGTGTATAAATATATAATCTTTTGGTCTAGATGACCTTCATCAAATATAATACACTGCAAAAAAACAAAACAAATATACAATATTAAATTATTACACATAGCCTGACAAGCAATGCCTAAGAGACAATAAAAAATTGGAGAAAAAAGAACAAAAAGGAAATACAAATAAGAAACATAGGTAAATACAAGGAGATAGATCAGCGTGCATGATTACTTAGTAACATATAATTTCATAAATGTCTGAAGATTAGACTCCGGCTGATTAAATTTCAAATAACAGTTTTGCCAAAGACAAAATTTATGTATAAAAAAACATGAACAGAGCTATTATGTACACACCACTGATAATAGTCAAACAGGACATTGCAGGTCTCTATAGTCCAGGTACATATAAAGTCCTCATACAGTGAGGTACATAGAACCTATAGTGCATAGATGGACTTGAGAATAGCTGTGCTGCATATTTAGTCATATAAGGGTATTGCTTATATGAAAAACTTCCCTCAAACCATGTGAATGAAAATTAATTGGGTAAATAATATATTGGATGGAAATTGGACACAGAAACACATAAGGGCAAGAGAAAAAAAAACAACTACAATTTAGTAACTCAGAGCATAGGCTTGTTAATATATGTGTTTTTTCCTGGCAATGTAGGAAATATTTAAGACTTTTTCAATTGAAGTTATTATATTTTGTATTCTGTTTTCTCCATGACACCTGTTATCTTGTCTTATATCTTTTCCTGTGGAAATTAATTAGAAAATCTTCTTAAAACGTGTCTAACCAAATGGAATGTGGACTTATATGATTGACTAACAAATATCATGTGTGCTACAACTTCTTCCTCCATGAGCTATGTTCTTGTCCTTTATATTATTCAAAATTCAATGAAATATTGAGTGGACTGTTTAGTAGCCGAGGCCACACTGGAACTGAACTAAATTTCACTGTACAGAACATCCAATTACACAACAAATGCACCTGCATCTGCCATTGGCAAAACCCATGAATTTATTTATGGAGTCTCAGTGAATGTTGAGAAAGCACAAAATCTTCCTTTTGACTCATATCACGAGCATCCATTGCCTGCATGGACATAAACTGAGGCATGTACTACATGCATGCTGACTGCATACTATAATCCTTTAGCTATTTATTGAGCCAAATGTAAGGAAGGAGACAGGGCTGTGGGTGCTGACAGGGCACCGGGGCCGGAACTACTGGGGCCGAGCCTCTTGTTGCCGGGGTTGAAGGAAATTGAGATGGAGCAGACCCATGACCTGCAGAGTGGGGGGTGTTGACCCAGGGGGGATAAGGGGTTTTTGTGTGGGATGTGAGAGAGAGTTCCCGTGAGCGAGAGGTAAGAGGGCAGACCTGCGTCGCCCTGAGGGTAGCGTCAGGCCGCGCAGCAGCGAAAGAGGATGAGCGCAGGAAGGACCGGGGAGCGCCGCCTGGTGTGCAGGGCAGAGTACGCCAAGCGGGAGATTGTTGTGCGGGACTCCTGATTGCAGAGCACGCTGAGTGGGTCTTTGTTGTGCGGGACTCCCTGGAAGATGGCAGCAGATTTTTATTTTATCAAGTAAGTCTAGGTACATTTGTCCATTCATCCTTCCTGCAATTAAACAAAGTTTGAACAGTGCTGTATGCTGAAAAAACAGCCCCCGAAAATGATGTTCTCACATCCAAACTTTACTGTTGGTGTAGAGTTTTTGAAATGATATGCCGTGCCTTTTGACCTCCAAATATGGAGTGCATTATGGCATTCAAAGATTTCAATTTTGGTCTCAAGTGGAATGGTCGGCACTCCATCTAATCGAGGTACATGCGGAAAGCAGTAAAAGTGGAAGAAATATCATTGAATAATGCTCATTTAATCCAATACATGAAAATCCACACCATATGTTGCAGCCCATCACAGGATTTTGTGAAAAGCCTGGGTTGGGCTGAAACAACTGGTGTGGATTTCCATATACTGGATTAAATGAACATTATTCAATACGTGAGTGCGCGGATTTTTTCTTCCACAAGTTTGGTCTCATTTGACTAGACTATATTCTCTCAGTATTTCACAGGCTTGTCTAAATGTTGTTGAGAAAACTTTAAACACACTTGAACACGCTTTTTGTTTTGCAATAAAGATTTTCATGTTGTGAAGTATATATAGACCATGAAGATTGAGAGCATTACCTATAATTTTCTTTGAAACAATTGTACCTGCTGGTTCCAGGTCTTTCTGTAGCTCTCCACAAGTGGTCCTTGGCTCTTGGATAACGCTTCCAATAATTCTTTTCATTCCTCTGTCTCAGTCTTGCAGAAAGCACCTGGTCGTGTCGTTTATGGTGAAATGATGTTTTTTCTACTTCTGGAGTGTGGCCACTGCTCACTGGAACTTTTAGTAGTTTGGAAATTTGTTTGTGATCAGTGCCATCAGAATTAGAAATAATAAGCTTGCAAAGGTCTTGAGAGAGCTCACTGGTCTTACACTTCATGAGATGTTTCTTGTGTGGCACTTTGGTAATGAGACAACTTTTTAGAGGCCCATCAGTTGATCCAGCTGATATTATTTTTCACTAAGTGGCAGGATTGATTTCTAATTACTGATAGATTTCATGAGATGTCATGACTTTCCATGGCTTTCTGCACTTCTCTTTTTTCATGTGTTCAATACTTTTTCCCTATGTCATTTCTCATTATTACACATAACTTAATTGATAGACATCCATGGTTTGATTTCTTTGCCTGTGTGGATTGGATGGGTTGTTACCGACATCTGGTTAGCATTTTGTGTTAATAGCACCTTTAGAAATATATATACTGAGAAAATTGGTGACGTGTTCAATACTGATTTCACCTGCTGTATATAGCACTATAAATTCCACAGCACTTTACAGACATCATCAGTACTGTCATTATTGGGGATCACAATCTAAATTCCCTATCAGTATGTCTTTGGCATTTGCACAGAAACCAGAGAACCCGGAGGAAACCCACTCAAACACGGGGAGTGTAAATCTAGAAATGGGAAACAGAGCGCACAATAGGGTGGAGAGAGTAGGAGAGTGTTGGTTATGCTCACCTGGTGGAGTTGTGACAGGCACAACTACTATGTAGGCATGAAGAAAAACAGCTGGCTGGTGGATAAATCTCTAGAAAATATTGGATCCAGTTGAATGAACACATAGGTGAGTTTTGTTATTACTGGAGTAAATCAATTCTTCAGAAATGATGATGACAAAAAGGTTTTTTATTCACAATGCATTTCAACACCATAACAAAGTTTTTACCAGGTGGCAAAAACAAATATTTGATTTTTTCTTTTGATAAAGACGTTGGAAAGGTGTTGAAATGCAGTGTGAATAAAAAAACCCTTTTTCTCGTCATCATTTCTGAATAATTGATTTACTCTAGCCAATTACTTGTTTTTCCAACTGGATGAAACAAGGGAAGAACATACAAACGCCTTGTAGTTTTTGTCCTTGGTGGGATTTGAACCCAGAGTTTAACTTACATGCTCCTCATGATGATTTCGTTGCTGATTTATCAACCCGTCATAAAGATATGCAGAAAGAATTGCAAAAATCAGCATCGCAGGTCAAATTATGCAAAAAAATATTCCTCAACATCTAGATGAGATTTTCTACTTTGCTTATTTTAAATTACTCTGTATGTTTTCTCGAATACAAATCCGCATGGTGTGTATTTGCCCACATGATACTGTACAAATATGGAAACCTTTTGTGAAATTATTTTAATGGCGGGTCCTCTGTTTGTATTTTTGGTGTAGGGCGTTATATATCCTCTGCTAATATAGGCATCTCATTGATGTACTGTAGTAAAAATAAATGTGTAGTTGTAGAGCAGTATCTCATATCGAAGAAAGACATTTTGTCTTAGACGACATTGTAACCTCCTTCATTTCTTTAATATTTACAGACCAACATCAATGTGGAAAACGAGAATTTGATAATTGCACTGTATTTACTGATAGAATGGAAAATCCAACAGTTAATTAGACGGCAGTCTCCAGAGCATGGGCAATCTCATTATTAGGAGCTTTATAGTGTATTCCCCAACATAACAAAGCTTGGATATTATGACTCTCAGAATTGGAAATTATAATTGCCTTTACAAACTATTGTTAAGCATTACACTCAATTTAAATAGTCTTTCTAATTGTCATATTTTGCCAAAATACATATTCAAATTTATTTTGTGTTTTCTTTGGGGCTTTTCTTGTAAAGTTTGTTTAATTTATTAATGCAAATAAAAAATATGAAACGAATGTAAATCTGACATTTCTAGTTCTTTATGGACTAAATTCCATGAGTTTCTTTTGGTCTTATTTCTGGTAATAAGGTCACATTGATATTTCATCCATAAGGATTATGTGACTGCTTTATACTTTGGATCTAGATAAAGATTATGTTAATAATGAAATGTCGCTGGTTCTTATAGTCACTCGGTAGTACAATGACTTGAAACTACATGTGATTGCGCCACATAATAATTAGTTATAAAATGGTCAGGAGGAGTACAGAAGAAGGTTATTTTAATTGGGTTGTCCATTACTTTGACAACCTCTTCTCATTCCCTATTAAAATAAAAAATGCTTATACTCACCTCCCAACTCGCTCTCCCGCACCTCATGTGAGGTTGTTATATCACACAAGCCCTGGACCCAATCAGCGCTGGCTTCACTGTCCCCACCTTCAGTACTGATTGCGCTCAGGGCTCACGTGACATAACAAACTCATGTGAGGTGCGGGAGAGTGAGTGCCAACATTACGTGAATGGCGCATGCAAGAAAGATGAGTATAAGCTTTTTTATTTTAATGGGACCAAACACAGAGAATGAGAAGTGGTTTTCCAAGTGGTGGACAACAAGTTTAGTAATTAAGTGTCATTGATTCCTAGAACCAATGCTTGATACTTCACACATTTGTACCACCTACTAAATTCTTATGAAATGGGCAGTAAAGGGGGAAAACATTTTTTTTTAGTATTTTAGAATTCTCATCTTTTCATTTTGTAACTTTTTTCAAAGGTATACAAGATATAGAAGCAGCCCACGCTTTGGGTATGTTATGTATTTACCAAAAGCTTGGATTTTGCCTAGGGTATCAAATTGGCATACTTGTAAGGTTTTAGCAAGTGGCACCCTGTATTTTATGTTTCGGAACGTTTCATGACATCTTTGTATTATTCACCTGAATTTAATGAAATGTTGACTGGTATGAATTTTCCTTCTTGATATGTTTTTGGACCTTCTTTTTCTCTTACACATATGTACCACAGATCGTAAATCTGTCAAAAACCCTGATTTATATAAACAAGTGGGCATACTCTTGTATTTTGGTCATCAAATAAAATATCTTTAATTTTACCCAAGGGATACATCCCACGATTGCTCAGTTTTGCTGAATGGCCAGGTCTAGGAAGACTTCTGGTGGTCCCAAACGACTTCCATTTAAGGATTATGGAGGCCACTGTGCTCTTAGGAACCTTGATTATTGCAGAAATTCTTTTGTAACCTTGGCCAGATCTGTGCCTTGCCACATTTCTGTCTCTCAGCTCCTTGGCCAGTTCCTTTGACCTCATGATTCTCATTTGGCTTGACATGCCCCTAAACCCATTAACCCTGTACAGGGATCTGGTCATACAAACAGAGTACAGTGGATTGCTTGCACAGCAGGATTGCCATCTGGAAGTGCGAACCAGAGGCAGGAAGGGTTGTCAAGGAGGGTCAAAGCCAAGAGGTCATTTCAGGGACTAAATTGTAAAAGAAACAGGTAGTCAAAAGTCAAGCAAAAAAAAAAACAGTAATAATCAGAGCACCAAACTGTCAGGAACACCGCACTGCACTTGCTCACTGATCCAGTGCATGTGTTCTGAGTTGAACGAACTATGCTCAAATATACCTGGGTAGTGGGACAGCAGCGGTGGAGATGCATGCTTCATGTAAACAGTACCTGAAGCAAGTGACTGCTGGGGAGTGTCTGGGGGCGGAGACAAGCCACGGAGCTCCAGAGAGGGCGCTTGGGCTAGAGATGCCCAGAGAGTAGTTGGGCAGGCATGGGTCTAAGCCAGAAGATGGGACGGTACAAGAGGGGCAAGACAGGGATTTGCTTAGTCACAAAGCAGAGTCTAGAAACCTGAGATAACAGCGCGGTGAAGGCAGGAGCAATGGAACGGAAGGTCAGGGACAGGCAAAGGTCATAACAGAGAGGCAAAACAAATACAGAGGCAGGCAGCAATATCAGAAACAAGAACAGACCAGGTCATACACAAGCATGCATACACAGGCAGACAGTATCCACAGATACACAGGGGTCAGGAACTAAGCCGAGGTCAAAAGTATCACTGACAATGGACAGAGCCCAAATAAGGCTATATAAAGCCCTCCCAGAACCACAGAGAGGCCAAAAGTATTAACCCCTGCAGCACTAAACCAGAATTCTCATACAGATCATCGCACAAACATGAGAATAGCACAGAAGTAAACACCAGGATAGAAATGCTATTGACTAACAGTGGATTCAGAGCTTCAGGGGTTTAAATAGCTGACTGTCTTGTCCAGGGTTCTCAGGAAGACGTGATCAAAAACTAGACCAAAATTAACCTCATAGCTTTCTTATAAAGCAGCAACAAAAGTCCCAGGGAAAAAAATAGGACAGGTGCTGTCAGGGGTCACAAGCAACAAAGGTGCACTGTTGCCTAGCGGCCAAAGTGGAAGCATGAAACAGCACAGATGTTACACTGGCAAATTCAAATTTAAAAAAAATTTGATTATTTCTAGTTATTGCATGTCACAATTAATCGGGAGTTAATATTTCATTTTTTCTGGGCAGTTTAGAAAATGAAAATTGAAATCTGCTTGACTTTTGTGGGTAGCATCTCCATTTTGCCACTGTACTAGTTCTTATCAGCAATGCATTAAATAATTTTATCAGTTCAAGGCATGTAGCAAATCAGGTCATTTACAGAAATCTGTAAAGTGCAAACAATTTTAGATTAACCAGCAATGAATACAAAATAAATTGATATTAGTTGTGGAGTGAGTAAGAAATGCCCTAACTGTATGTGCATGTTAAAATAATTAGACTTACCCATTGTTATTTCTATATTCAAGGGATGGCACTAGATAAACTTTATAGAATAACCTAAGGTTACCTCTCAGAGCTGGTGAGAGCAAAAATAATGAGAATGACCCAAGGGTCATCTTTATTGGAGTAGTCTTTGGCCCATTCACAAAGTTGCTCAAATCATATTGATGCAAATTGGTATTGCAAATATTATTAAAAATGTGACGATGTGTAATATTTTATTCATGAGCTCTCCCATGTGCCTAAAGTGCCCCCTCCAGGTAAAGTACAATTAAACAGGGTGGCTTTCCTTTTCAGTCTCTTTCTCTTAGACAAATAGAATATATAAGAACATCTCAGCCACAAACAAAGCTATATAAAGAAACAGGTCTATCTCTTGACCCTGTTAAGCTGGACTGTCATGTTAAACCCTTTCTTGGATTTAGGGACTAAATTGAAGGTATATGTGTCTACCCTTGACTTGGCCTTGCTTAAATGTAGTTTTTGCATTTTGATAAATTTAAGGACTGAATTTAAGGGTTCCCACAATGTCAGGTTGAGCTTTTTGTTCAAGAATGTTGTTTATAGAACTAGTGATATATTCAATACTGAGAATTTGTACTTAAAGGTTTCTTTAACGTTTAAACAATTTTTGAAATGTATAGCTTTTGTCCAATAATGATGATCTACAGAGGTCCAGTTACCAAGAGCAGAAGCATTGAGGTTATCCACAGAGGTCCGGGTACTAAGAGCAGAAGCGTGAGCTTATCCACAGAGGTCCGGGTACCAAGAGCAGAAGCATTGAGCTTATCCACAGAGGTCCGGGTACCAAGAGCAGAAGCGTGAGCTCATCCACAGAGGTCCGGGTACCAAGAGCAGAAGCATTGAGCTTATCCACAGAGGTCCGGGTACCAAGAGCAGAAGCATTGAGCTTATCCACAGAGGTCCGGGTACCAAGAGCAGAAGCGTGAGCTTATCCACAGAGGTCCGGGTACCAAGAGCAGAAGCATTGAGCTTATCCTTTAGTGCCACCAGAGCGTACATTTTCCATTGAGCCTGACACCACTTTGTGCATGCCAAGGCTAAGCATCCACTCTTTGGTGTGAGCAATTGGCTGTAAGTTAAAACATATCAGTATACATGTAAAATTGAGTTACATGTTAGTTTTTTTTTTACTTTTTCTAGTTACTACTTTCTGTAGTATTTTGTTTTTACCATAAATTTATGATTTTATAGATAATGTTCTACTCAAAAATAATGGTGATCATTTTTTACAATTTCCAATGAAGGATGGTTGAATCTCTTCGCAAAATTGAGTTTTCAATGGTAGAGATTGGTTTTAACAGTTTCTATTTGGCAAACTTCTAGACAATAACTAATTTACAAGTTTCAATTCTGTTTTCTTATCTGGATATTTTATTGTTTCTTTACAGTACAGAACATTTAAACACAGACATTACTTTCCACAAATAAATCACTCAAAGCTATTTGGAGAGGAAGGGAAAGGAAAGGGGTAAGTAGGGAAAATTTTACAACTTCATATATTCACAATATCATTTTTATAACTCATGTGAAGTTAAATTCGAGCAGGTATTATGCATTGCAACATCTTTGTATTTTCTTTTTTTTCCTGATTTTGCTTTATTTTATCTTTGGCTTTGCTGTACAAGCCTAAGAAATCAGCGAGATAATGCTCTAGGGAAACATCTATGCTTAAAATAGATAAGAACCCTACAAAATAAAATGTTGATGAGAGCTTCTTCCATATCATTATGGAGATTTGACCTCGGTAGGACTTACGTTGAGAAAAGCACGTAAAGACTTATAGATTAGCCATCATTACCACCTTACATCTTAAGATTTAGTTTGCAATGTTAATTTAATTATTGTTCTGTTATTATGAATCCCTCATTGTTGGTTTTATAGCAAAACTTAATCTTAGGATAATATAGACTACCTTTCCCCCTTGTCTCATTGTGTAAACGTTCATCTAACATGACAAAAAAGGAAGATGATATTCAAGTCACACAATCTCATCAGTTTAGAAAGGGCATCGTTTCTGGTCTTTCGTGAGAACAATAATTATCTGATATTGTTACCATGTGCCGTTATATGGATATTTAATGCCATTAATGAAATTTAATTAACATCTAATTAAACTGAATGACTGTGACAGGAGGGAAATAAAATATAATTATATCACAAAGGCTTAAAGTAATATTTTAAAAATGGCAACTTGCATTAGTAATTTTCAGCTTGTTTGATGGATCATATTTCTAGGGATAAATTTTCAGTAAACTCGCTGCAGTACATTATTTAGGGAATTTTCCAAACAGGATAGTAAAAGTCCATTAAAGGGAATTTAACACCAGGTTTTTGCTGCCTCATCGCAAAGCAGCATAATGGAACAAAAGAGACCCTGATTCCACCAATGTATCACTTAGTTTTCTAGGTGCAGCAGTTGTGATACAATCAGAATTTTTAGATGTAGCGGATAGCAGAGTTCAGAAAGCTAACCCCGCCCACACCACAGATTTCTGTGTACATTGTCTATTAACAGTGAGCTTCTTATCAGAGGAGGGGGCGTGGCCTGACCAGAGTTCATGTGAGCATTAGTCTGGGCGTTGATTAGCTCCTGGTGATAAAACCTTCATCGTGTGGTAATAACAACATACAGCTTAATAAGTGATACACCACTGAAATCTGTTTCTCAGCTACTACCTTATGCTGTCCTCAGTTTACATATCAAAAATCTGATAGATTCCCTTTAAGTATTGCCCAATGTAATATACATGTACATGTGTGTGTATGTTTTAAAGGCATTGTTCCACGAAGACAACCTTTTTTTCAGATTAATGCAAGTCCTTTCATGGTTCTAGGTTTCGAAAGCTCTAGAGATCAGAGAAGATGTTGTATAATGTGTCAAGTATTAATTTGAGCAGTTTTGTATTTTCTTTAGTACAGGGTTATGTCAAGGCATGCCAGCTATGGACTTACACAAGACTTACAGGGGTTCTGAAATGTGGTTTTAGAAGAATGATTTTACAAGCATTGTTTTTGTTAAGTTTTATTTCTGTACTTTTCTGCTGAGATTTCTGGAAAATTGCTGCAAAACAACTAAATAAAAATGTAATTAAATTACTGCCATTATAAAAATTGTGCCTTTTTAGTGTAACTTTGTGAAACAAAAGGTTTTTTTTTAAGTGCTAGAGTCATAGGGACTTCTTTGGACCCATAAGAATCCAACCAGATTCTCAATAGGACTAAACTTTATTTCCAGTGTTTTTACAGGGCAGTATCAAGTTTAAAGTGGATTTCTCCATGAAAAGGTGACATTCAACTTCATTTTCTTTCAGTGAGGTTTGCAAAACCGTTGCTTCAGATTTGCCTTAAAGCAAACCTGTCAGCAGGATTTTGCTACAAAAACTTCAGACACTCTCAGATTGGCAGTGTTAAACTGATTAAAATAATACTTGGGGTGAAGAAATCTGTCTTGTGGTTCTTGTGTAATTATTGATAGATGTTTTCAGTTAATATGTCTGTGCTATGTGGCCGGACTGTAGGCAGAGTCTTATCATGGTGCTCTAGGCCAGTGAAACCAAGGAAAGACCTGCCCATAGGCTAACCCGAAGCACAAACATGCTCCTCATCATAGAGGCAGACTGTTTGTGCTTCGGGGCGGCCTGTGGGCAGGTGTTTCCTTGATTTCTCTTGCTTAGAGCAGGAAGTTAAGACCCTGCCTACAGTTCTGCCCCTAAGTACGAGAATCTCATTAATTGAAAACTTCTAACACTGATTATACAAGAACTACAACACGGATTTCTTCACCCCAGATATAATTTTAATCAGTATAACAGCTTCAGCCTGACAGTGTCTGTACTTTTCTAAGGAAAATCCTGCTGACAGGTTCGCTTTAAGAGCATCAAAGTGAATTTTCAGTTGAATTTAATATGAAAAGAGTATTTAAAGCAGTTTTTGAAATGTTTATTGGAATGGAACCTCTTTCAAACTTCTGCGTGAACCTAGATTAAGAGTTCTTTCACACTTGACAGTAGTTTACTACATAGTCAAAACCATGCAAGAGTGTTTTTTTTCCACAAATTGCTTTGTTTTTCAATGTGGATTTGGGCATTAAAAAATCTTTGCATTGACAATTGAGAAGATGGAGAATTTTTTCTCCATCTTCTCCACTGTATCATTGCGTGTAAATTGAACTGCAATCAGATGTCATCTGAATGTAGTCTGATTTTTCTCCATTCACAGACTTGCAAGGCTGAGTGTGATTGGATCAACTCGGAAATGCAGAAATGTTTTTCTTCAGACAATGTTTATCCGAGGAAAAATTCGGACATAAGCAAGTCCCCATATACTAACACTGGTCTGAGCGTGATCAGATATATTGTCGGATTGCACTCGGACAGCAAATACACTTGTTAGCATCTGATCTAAGAAGTATGATACAGTATGTCCATCCTCAGTCACTCATGGAGATGATAATGATTTTGGGGTTATGCCATGTCACCGATTCATATATACGAAGTTGCTCATACTACAAATCAAAATATTTTGGTAAGAGGTTCACACTGAAATGACTGACTTCTGTATTTCTTTGAACCTTTTATTCTACTTTCTCTTACTTAGGACTGCCAAGCTTCTCCTTTATATGCCACAGCTAGATGTTTGATTGATATAAAGTGGAATATCCATCACAACTGGAGTTTACGCTAGGTTAAAAATAAATGGCAAGGGAGAGACTTGGATCACAGTAAGGTGAAACCCAGATCAAACTCTGACAGAGCTGGATCTGAGTGACATTAGCATAATCGACCCAATTCTCTCACGAGAGAATTGATGGTCGTGTGACCCCTGCCTTAGAGGTTCATGTAGACGACCATATAAATTGGATGAATCCTATCCGTGGTTTTGACAGATAGCACTTGAGCCCAAGTTATTCTATGGAGCTGTGCACATGTCTAATGTTTTTCCTCGCAACAAGCAGTCTTATGAAAAAATTGCAGCATACACAATTTGCATCCGAGAATCCGATGGCGCTCTTCCTTTTAATTGGTCCAATTTTAAGTTACATAATGGAGGTAGAAAAACTTTTATTCACTCCACCTTTGAAAAAATCTGATCACACCCTGATCAGTCTCTGATCAGAATCTCATTAGCATAATCAAACTGTTTATCTCTGATGAAGAGGAAAACAGTCATCTACACTTAAGCTGGAGTCACACATAGCGACTTACCAGCGATCCCGACAACGATATCAACGTGTCAGGATCGCTGGTAAGTCGCTATGTGATCGCTGGTGAGCTGTCAAACAAACAGCTTCACCAGCGGTCAGCACAGCGATGCTGAGCGCCCGGCATCGCTGTGTTCGTTAGCGCTGATGCCATATCCCTGTAAAAAAATAGAATTAAAATTAAAAATATTGTTATTCTCACCTTCCGACGTCCCGCGCAGCCATCCTGCCTCTCTCCACGCTCCGGTCCCAGTAATCCTTTGCGACAATGACCGCGAGAATGTCACGGTCTCGCGGCAGAGCGACGTCTCACGGTCATTCATGCAAAGGATCACTGGGACCAGGAGCGTGGAGAGAGGCGGGATGGCTGGGTGGGATGTCGGAAGGTGAGAATAACAATATTTTTTATTTTTTAATTATTTTTTACAGCTGATCGCTGGTCTCCCGCCTGTCACACGCAGTGATGCGTGCTGGCCAGCGGGAGACCGACGACGAAAAATATGTCCAGAGGTTTCTTGCAGCGATCAGCGATACCGGCAGGGGGGCCGCTCGCTGATCACTGTCACACACAGCGATCTCGCTGGTGAGATCGCTGTTGTGTCACAAAAGTTGTGACTCAGCAGCAATCTCGCTAGCGAGATTGCTATGTGTGACTCCCGCTTTAGCCCTAGGGAAGATTCACATGACCGTATAAGCAATTGTTCAGAGTTTCATTCAGAAAAGTAGGAACCTTTTTGTCTTACTTGTCATTTGTATACAATCCTTTTTTACAGCACCAGCTATTAACCATTTACAAGATCATTTACAGTTTCCTATGTTACAGAGATGCAATGTATCCATAAAAATCGGATGCTAAACGTTGTCTCCATATGGCATTTGACTTTCTTCACGCACCCATAGACTTCAACAGATGGGCCTCATCCTAAATTAAGGAAACTTTAGCAGAACTCTTTTATGATCTTCAGTCAGTCTAACTGGAGACTGATACCGTTCATTATGTTATATAAGTTTCATAAAAATGCAATGAAACAAAAAATTATACGAGAAAACATTAAATGCACTGGAAATAGCACATTTTAGTGCAATTTTAATTTTTCATACTTTTGCTTTTCTTTTGTGACGTTGATATTTTTTCTCCACTTTCGACATGCTCTAGGTTTGATGTTTATTTCATGTTTTTTCCCAAAGACATCTCCATAGCAAAAAAAAATAAAAATCATGTTCTTTTAAAAGACTGAAAAAAATTCAGTTAAAAAAAATGTATGTGTAGGAAGCCATATCTAGTTTATTTGTTTAGTAGCTGGGATATAGGATCTAGGGAGCTGTAAAATGTGGCATTCACCTGTATCTTGTTCACAGCTATTGAGCTATATATCATGCCTCAGCTAAATGCAGCTGTGAATGTAAAAACCAAGGCCATACAGTAGTGATTTAGGTGAGTTGGCCCGTCACAAGCTTGTTTTACAGTGCTTTTGGTGATTGAGCACGTGAAATGAAATTTCGTGCTTAGTCGCATTGAGCTGTCTACTCTCCTTCCATATTAAACAGTAGCCCCTTATACGTAAGTGTTCATTTCCCCCTCCTTTATCCATTGCGTGCAATCAGCAGTTCGGAGTAAAACTTCAGCATTTATTGGCTGCAATGTGCATAAAGTTACATTATTAAAGCTGAAATAAAAAAGCTATTTAGTTAAAATTAACCGTGATTTTATAACCATTGTTGAATACCAATTGTTTTTGTTTTTTTTTTTTAACTCTCACGCTTCAAATTCTGAATTTTAGGAATTTTTAACCATTTCAAGATCGAGTCATTTTTTTCCGTTCGTAACAAGATGCGTTTCTACTTCTTTTCATCAGCTCTAAAGGTGTTTCTCTTTCAGATATTCAAAAAATGTTGCCTCTTTTTTTCTTGTTACATGGGGATTCATTTTAATGCCATTATGCTATTATAGAAAAATAGTATAGAAAAATAGGAAATACATGCTTAATATATATTTTTTTAATTTAAATATTCAATTTTTTTATGGACACATCTTAAATTGTCTTTCTTTTTTCTTAAAAAAATATTTTTATATAATGAACATATATAAATATATATACATATATAAACTGCTCAAAAAAATAAAGGTAAGCCTGGTTTCACATTTGCGTTAAAACAACGCTGCGCACTGCGTCGTTAAGCCCCGCCCCGATCCGGCTCCCTGCCCGCCCCATCCGGGATCACCGCCTACTTTCGCATTTGCACGCATGCTATCGGCGCACCCTATCTTTAGCATAGGGTGCGCAGATCATGCGCTGCCAGTGTGAAAGTAGCGTGCTGCGCACTTTTGACGGTGCGCCGTGCGCGCCGAAATGCAGCATGTTGCATTTCGGCGCGCACGGCGCACCGTCAAAAGTGTGCAGCACGCTACTTTCACACTGGCAGCGCATGATCTGCGCACCCTATGCTAAAGATAGGGTGCGCCGATCGCATGCGTGCAAATGCGAAAGTAGGCGGTGATCCCGGATGGGGTGGGCAGGGAGCCGGATCGGGGCGGGGCTTAACGACGCAGTGCGCAGCGTTGTTTTAACGCGAATGTGAAACCAGCCTAACACTAAGATACCACATCATAGATATTACTGAATGAAATATTGCAGCTGCAAATCTTTTTCTTTACATAGTGGCATGCTTTGAGAACATAAAAATGATCAATGTAGATCAAAATTAATATCCCATTGAGGTCAGGATTTGGAAGGATACTCAAAATCCTAGTGGAAAATCAAATTACAGGCTGATCCAACTTCAGTGGAAATGCCTCAAGACAAGGAAATTATGCTCAGTAGTGTGTGTGGCCTCCACGTGCCTGTTTGACCTCCCTACAACACCTGGGCATGCTCCTGAATAGTTGGCAAATGTTGTCATGAGGGATCTCCTCCCAGACCTGAACTAAAGCATCCGCCAACTCCTGGAAGTCTGTGGTGCAACGTGACGTTGGTGGATGGAGCGAGACATGATGTCCCAGATGACTTCACCTTGCAGGAAATGCTCACACATTCCAGCCACATGAGGTCTGACATTGCCATGCATTAGGAGGAACTCAGGTCCAACCGCACCAGCATATGGTCTCAAAAGGGGTCTGAGGATCTCATCTCGGTACCTAATGGCAGTCAGTCTACCTCTGGCAGGCACATGGAAGGCTGTGTGGCCTTCCAAAGAAATGCCACCCCACACCATTAATGACCCATTGTCAAACTGGTCATGCTGAAAGATGTTTCAGGCAGCAGAAAGCTCTCCACGGCATCTCCATACTCTGTCAAGACTATCACATGTGATCACTGTGAACCTGCTTTCATCTGTGAAGATCACAGGGCACCAGTGGCGAATTTGCCAATCCTGGTGTTCTGTGGCAAATGCCCAGCGTCCTGCACGGTGTTGGGCTATGTGCACAACCCCCATCTGTGGACGTTGGGCACTCAGACCATCATCATGGTGGAATTGGTTTCTAACCATTTGTTTAGACACATTCACATTTGTGGCCTGCTGGAGGTCATTTTGCAGGGCTCTGGCAGTGCTCCTCCTGTTCCTCCTTGCACAAAGGCTGAGGTAGGGGTCCTGGTGCTGGGTTGTTTCCCTCCTACAGCCCCCTCCATGTCTCCTAGTGTACTGGCCTGTCTCCTGGTAGTGCCTCCAGCCTCTGGACACTACACTGACAGACACAGCAAACCTTCTTGCCACAGGTCGCATTGATGTGCCATCCTGGATGAGCTGCACTACCTTAGTCACTTGTGTGGGTTGTAGAGTCTGTCTCATGCTACCACGAGTGTGAAAGCACAACCAACATTCAAAAGTGACCAAAACATCAGCCAGAAAGCATTGGTACTGAGATGTGGTCTGTGGTCCCCACCTGCAGAACCACTCCTTTATTGAGGGTGTCTTGATAATTGCCAATAATTTCCATCTGTTGTCTATTCCATTTGCACATCAGCATGTGAAATTGGTTGTCAATCAGTGTTGCTTCCTAAGTGGACAGTTTGATTTCACAGAAGTTTGATTTACTTGGAGTTAGATTCTGTTGTTTAATTGTTCTCTTTATTTTTTGAGCAGTGTATATAAATATATATATATAATTATTATTATTATTATGCATTTATATAGCGCCATTTATTCCATGGCGCTTTACATTTGAAAAGGGGAAATATAGACAAGTATAATAAACATGTGTAAGACAAGGGACACACAAGTACATAAGGAGAGGGGACACTGCCCGCGAGGGCTCACAGTCTACAGGGATGGGTGAGGACACAGTAGGAGAGGGTAGAGCAGGTCGTGCGGTGGTTCAGTAGACCGAGGATCATTGCAGGCTGTAGGCTTGTCGGAACAGGTGGGTCTTCAGGTTCTTCTTGAAGGTTTCCATTGATGGTGAGAGTCTGATGTGTTGCGGCAGAGTTCCAGAGTATGGGGGAAGCACGGGAGAAGTCTTGTATGCGGTTGTGGGAAGAAGAGATAAGGTGGTAGAGAAGGAGATCTTGAGATGATCGAAGGTTGCGTGCGGGTAGGTACCTAGAGACCATGTCACAGATGTATGGAGGAGACAGGTTGTGGATGGCTTTGTATGTCATGGTTAGGGTTTTTTAATTGGAGCCTCTGGGCAATGGTAAGCCAGTGAAGGGCCTGGCTTAGGGGGGAGGCTGGGGAATAGCGGGGAGACAGGTGGTTAGTCAGGCAGCAGAGTGTAGGATGGACTGGAGTGGAGCCAGAGTGCTAGGGGGGAGACCAGAGAGTAGGATGTTGCAGTAGTCGAGGTGGGGGATGATAAGAGCATGCACTAGTGTTTTTGTGGTTTCGAGGTTGAGGAGTGAGCGGATATATATGTATATATATATATATATATATGTATATATCTACTGTATATATATACATACATATATATACAGTGCCTACAAGTAGTATTCAACCCCCTGCAGATTTAGCAGGTTTGATAAGATGCAAATAAGTTAGAGCCTTCAAACTTCACACAAGAGCAGGATTTATTAACAGATGCATAAATCTTACAAACCAAAAAGTTATGTTGCTCAGTTAAATTTTAATAAATTTTAAACATAAAAGTGTGGGTCAATTATTATTCAACCCCTAGGTTTAATATTTTGTGGAATGACCCTTGTTTGCAATTACAGCTAATAATCGTCTTTTATAAGACCTGATCAGGCCGGCACAGGTCTCTGGAGTTATCTTGGCCCACTCCTCCATGCAGATCTTCTCCAAGTTATCTAGGTTCTTTGGGTGTCTCATGTGGACTGTAATCTTGAGCTCCTTCCACAAGTTTTCAATTGGGTTAAGGTCAGGAGACTGACTAGGCCACTCCAACACCTTGATTTTTTGCCTCTTGAACCAGGCCTTGGTTTTCTTGGCTGTGTGCTTTGGGTCATTGTCTTGTTGGAAGATGAAATGATGACCCATCTTAAGATCCTTGATGGAGGAGCGGAGGTTCTTGGCCAAAATCTCCAGGTAGGCCGTGCTATCCATCTTCCCATGGATGCGGACCAGATGGCCAGGCCCCTTGGCTGAGAAACAGCCCCACAGCATGATGCTGCCACCACCATGCTTGACTGTAGGGATGGTATTCTTGGGGTCGTATGCAGTGCCATCCAGTCTCCAAACGTCATGTGTGTGGTTGGCACCAAAGATCTCGATCTTGGTCTCATCAGACCAGAGAACCTTGAACCAGTCTGTCTCAGAGTCCTCCAAGTGATCATGAGCAAACTGTAGACGAGCCTTGACATGACGCTTTGAAAGTAAAGGTAGCTTACGGGCTCGTCTGGAACGGAGACCATTGCGGTGGAGTACGTTACTTATGGTATTGACTGAAACCAATGTCCCCACTGCCATGAGATCTTCCCGGAGCTCCTTCCTTGTTGTCCTTGGGTTAGCCTTGACTCTTCGGACAAGCCTGGCCTCGGCACGGGAGGAAACTTTCAAAGGCGGTCCAGGCCGTGGAAGGCTAACAGTAGTTCCATAAGCCTTCCACTTCCGGATGATGCTCCCAACAGTGGAGACAGGTAGGCCCAACTCCTTGGAAAGGGTTTTGTACCCCTTGCCAGCCTTGTGACCCTCCACGATCTTGTCTCTGATGGCCTTGGAATGCTCCTTTATCTTTCCCATGTTGACCATGTATGAGTGCTGTTCACAAGTTTGGGGAGGGTCTTAAATAGTCAGAAAAGGCTGGAAAAAGAGATAATTAATCCAAACATGTGAAGCTCATTGTTCTTTGTGCCTGAAATACTTCTTAATACTTTAGGGGAACCAAACAGAATTCTGGTGGTTTGAGGGGTTGAATAATAAATGACCCTCTGAATAAACTTTTCACAATTTAAAAAAAATGAAACAAAGAAATAACATTCTTTTTTGCTGCAGTGCATTTCACACTTCCAGGCTGATCTACAGTCCAAATGTCACAATGCCAAGTTAATTCCGAATGTGTAAACCTGCTAAATCTGCAGGGGGTTGAATACTACTTGTAGGCACTGTATATGCAAAAATATTTATACTTTTTTTGCAGAGTCTGAACTATGAGCACTGTGATTGGTGGTGTCTCTTTTTTAGTTTTTTTATGTATTTTTGTGTTTTTATCAATTTGTTCACACTTATAACAGCTCTAGAGGTTTTTCTCGTCCGGATATTCAAAAAATGTTGCCTCTTTTTTAATGATACATGGGGATTCATTTTAAAGCCACTCTTGTATTATTTTTTTTTCTAATATTTGGGGAATATCAAAGTTCAAATAGGAAATACATGCCTAATACTATTTTATTTTAATATTCATTTTATTACCGACACATCTTAAATTGTCTTTCCTTTTTCTCAAAAAATATTTTTATATAATGAACATATATATCTATATATAAATATATATATATCTATATGTATATAGACACATATATATGCAAATATATTTATATATATATATTGTAGAGTCTGAGCTATAAACAGCGTGATTGGTGGTGTTTCTTTTTTAGTTTTATTATGTACTTTTCTTGTGTTTTTATTAACTTATTCACATTTATAACAGCTCTTGTGGTTTTCTCATCCCGGTATTCAAAAAATGTTGCTTCTGTTTTAATGATACATGGGGATTCATTTTAAAGCCACTATTGTGTTGTTATTTTTTTTATATTAGGGGAATATGTAAGGTCAAATAGGAAATACATGTCTAATAACCCATTTTTAGTATTATTTTTAAGACCTCATTTTAATTACCGGAGTTTTTCCTTTTCTTTAGAAATTATTTTTTATATAAACAGTGATTTGGATAGATAGTGTCTTCTTTATTTTGTTTTGTTTATATATTTTTCTTGTTTTTTTTTTCACTAATTTATTCTCTTAGTTCACACTCCGTGCCATCATAAATTTTTAAAGAATGTTGGGGGCGTTTGAACATATGAATACGTTATTTTTATTGCTGTTTTTGCCTGTAACTGGGGATAATACATTGGCTCCATTTACAGGGAAAAATCAGCATCTTGGCTGGAAGCAGAGTCGACTAGGTCTCCCAGAACCCAGCAGCTTCTGCTCCCTACCTACACCCATTAATCACATGATCACTCTGTATTCCGCAGGAAGCACCCTAATCCACATACACTGCACTCATTCTGCATTCTGTATACTGTGTCTTATTATTATGTCTGCCTTCTCTGTGGCTAGTCTGGCTGTGTCAGACAGCTGATTTTCTGCTCCACAAATATGCAATCTCCTATAAGCTGCTTACTCCACATTGACATTTTTGAATGTAAGTGCAGAGTAAATTATGAACCGCCTGAATTTTTAAAGACTATAGGTGGTCTGGAACTGGTTAGGCACTACATGCTTTTTCAAGCAGTATGGTTTCAGTGTTAAAGCCTTAATAATTTTGGCAATATGCTCAGCTACAATTACTTTTATTACATTATTAAGATTCTGAAACACATTGGGGGGAACCTATCAAGGTCCGTTTTAGCATTTAGTGAAGTTAGTAAAAAAGCAAAATAAAAAACAACTGTGGGATTGCGCTTTTTTTGCAGTTTCAGCACACTTGGAACTTTTTTCCTGTTTTCGAGTACATGACATGGTAAAACCAATGGTGTCTTTCAAAAGTACAACTCGTCCTGCAAAAAAACAGCCCTCATATGGTCATTTTGACCAAAAAATAAAAAGTTATGGCCTTTTGAAGAAGGGGAGCAAAAAATGAAAATGCAAAACCAAAAATACCCATGGTCTTTAAGGAGTTAATATAAAAACTTGATGTAAACAATGGGTCATTTTTCAGCAATACATTCTGGACAGAGATAATGTCTGTAAAGCGCTGTGGAATTAGTGGCGTTATATAAATGAGTAAAATAAATAAATAATTATATACAGAGGCCAAGTGATTCCATATAACTCAATTAAAGCTAAACAGTTAAAGTGTTAGGAGTAGTTTATAGTCATAGTTTGTTACCTTTGGCCACTCGTTAGTATATCCAAAAAAAGTAAAAAATCCATGTCCGCTTCACACTTCTTCCTCTTCTATTCTTTTGAGAAAATTATACAAACAGGTTAGGATTTAAGAGGCAACATGTAGTCATTTTACTAGAGAGGAATTATCTTAATAGTGTGCCTTCCAGGCATATAACATAACTATAACAGTTACTAAGTTATCATTCATTATATGCTTAAAGGGAACCTGTCAGCAGGATTGTGCACAGTAACCTACAGACTGTGTCAGATCAGCTCCATTATACTGACTAAGCCGGGATCCCACTTGCGAGTGTGATGCGAGAAACTCGCGCAAGTCTCTTGCATCAATACCCGCCACTGCCGCCAGCACTCAGGATTGTTGTGTGTGGCTGCATGTAAATATGCAGCCGCACACTCCCGTCCGAATTCCGGCAGCAGGGTATTGATGCAAGAGACTCGCACAAGTTTCTCACATCACACTCGCAAGTGTGACCCTGACCTTACAATGTTAACTGGTGATGAAATCCATCTTGTGGTTGTTGTTTAATCTTGTTTAATCTTTATTTGTAGTTTTCAGTTAATGATATGCTCGTGCTCCAGGGCGGCCTGTAGTCTTCATGTGGTGCTCTGATTAGGTATTCATTTGTATGGCTTCTGACAGGTCACTGATCCCTCACTGACCTGCCCCTGACTTTACATACTGAATATAATATGCTTTGGAAAAAAAAAATCACATTCAGCAGGCAGTCACCGGCGGCGCCGGCTGCGCTACAGCATGATCGCATGTACAATGTCCATTTAATTATTTTATTTGGTGATATAAATTTATTCAGAAAAAAAATAAAATTCTCTCTCAAAATGGTGCTCATAGATGCTATTGCACAGGGATGGCTGGCGCCATTTTGAGAGAGAATATTTTTTTCTGAATAAAATAATTAAATGGACATTATAGAAACGATCATGTACAGTGCAGCCAGCCTGCTGCTGAATGTGATAACATATTATATTCAGTACGTAAATAGGTCACTAAGGGATCAGTGACATGTCATAAGCCATCAGTATGAATATCTAAGCAAAGCACCGCATAAAGCCCCATACACACAGACAGGCTGCCCCGGAGCGCGAGAACTTCATTAACTGAAAGCTGCAAATAAAGATTAAACAACAACCACAAAACGGATTTCATCAACCAAGGTATCATTGTAATCAGTTTAATGGCGCCGACCTGACACAGTCTGTAGGATATTGTGAACAATCCTGCTGACAGGCTCCCTTTAAAGAATAACTAATTTTTTATTTAATTATTGTTCAGGTTTTGTAAAATTATTAATCTTCATAATATACTTTACTAGCTTATTTTCCTTCCTTCTATCCTTAACACCATGCTGGAGCTGCAGATGTGTCTGACTAATTCTGTTTTATTTGCTGTATTAATCTGCAAGTCTGTACTCATACTGTATCTATAACCTACAGCAAGGCCAAATGGGCAAATATAAAGGGGTAATCAGAAGAATGGTAGTCATAAACAGCTTAAAAACTCAACCTGCAGATATAAATTATATTGTATCAAAAGATAAAATATATGTAACATCTGTGCCAGTTTCTGCTTTGGCCACTAGCGTTGTTGCAGTGATGCTCCTATTTTATTGCTGGGACTTGTTGCTCTGGCCAGTCCGGAAGCTTGGGGTTGACCTTGTTGATTTGGTTTCTGTCTGCTGTCCGCACTTGGTGGGGTTGTTCTATATCAACCCCTGAGAGCCAGCTCACATTGCCAGTCAATGGTTCAGCTTTCGTGATTCAGACCTCTGTGCTGTGCTCCCATGTTTTGTCCTGATTATACCCATTCTTTGACCTCAGCTTAATATTTGACTACCCACTTGTTTTATGATTCTGTTCCTGAGGCACCTTCTTGGCTTTGACCTTGATTAGAGGCAATACCTACCACTAAACAACAGCCCTTCCATGGAAGCAATCCACTTCATCCTGTTGTAAGAACAGATACCTGTATTGGGGTTAAGAGGTATTGGGATTCCCCTGCAGTCTGCCAGACATAGTGACTTGTGCCAAGTCTATCTGAGGTAGCCTTTTTTGAGCCGGTGGCCTCAGTCAGACATGACAATATATAAGATTGGTGATATCACCATAAAATAATTTCAAAGAAGAGTAAAGGATGCAAATTATACATCAATGACAATCAATAGAATGTACAACACATAAAATATTGCTCATAAGCGAAGGCAAATGACTGTAAAGGGATGACTCAAGTAGCATACTGTAAATAAGAGCAAATATGACTCAAAAAGCGTGTAGTGCTTAGTAAATGAGGATAAATAGCTATAATTCAAATAGTAAACCATTTATAAGATCTAGGTATAATGAAAATGCACACTCCCCTTGAGAAAGCACAAAAGCGAAATGTGCGACGGGTCACTGGTGGCTGTGTGTGGAATCCCTTCACTTCATTATGGGTAAGCTCTATGCTACCTTTATGTTAGATATGAATTGATTTTTTTTTGCCTTCCAATATTATGCTGCATGATATTCATATAGATGGACTGATTATTTTTGTCACTGTACTGTCTTAATAGTCTGTACTATGATTTACAGTATCATGCCTTATATGCAAATTCTTATGTGAATCATGATACAGGAAAGATATATATCTTTGTACCGTGTTAGCCAGTAGATAGAAGAATATTTAGAATTGAGAGTCCTCAATGATTGATACCTTTTAATGGCTTACTGAAAAGATGGTAACAAGTTGCAAGCTTTCGAGACTACGCAGGTCTCTTCATCAGGCTAAACTAATACAAAATCTGAAGGATAACATATTTATACAAAAGACAGCACAGAAATAACCCAATAGCTAAGACAAGTGATGTGAAGTGGAATAGTAACTATGGGTGAGTGATAAGCATTAATATTGGACCAGTTCATAGCTAAGCAGTGTGAAGGTTTTATTGCCCTCTGTCTGGTTCTGTGTTGTGATGACCCCAGAAGGTCTAAAGAGCAAATTCCTTAATTGATGTAAAAAGACATAAATCCATGTGACACATTTATTCCTGCACTGAATGTTTGGAAAGTTTTAATAAATTTGTACTCTGAGATTCTTTTTTCTCTCTGAGACTTGAAGTTCCCTTTTAATACAAGTAATTTAATGTCCATCATGCTATGGCCAGGGATAAAAAATGTTTTGCCACAGGTAGATCCATTCTTTTTTCTCTTATTGTATGACGATGAGAATTCATCCTTGTTCTCAGTTTTTGCCCTGTCTCACCCACATACAGACCCCCAATTGGACATTTAGTACAAATAATTAAGTACACCACATTAGATGTGATGCAGCTGAAAGTACCTGGGATCTTGTAGTCCTGATGTGAGTTGGGGATCTTTATCTTGTCCGTAGTCATTATAAATGGACAGGTTTTACATTTTTTCTGGTTGCAAGGAAAGGTTCCTGCAGCTGTTGGAGAGGACAGGGAGCTTCTGACAATTATGCTTCTTAAATTTGGTGGCTGCCTAAAACACAGCAGTGGGGGGTCTGGAAATATGAATTGTAATCGGGCATCTTTTTGTAGTAAAGGTTGTAATTTCTGTGCAGCTCCTCTTAGCACCTCCAGATTTGGATTGTAGGTGACCACTAGAGGCACCTCGTTATTTTCTTGTTTAGCTTTGTAATGTAGCAGGTGATTCCTTGATATTCTGTTGACTCTTGTAATTTGGTTTTCAATTGTTCTTGGATGGTAGCCCTGATTCAAAAAGGTTTTTCTGAGGTGACCAAGGTGTTTGTCTCTATCCGTGGGTTTGGAGCATATACGATTGTATCTGATGGCTTGGCTGTAAGACAATAAAGTTTTTTATGTGTTTTGGATGGAAACTGTCCCATTTAAGGTATGTTGGACGGTCGATTGGCTTCTGATTCAGGGATGTCTCTATTTCATTGTTGTTTAGCTTAATGATGGTGTCTAAAAAGTTAATTTCAGTGCTGGAATAGTTGAGTGTTAAGTTGATGGTGGCATTAAATTGATTAAACTGTTCGTGGAACATCTTTAGCTGTTGCTCAGACGATTAAAATATCATCAGTGAAGCTGTAGTAGACCAGAGGCCTGATGGGACATGAGGGCAAAAAGTCGCTTTCAAGCTTGGCCATGAAAAGATTTGCATACTGTGGAGCCATTTTACTTCCCATAGCTGTACCAGTCTCCTGTAAATAGATCTTATTGTCAAATTCAAAGTAATTGTGAGTGAGGAGAAATTTTGTGAGTTTCACCACAGAATTCGCATCATTCCCGGTATTTTCCATGAAGACTTTGCAGGCATTTAATCCATCCTGGTATGGGATATTAGAGGGCAAAGATTCCACATCCATGGTGGCCAGGATGGTTCCTTCTGATAGAGGACCTATTGCTGCTAGTTTATTCAGTAGGTCAGTTGTTTCTTGAATGTAGCTAGGTGTATCCTTTACCAGGGGTTTAAGAATACCCTCTACCCATCCAGATTCCTGCTCAGTAAGGGTGCCCACACATGAAATAATCGGCCTCCCTGGATTTCCAGATTTGTGGATTTTGGGAAGCATGTAGAATGTCCCAGTTCTTGGACTCTCTAGTATCAGGTATCTGGTACCGCTTCATTGATGATATTTTAATCATCTGGATGGAGTCTGAGCAACAGCTAAAGATGTTCCACGAACAGTTTAATCAATTTCATTCTACCATCAACTTAACACTCAACTAATCCCAGGTACTTTCAGCTGCATCACAATTAATGTGGTGTACTTAATTATTTGTACTAAATGTCCAATTGGGGGTCTGTATGTGGGTGAGACTGGGCAAAAACTAAGAACAAGGATGAATTCTCATCATCACACAATAAGAGAAAAAAAATTCTATCTACCTGTGGCAAAACAATTTTGTATCCCTGGCCATAGCATGATGGACATTAAATTACTTGTATTAAAAGGTAACTTCAAGTCTCAGAGAGAAAGAAGAATCTCAGAGTACAAATTTATGAAAACTTTCCAAACATTCAGTGCAGGAATGAATGTGACGCATGGATTTATGTCTTTTAACATCAATTAAGGAATTTGCTCCTTAGACCTTCTGGGGTCATCACAACACACAACCAGACAGAGGGCAATAAAACCTTCGCACTGCTTACCTATGAGCTGTTCCAATATTTATGCTTATCACTCCCCCATAATGACTATTCCACTTCACATTACTTGTCTTAGCTATTGGGTTATTTCTGTGCTGTCTTTTGTATAAATATGTTATCCTTCAGATTTTGTATTAGTTTAGCCTGATGAAGAGACCTGCGTAGTCTCGAAAGCTTGCAACTTGTTACCATCTTTTAAGTAAGCCATTAAAAGGTATCAGTCATTGAGGACTCTCAATTCTAAATATTCTTTTATGTGAATCATGGAAGTTTATTAGTATTGCCTGCTTTGTCTGATGTAAACTACCTTGCTATCTTTTACTTTTTGTGAAAACCCCTTCATACCTTTATCTACTTGATTTTATCACCTTTTGAATCTTCTTACATGTCCCATTTACTCTCTGGTTCATGTCTTTTTTACATTTAATCTTTAATAAAAATCTTTACATTTTATACTCCTTTGAGTGGTGTTTTTCTGGGTACTTTGTACCCTGACTTTGATTGAATAAGTTAGTAAAACCAACCAGTTATTGATCTTTAAATGATAAGAAAACCCCTATAATCATTGTGACAGAGTCACTGGTGAAGTGATGGAAGGGAGATACCTGTCACTGCACATGATGGCGTCAGTGATGTAAAGTCAGAATCGTTTCCTCCAGTACACTACATGTTGTGACGGTTTATTGAAAGTTAGATTATGGACTGGAGCGGGAGGGAGAATGTCCACATATCTACACCTGCAGTTGTCATGATCCATGCTGGATCAGGACTGATAAAAAGCACAGGTAACCTTTTTTTTTTCCTAAGCTGTGCTTAAGGTTGGTTTTTGCCCCTGGTTGCCATTAGGATTATTGTATTGTGGTGTCGTTTGTTCTAAGTTTGCCCCCGGTGGTGGTGTACTCTAGTTTCTTTAGTTAAGTGCAAATGATTATAATACAGGTGTGATTGCTGGCTCTGCTATAAAAGAGTCACAGGTGTTGCAATCAGTGTTGGTGATAGTGTTCATTTCAACCATCCTTGGTGGAGGAAGGAGCTGGAGAGCGTTCCTTGCAGCTCTGTCTTAGTCCTGGTGTGGAAGGAATCATAGGGGATTTCCTTATAGCTCTGACAGAGCTTGGTGGCAGCGATTCAGGAGGAGAGCTGCATGCTGGTGGTGGACTCTGTTGCCAGGAGCAAGTGCAACAGAGTAAAGCTAAGTTGTGTTTCCCTGTTTGTGTTTTTTCCTTAGTGTGTATTAGTACAGCGGTGGGGCCAGTGCCTGCGCCACCCAGCTCCATAGCAAGGGATAGGTGTAGGGTGTGCTAGGGCGACAGGTTCTTGATCGGCGCCCGGAGCGGAACTGGTATAGGGAACGTTAGGAGCGTTAGGGACACTGACTCAGGGGAGTGCAGGAAGTCTCCACGTCCCCTTTCCCTATCGCTGGGCCCACCGTTGTAACTGTTTCCTACCCCTTGTCTTGTTGTTTTAGTTACCGGCCTGCGAGCCGTGTTACACAGGACAGTATCACGTGCCGCGTCCTGTTGTTTTAGTTACCGGCCTGCTGGTCGCATCACACAGGACGGGTCCACGTGACATTATCACCAACCAAACTTTTTTTTCCTGCCGAGCCATGGACCCAGTTCAGCCCTTTGCCCAATTGCTGCAGACCCTTACTAATGAGATTAGGCGGCTGCGCGGAGGGTTGGTGCGGCAGCCGTGGCTGTTGGTGGGCTCTGGGGGCTTGGTCCAGGAACAGGCTCAGCCAGAACCCAAGATATCCCTCCCTGACAGATTTTCTGGCGGGAGAGATCAATTCTTGGTGCTTCAACCAACCTGTAAATTGTATTTCAGGCTGCACCCTCGTTCATCAGGGAGTGAAGAGCAACGGGTGGGAATCATTATGTCCCTTCTTAAAGGGGATCCCCAATCCTGGGTCTTCTCCCTACCGGACGATTCTTCATCTTTAGAGTCCGTGGAGGAGTTCTTTGCAGCTTTGGCGCTTGTGTATGGGGATCCTGATGGCGTCTCCCTGGCGGAATCTCGAATCCGTAGGTGTAAACAGGGAGCCCGAGTCCCTGAGGAGTACTGCTCAGAGTTTAAGAGATGGGCCACTAATACTCAGTGGAATGACCCTGCACTTAGGATTCAATTTGTGCAGGGTTTGTCTCCAAAGTTTCAGGATACTCTGGTGCAGTACGCCACCCCCAAGTCGCTGGAGGCCGTCATGTCCCTTGCCATCCGGGTGGATAGCCGCCATAGGGAAAGACATATATAAAAAGTGCCCCCTGATGTCCTCGCTAGGGAGGAGGACCCACCAGTGCAGACAGAGGAACCCAGACAGCCCGGTGTTGTTGATACAAAAAAGGGGGTGTCTGAGGCTCATCGTGGTTGGGGGTATGCTTTTCCTGTGGGAAGCCTGGTCATTTTATGAGAGCCTGCCAAGTTCATGCCAAGTCTCCTGTCGAACCTATGCAAGTAGGAGGAGCTAGTTTGTTTTTGGAGCTGCCTACGGTTCAGGGAGTGGTGTCGGCATGTTTGTACTGTGGGCAGACTGGTCATGTCCTGAAGGCTTGCCCATTGCGCGCCAAATTTTCTGTGCCATCTGAGAAGCCGCATTCCCCAGGTCGCTTGGAGGGAGGTGACCAGGGAGTATACATTTCCTCCATTTTGCCCTCCCAAAGTACCATGTCAGCAGAGGTCTTGGCTGGCGGGGTACCGGAGGTGATACTGGTGTTTGTGGACAGCGGAGCAGGAGTCAGTCTGGTGGATGCTCGCTTTGTCCAGACTCATGGTCTAAGGTGTAGGACGCTAGCCCAGCCTATAAGCGTCCAGGCCATAAACTCTGTTCCACTGAGCCAGGGGAGCTTGACCAAGGTCGTAGAGAATATTCATCTGCGTATAGGACATCATGAGGAGTCCTTGTCATGCTACGTCTTGGAGGGAATGCCAGTACCTATTGTTTTAGGCATCCCTTGGCTGAAGAGACACAACCCGGTAATAGATTGGCGGGCGAGGGGAGTGGTCAGCTGGGGGCACTCGTGTGAGCGCTGCTGCCTAGGAACTACTGTTTCTGCCGTCTCTTTTCAACAGACCTCTTCCTCTCTGGTGAGGGCAGCAGATGTGCTGCAGGAGAGGAGGGGCAAGTCTCAACCCTCACCATTGGCCAACCCTGGGAGGCGCAGACCTCGTGGTGGAAGGGGTTGGAGGGTGGTGTACCCATTGGTGAGGTGCGGGGGGTGTGAGTGTGGTGACACAGGGGGACGCCTCTGTTGTCAATCCCAGAAAGAGTTCTCCAAGTGGTGACAAATGAATGAGTGGCAATAAACGTTCAGGTCCGGACCTGTGTGTGAACGAGCGTGTATGAGTGGCCACCAAAAAACATCCAGTGGAAGTGTGTTGTGGAGTGTTACCAGCTCATACCAAACATACACATACACAACCCGTTCCCCAGGTCAGCGCTTTGGAGATGTGTGTTGCCTCCAGAACATACGATGCCAATACCAGCGGGCTCGTTTCTCATCAACCTGACATGCAGGTAGTTGCTGGGGTGAACTCTGGGTCTGGGCGTCCCCGCTGTAGGTGGTTCCCTGATGGGGAGCGGTCTTGAGGGTCCAGAGGCCCCTCATTAAGGGGAGGGTACTGTCATGATCCATGCTGGATCAGGACTGATATAAAGCACAGGTAACGTTTTTTCTTCCTAAGCTGTGCTTAAGGTTGTTTTTCCCCCGGTGGCCATTAGGATTATTGCACTGTGGTGTCGTTTGTTCTAAGTTTGCCCCCGGTGGTGGTGAGCATCATTGCGCTCTAGTTTCTTTAGTTAAGTGCACATGATTATAATACAGGTGTGATTGCTGGCTCTGCTATAAAAGAGTCACAGGTGTTGCAATCAGTGTTGGTGATAGTGTTCATTTCAACCATCCTTGGTGGAGGAAGGAGCTGGAGAGCATTCCATGCAGCTCTGTCTTAGCCCTGGTGTGGAAGGAATCATAGAGGATTTCCTTGTAGCTCTGACAGAGCTTGGTGGCAGCGATTGAGGAGGAAAGCTGCATGCTGGTGGTGGACTCTGTTGCCAGGAGCAAGTGCAACAGAGTAAAGCTAAGTTGTGTTTCCCCGTTTTTGTTTTTTCCTTAGTGTGTATTAGTACAGCGGTGGGGCAAGTGCCTGCGCCACCCAGCTCCCTAGCAAGGGATAGGTGTAGGGTGTGCTAGGGTGACAGGTTCCTGATCGGCGCCCGGTGCGGAACCGGCATAGGGAACGTTAGGAGCGTTAGTGACACTGACTCAGGGGAGTGCAGGAGGTCTCCACGTCCCCTTTCCCTATCGCTGGGCCCACCGTTGTAACTGTTTCCTACTCCTTGTCTTGTTGCTTTAGTTACCGGCCTGCGAGCCGTGTCACACAGGACAGTATCACGTGCCGCGTCCTGTTGTTTTAGTTACCGGCCTGCTGGTCGCGTCACACAGGACGGGTCCACGTGACAGCAGTGTCCTGACAGGACCTGTGTAATGTTGAGATCATGTGATCAATCACATGATGGAGGAGTCATATGGTCTGGGCTTAAATGGGTGAAGGTAAAAACTTTCAGTGTTCAGTGTGTGCCTGTGTGTGGAGAGAGAGCACTCCAAGAAAGTGTTGTCTCTGGACAGGATGGTTTCGACTCCATCCTGGTCAGGTCAGGAATAATTCTGTCTGCCTCTCTTTGGTTTTGGGGTGGCTGTTTAATGTTGGCAGTACCTGCATTTAGTGTCGGTGATACTTCCGCATACTCGGTTAGTGGTTGCTGACCCAGGTGACTTGTCCTTAAACGTGTGACTCCGTGCTGATTGTGTCACTTGCTGTGTCACTTGCTGTTTGTCCCCTGACTTCTGCCTCTGTATCCTGCTTTTGTACTGCATTGTCTCTCCTGGTTATCGGAAACCCATGGCTTGTCCCTGTTATTCTTTGTCTTGTCCCTCGGAACTGCGTGTTCATTTGGCTTCTGACTCTCGGCTCTCCTTGACCACGTTTACTCTCTTTGCCCTGTGATCTGCGTGCTCAGTGTCCTTCCCTACACTCACCTGCAATGGCTCCACCCCATAGTCATGTGTTTGCTTAGTGCCAGGTCCTGTGCTTACTACACTAGTCTCAGGTCCTTGTGCAAGGCATGCCTTCTGCCTGCACCCCTGTGCTCAATCACGCGCTCCTTGATTGCACCCCCTAGGTAGTGCCACTGACACCTTAGGTGTCATAACAAGTGTGTGCTAAATCTGAACTGTGGACATTGCTGCCTGTGAGCAAGCTGATCCTAGCTTGGAAAAGGACTATATTTCTTTTTGTTTGTTTTACTATTTTGCTCAGAGGGCCATGTTTACTTTCTCAAGCTTGGCTTATGCTGTCTTCAATAAACCAAGCATTTTCTTAAAGAGACAGTGTTTCAGTTATATCTTTGTGTCCCGCCGAGTGAGCCGCTCTACCACATCATGTTTATATGTCTTTTGGATATTTTTATGGTCATAATGAAAATACAGCAAGACTGACTAAACAGTGGTTATAAATACTTTTGGTAATGTAATGACTCACAAATAAAACCAAATTATGATTAGTATATAATAAGTATGATTCATAGTGTGTATTTATTACCTTTAAGCACCCAACATTTTACCGTGACTTCTTCCAAGAGGCGATCAAATTATTTGCATCCTTTACATCTTTTTCGGAATACTTTTATGATGATATCACTTCACATCTGATATATTTTAGATTTTGAATAGAAAGGAAAAATACAGGGCGCATCCACTGTGTAAAATCCGTATCAAAGAACACATTAACAGAGAAAAAGGAAGGTGCTCACCTATTGGGGTTGTGAGAAAGTCACAACACCCATAAACGCATGAGAAGCAGCAGCAAGTCTGCACAGGGTCCTAGGACAAATTTGCAAAAACGGCGTGAAAGTGCAATGAGGACTGCGCTTGCTTCTGGTGGAGTACAAAGTTCTTTATTCAGCCAACGCGTTTCCTGAGCCTACTGGCTCACTATCTGCCCTGATGAAGTGAGCCAGTAGGCTCAGGAAACGCGTTGGCTGAATAAAGAACTTTGTACTCCACCAGAAGCAAGCGCAGTCCTCATTGCACTTTCATGCCGTTTTTGCATATTTTAGATTTTAGCACAATAAAGATCCATACTCAGTGAAACATTCTCTCCTCTGCTTTCCCCTCTCCCATGCTCAAGCTATTCCCTGGAGGAGCATTGGGGAGAGAAGCCAAACTCAATCTGAGTAGGAATCTTAACTGTACCCCCCTTAGATCAATTCATCTGCTAAGACAGAATGAACTAAGCTGACAAGCCAGCAATTCCAGCATGGTGCTAAAGTGGTTGTCCACTTCTAGGACAACCCCTTCTCTATCGGAATATTTGCTCGTGTTCCTGGGACTCATATGCGGTTGTTATGAATTTTGGGCCTTTCGACCAATCAGTGCTGGCATCACTGTTCCCACCTTCAGATGTATTGTTAATCAAGTGAATAAATGGCCAGTCACAGCTTTCAGTGTCTCTTGATTTGGTATGCGTCTGAAGGCGGGGACAGTGATGCCAACGTTGATTGGGCGTAGGGCTCAAAATTCATAACAACCTTACGTGAGCCTTGGGAACGTGGGTGCCCTATAGAGTATATATTGTTTAATTAGTTTGACTTGCTTTTTTTGCTGTTTGCTGGCTGTGTGCAGTCTTTTAATTAACTTCGAAAACCCCCTGTTGACCTACCTGTTAATTTAACGCTAACTTTGTGTCTCTTCCTGGTTTCCAGCAATTTCTGACTGTTTAACTTTGGCAAAACCCAATAAATTTCTGTAGTAGTAGAGTTTAATGTAAAGATTAAGTTTGAAGCTTAAGTGAAGGATAAATTATTTGATTTCAGCTACAGCAGAGCAGTGACCGGATGCTTAGAATTCGAGAATTGAAAATCATTCTGGGAATCAGAATTTAATTTAATACGTACTTGTACAGAGAGAAACTGTGAACTGCTTTAACACATGAAGACAGCCTCAGCCGTGCAGAACGGCCAAGTTTAAAGGGAACCTGTCACCTTTGAAAAAAGGTTATCTCTACCAATAAAATATACACCAACTATATATATCTATCGGGTTATGCTAATCCCACTATGATCAGAGATTGATCAGAGTGAGATCCAGTTTTATTTGATGTGGAGAATTAAAAAGAAATTTTCTTTATCGTCTTCATTCAGTCTTTGGGCAGAGACACACTAGCGATTTAAATATCCGTCCGATCTTGATGCAGGAGAGTTGGATGAGTGTAATGCAATTGTCATGCAAGTGTCATGCGGTTTTTATGTGAGTACAAACTGATTTTTCACACCTATCATCCGATTTACATCCGAATGCCGTGCGATTGCTATCAGACTGCAATGGGATTTTAACATGAGCTTTTACGCAGAGCACTTCTCTGTCATTTACACATCGTTTTAAAACTAAATATTCTTCAAAACACACACACATATACAGTACATACTGTATATATTATAGATATATAATATACAGTGGGGAAAAAAAGTATTTAGTCAGTCAGCAATAGTGCAAGTTCCACCACTTAAAAAGATGAGAGGCGTCTGTAATTTACATCATAGGTAGACCTCAACTATGGGAGACAAAATGAGAAAAAAAAATCCAGAAAATCACATTGTCTGTTTTTTTTTCATTTTATTTGCATATTATGGTGGAAAATAAGTATTTGGTCAGAAACAAAATTTAATCTCAATACTTTGTGATATATCCTTTGTTGGCAATGACAGAGGTCAAACATTTTCTGTAAGTCTTCACAAGGTTGCCACACACTGTTGTTGGTATGTTGGCCCATTCCTCCATGCAGATCTCCTCTAGAGCAGTGATGTTTTTGGCTTTTTGCTTGGCAACACGGACTTTCAACTCCCTCCAAAGGTTTTCTATAGGGTTGAGATCTGGAGACTGGCTAGGCCACTCCAGGACCTTGAAATGCTTCTTACAAAGCCACTCCTTCGTTGCCCTGGCGGTGTGCTTTGGATCATTGTCATGTTGAAAGACCCAGCCACGTTTCATCTTCAGTGCCCTTGCTGATGGAAGGAGGTTTGCACTCAAAATCTCACGATACATGGCCCCATTCATTCTTTCATGTACCCGGATCAGTCGTCCTGGCCCCTTTGCAGTGAAACAGCCCCAAAGCATGATGTTTCTACCACCATGCTTTATAGTAGGTATGGTGTTTGATGGATGCAACTCAGTATTCTTTTTCCTCCAAACACGACAAGTTGTGTTTCTACCAAACAGTTCCAGTTTGGTTTCATCAGACCATAGGACATTCTCCCAAAACTCCTCTGGATCATCCAAATGCTCTCTAGCAAACTTCAGACGGGCCCGGACATGTACAGGCTTAAGCAGTGGGACACGTCTGGCACTGCAGGATCTGAGTCCATGGTGGCGTAGTGTGTTACTTATGGTAGGCCTTGTTACATTGGTCCCAGCTCTCTGCAGTTCATTCACTAGGTCCCCCCGCGTGGTTCTGGGATTTTTGTTCACCGTTCTTGTGATCTTTCTGACCCCACGGGGTGGGATTTTGCGTGGAGCACCAGATCGAGGGAGATTATCAGTGGTCTTGTATGTCTTCCATTTTCTAATTATTGCTCCCACAGTTGATTTCTTCACTCCAAGCTGGTTGGCTATTGCAGATTCAGTCTTCCCAGCCTGGTGCAGGGCTACAATTTTGTTTCTGGTGTCCTTTGACAGCTCTTTGGTCTTCACCATAGTGGAGTTTGGAGTCAGACTGTTTGAGGGTGTGCACAGGTGTCTTTTTATACTGATAACAAATTTAAACAGGTGCCATTACTACAGGTAATGAGTGGAGGAAAGAGGAGACTCTTAAAGAAGAAGTTACAGGTCTGTGAGAGCCAGAAATCTTGATTGCTTGTTTCTGACCAAATACTTATTTTCCACCATAATATGCAAATAAAATGAAAAAAAAACAGACAGTGTGATTTTCTGGATTTTTTTTCTCAGTTTGTCTCCCATAGTTGAGGTCTAGAATCATAGAATCATAGCATCATAGAATCATAGAATCGTAGAGTTGGAAGGGACCTCCTGGGCCATCTGGTCCAACCCCCTGCTCAAAGCAGGATTCGCTAAATCATCCCAGTCAGATGTCTGTCCAGCCTCTGTTTGAAGACTTCCATTGAAGGAGAACTCACCACTTCTCGTGGCAGCCTGTTCCACTCATTGATCACTCTAACTGTCAAAAAGTTTTTTCTAATATCTAATCTGTGTCTCCTCCCATTCAGTTTCATCCCATTGCTTCTAGTCTTTCCTTGTGCAAATGAGAATAAAGTTGATCCTTCTACAATGTGACAGCCCTTTAGATATTTGTAGACAGCTATTAAGTCTCCTCTCAGTCTTCTCTTTTGCAAACTAAACATTCCCAAATCCTGCAACCTTTCCTCATAAGACAGGGTTTGCAGACCGGTCACCATTCTGGTCGCTCTTTTCTGAACTTGCTCCAGTTTGTTGATGTCTTTTTTAAAATGTGGTGCCCAAAACTGGACACAATATTCCAGATGAGGTCTGACCAAAGAGGAGTAGAGGGAAATAATGACTTCACGTGATCTAGACTGTATGCTTCTGTTAATACATCCTAGAATTGCATTTGCCTTTTTTGCTGCTGCATCACACTGTTGACTCATATTCAGTCTGTGATCTATTAGTATACCCAAGTCTTTTTCACATGTGCTGTTGCTTAGCCCTATTCCTCCCATTCTATATATGCTTTTTCCATTTTTATTGCCCAGATGTAGTACTTTGCATTTCTCCCTGTTAAAAACCATTCTGTTAGTTGCTGCCCACTTCTCCAGTTTATTTAAATCTTTTTGAATCCTCTCTCTCTCTTCTCTAGTATTAGCTATCCCTCCTAGCTTTGTGTCATCAGCAAATTTAATCAGTTTACCCTCAATTCCTTCATCTAAATCGTTGATAAAGATGTTGAACAATACAGGGCCCAGGACAGAGCCCTGTGGTACCCCACTTGAGACATTCTTCCAACTGGATGTGCAGCCATTTACGACCACTCTTTGGGTCCGATCACTAAGCCAGTTATGAATCCACCTAACAGTTGCCTTGTCCATTCCATACTTAATCATTTTTTCAATAAGGATTGTATGAGAGACTTTGTCAAATGCTTTGCTGAAGTCAAGATATACTATATCTACAGCATTTCCTTGATCCACCCAATCAGTGATACCGTCATAGAAGGAAATTAAGTTAGTCTGACATGACTTATTAGTTACAAACCCATGCTGACTCTGTTTAATCACTTCATTCTTATCCAGGTATTGACATACATGTTGTTTAATAATTTGTTCAAAGATCTTTCCTGGTATAGAAGTCAGACTCACCGGCCTATAGTTACCTGGGTCCACCTTCTTCCCCTTTTTGAAGATAGGAACAACATTTGCTCTTCTCCAGTCTTCTGGCACTTCTCCTGTTCTCCAAGAATTTTCAAAGATTATAGAGAGGGGTTCAAAAATTTCTTCTGCTATCTCCTTCAGTACTCTGGGGTGTAATTCATCTGGACCTGGAGACTTGAATTCATTTAGGCTAGCTAAGTGTTTCCTCACTATCTTTCTGTTTATAGATATCCTGGATTCTTCTATTCCCTTAATAGGACAGTGAATAACAGTTGATGTTACATTTCCTTTCTGAGAGAAAACAGATGCAAAATAGGAATTTAAAAATTCAGCCTTCTCAACATCCTGTCTTACCATTTCATCATTTTCATCCTGTAAAAATCCTATAGCATCTTTGACTTTTCTTTTACTTTTGACATATCCCCAAAATCCTTTATTATTGCTTTTGACATCTCTTGCAAGCCTCAATTCATTTTCAGCTTTAGCTAATCTGATTTGTGCCCTGCAGGTTCTGCAGACAGCATTATATTCTTCTTTAGATATGCCTCCCTCTTTCCATTTTATAAACATTTTTTTCTTCCTTTTTAGCATGTGCTTAAGTTCTGTGTTCATCCATCCTGGTTTCCTTAACTGCTTCCTATTCTTCCCTCTTTTCGGAATTGTTAACAACTGTGCTTTGAGAATTTCATTTTTCAAGATTTCCCATCCTTCCTGGACATTTTTGTCTTTAAGGATATCCAGCCATTGGATCCCTCCAATTCTCTTTCTGAATCCCTTAAAATCTGCCTTTCTGAAATCTAACCTTGACGTCTGAGTCTTCACAGGTCTTCCGCCTCTAGTTATCCAAAATTCTAAAATAGCATGGTCGCTACCTCCTAGGGTCCCAGCCACTTTTACCTCCTCAACCATTTCCTCCCTGTTTATAAGGATTAGATCCAAGGTAGCAGTTCCCCTTATTTTCTCCCTTACCTTTTGGAAGATAAAGTTGTCAGCAAGAGAGGATAAGAATTTCCTTGACCTGTTAGTTTTGCCTGAGAGAGATTCCCAACAAATGTCTGGATAGTTGAAATCTCCCATGACAACTATGTCATATTTTTTGGAGAACTTGGCCATTTGATGCATAAAGATTTCATCCATAGCTTCAGCTTGCACAGGCGGCCTGTCTACCTATGATGTAAATTACAGACGCCTCTCATCTTTTTAAGTGGTGGAACTTGCACTATTGCTGACTGACTAAATACTTTTTTTCCCCACTGTATATATATATTGTGAGGTAGAGCTGTCATTCACATAGGGGATCACTCGCTTGGCAGCCAAATTATCACGTCCGGCACAGGTTTTCCACAAAATCATAACTCCATGCGGTTTATTATGCAGCATAAACCAAGGTAAGCAACTTAAAGTTCATATACACAGCATATCGTCCATGACAGACCTTCACTCTGTTTATCCTGTCGTCCTACAGGCTATGCAATGTTCAATGCGCAGGCTTTCTAGCCGCCAAGTTATCTCACCCACTCAGGGTTTACCTCACGAGTCAGGACTGCTTCATAGTCCAGACGTTCATTCCCTCCCCTGGGAACTCTCAGATAATGGCAGCCATTACATCCAGCATTCACGTGCTGTAAGAAAAGGGATCCCCATCTCCCAGCGGGACCTTCCACAACGGACCACCTGCTACTCCTTTATAGGTAGGAGCCAGGGAATCACACCTGTTTCATAATCACGTGCAATAACACTAGCGGCCACCGGGGGCAACTAAACTAAAGTAACCAGAGTGTAATGACCCTAACGGTCATCGGGGGCAAAACTAGAACTAAAACAACCACAGTGTAATGACCCTAATGGCCACCGGGGGCAAAACTAACTTTAAGCCAACAGCTTAAAGGTAAAGAATAGGTAACTTGTGCAAAATCTGTCATAATCCAACCTGGATCATGACAGTCAGCTTCTGCAAAATCACTGCAGAACCCGACAGGATAGGAGACATGGTTTACATACAGTAAACCATTGCAGAACAGTTCGATTTTTATATGTCAGTGACCAATACTGTTAGCAGCTTGTGTGTGTAAAATTTGGGACCTGTATGCATTTAATAAAAGAATGTTTTCACGTTAAAAACTGGCGTGGGCTCCTGGACAATTTTCTGCGCTAGAAAGGTAACTGACTTATGGACGCCTCTCCTTTACTAAGCCAAATTTAATGTCACCTTACAATACAAAGGTGACATTAACCCCTTATTTCCCCATATGCCACCACTACAGGGCAGTGGGAAGAGAGAGGCTAAGTGCCAGAATTGACGCATCTTACAGATGCATCTTTTCTGGGGTGGCTGGGGGCAGATTTCTTTTAGCTGGGGGGCAATAACTATGGTCCCTTTCTAGGCTATTAATAATTGCCCGAGTCACTGGCTCTCTCTCTCTGGCGCAGAAAATTGCACGGGAGCCCACACCAGTTTTTTTGCGTTCTTTTATTAACGGCTATTCTGCTATCTATCTCTCTATGAAATATAAAGCTATATATACAGTATATACTGTATATATATATATATATATATATGTCACTGACATATATACAGTTTATATGTATTGTGAGGCAGTGACTCCCGCTTCCCCTAAAGAAGTTTTTCAGTGTTGGCAGCATCAACATCCCAGACATGGGGCTAGTAACTGTTCTGTGACATCTGAGCCCATGGACTGTGGGTATACTCACCCTGTATCTATGTATGCCAAGCCAGTCTGTACCACCACTATGGGCACTGTCAGAGGCTAACAGCTATTGTGCTAGCTACTTGTGAATGGGTGCTGCAAAGAGGCTCTCCTGGACTCAGAAAGCAAAGTGACTTTGGTCCATAGGTCCTTTGTTGCCGGGGACAACCCCAAAGGACGGAAAGTGGAAGTGGTGGGTATCCATGGGGAAATCCGGAGTACCTGACCACTGAGGTTAATTTTTCAACACCAAGCAGGGACTTTAAACATGTGGTGGGAGTGGTAAAGACCCTTCCATAAGGGACTGGGAAGAGATTTGCCCCTGTTCTGGTCCCTGTGAGAGACCAGTTTCAACCCTCTCACGATAAAGGTTGTGCCAGGCATAGAATCCAAAGATAGTGAGATACCTGCCGTAGGGACGCCAACCTAGGGACAGAGTGTAATCCTAATAGGCTCCACCTAGAGGTAATGTCAGGGGAGAATGAAAATGTTGTTTCGGGTGCAGAACCCGAAGATGTCAAGTCAGAGATATCTGCCACAGGGGTCGCCAACTTATGGACAGAGTGTAACCCCGATAGGCTCCACCTAGAGGTTGTGACAGTAGAGGTCGTGGAGACCCCACTGAACCCCAAGCTGGATGTGTCCCCTGGTAAGCTCTGGACAGCTCAGTTCCAGGGTCCCATGCAGAGATGCAGAAATAAAAACCTCAGGTTCAAAAAGAACACCGGGAAGAACCGGGAGTGTGTGGTCACAGAGGCGACTGGGGACGTACGCATGTGGAACCCTCTAGCACTGGCCAAGGATGTGGCCAGGGGTCAGGGTAAAATATATAGAGCGCTCGCTAGACAGCAGTGTTGGGAGGCTCAGGTTTGGGTTCAACGTAATAAAGATGGATGCTCGGAGTTGCCAGGGCAGACTGCAGCATTTCAGCATGATATAGTAGAATCATAGAATCATAGAATGGTAGAGTTGGAAGGGACCTCCTGGGCCATCTGGTCCAACCCCCTGCTCCAAGCAGGATTCGCTAAATCATCCCAGTCAGATGTCTGTCCAGCCTCTGTTTGAAGACTTCCATTGAAGGAGAACTCACCACTTCTCGTGGCAGCTTGTTCCACTCATTGATCACTCTAACTGTCAAAAAGTTTTTTCTAATATCTAATCTGTGTCTCCTCCCATTCAGTTTCATCCCATTGCTTCTAGTCTTTCCTTGTGCAAATGAGAATAAAGTTGATCCTTCTACAATGTGGCAGCCCTTTAGATATTTGTAGACAGCTATTAAGTCTCCTCTCAGTCTTCTCTTTTGCAAGCTAAACATTCCCAAATCCTGCAACCTTTCCTCATAAGACAGGGTTTGCAGACCGGTCACCATTCTGGTCGCTCTTTTCTGAACTTGCTCCAGTTTGTTGATGTCTTTTTTAAAATGTGGTGCCCAAAACTGGACACAATATTCCAGATGAGGTCTGACCAAAGAGGAGTAGAGGGAAATAATGACTTCACGTGATCTAGACTGTATGCTTCTGTTAATACATCCTAGAATTGCATTTGCCTTTTTTTCTGCTGCATCACACTGTTGACTCATATTCAGTCTGTGATATATTAGTAAACCCAAGTCTTTTTCACATGTGCTGTTGCTTAGCCCTATTCCTCCCATTCTGTATATGCTTTTTTCATTTTTATTGCCCAGATGTAGTACTTTGCATTTTTCCCTGTTAAAAACCATTCTGTTAGTTGCTGCCCACTTCTCCAGTTTATTTATATCTTTTTGAATCCTCTCTCTCTCTTCTCTAGTATTAGCTATCCCTCCTAGCTTTGTGTCATCAGCAAATTTAATCAGTTTACCCTCAATTCCTTCATCTAAATCGTTGATAAAGATGTTGAACAATACAGGGCCCAGGACAGAGCCCTGTGGTACCCCACTTGAGACATTCTTCCAACTGGATGTGCAGCCATTTACGACCACTCTTTGGGTCCGATCACTAAGCATGTTATGAATCCACCTAACAGTTGCCTTGTCCATTCCATACTTAGCCATTTTTTCAATAAGGATTGTATGAGATACTTTGTCAAATGCTTTGTTGAAGTCAAGATATACTATATCTACAGCATTTCCTTGATCCACCCAATCAGTGATTGCATCATAGAAGGAAATTAAGTTAGTCTGACATGACTTATTAGTTACCAACCCATGCTGACTCTGTTTAATCACTTCATTCTTATCCAGGTACTGACATACATGTTGTTTAATAATTTGTTCAAAGATCTTTCCTGGTATAGAAGTCAGACTCACCGGCCTATAGTTGCCTGGGTCCACCTTCTTCCCCTTTTTGAAGATAAGAACAACATTTGCTCTTCTCCAGTCTTCTGGGACTTCTCCTGTTCTCCAAGAATTTTCAAAGATTATGGAGAGGGGTTCCAAAATTTCTTCTGCTATCTCCTTCAGTACTCTGGGGTGTAATTCATCTGGACCTGGAGACTTGAATTCATTTAGGTTAGATAAGTGTTTCCTCACTATCTTTCACCGAGGCTTGGGTAAGGGTATGGTGGAAATAGTACCAGGGGCCCGAAGGCGAGTACTTAGGTGACAGGATGAGATGCGGGGTTACTGAAAACAAAATAAACAAGTTGAGACCACCCAAATTCGACCCAATCTACTGTATGTTTAAATGTGAAAGTGAGCATGTCATTGGTAACAGAATGGGATGGTGGGTGGTCCCGTATTGAAGTATGGAAGAGAAATTCAAAGGGCAGGGAGGCATGTGCTGATCGATGGTTCAGGACCCTACTTTCGTTTCTTAGCATGGCAGTCAGGGGCATAGCTGTGACTGCAATGCAGACTGATAATAAAAGTAAGTGTTAGTCTTGGACATGTTAGTGTCCAAGGCAAAGGTACGGAAAATCTGCTCTGGATGTTGTGTTTGAACCAGACTGCAGGATAGTAGTTTGTGCCGTCTGTTCTATTCTGGACCCAGGTTTTCCATGTGGCTGAAAGCCACAGGTTGCTATGTTAAAAACCCTGCAGGAAAGGGTGAGTGAGTGCTTAGTGAGTCTCAGGTGTGTCAGGGCCAGAGAGAGGTCTGGCAACTCACAGCATACACAGTGGTGCTACCAACCATGATGACTGGTCACGGATGTGGACAGGTCTTGTGCCCTGAGGTGAACCAGAGGTAGACTGTCCTGTACCCGAAGGAAGGACTGGCGTGTGCCACAGTTGCATACAGGAGGATGTCAAGGTCTGTGTACGGCTGTGAGTAGAGACTGTGATACAGTGGTGCAGGACACCTACGGGATCTAGTCAGAGGAGGACTAGCGTGTGTAGTGACTTGAAACTAAAGGATGCTGTGTACTATGAAGTGCTATGAACTGGTGTGAACTGAACACTAATATTAGTTGCACTTGTCTGAATTTGGACTTTTATGTGTGAAGATAACATATTAAAGAGACTTTTGTGTTTGAATTTTGTGGGTCACTTCCTCTTCACTGTGTACGGTGCTTCCGCTGCCTTACAATATATACGCCTACCGATTCTATGTGTATACATGTATTCTATATTTTCTATTAGAACATGTCAGTGTGATTTTATTGTATAGCCGCATATGAATTGCCGGCTTTTCAAAGAACACCGGTGCGTAAAAATCGCACAGCACTCGCATGGTGCGAGTGGTGTGAGATTTTTTTATCACACCCATTGACTTCTATTGCAGGATGCGATCCAATTTGCGATTACAATCACAGCATGCTGTGATTTTTTTCCAGCCCTATCTTAATCCGATCCGAGCTGGAAAAAAAAACGCAGATGAAGACGCCATCATAGATTAACATTGGTACAAATTCAAAACAATGTTTTATATTTTCTAAACACTTGACATTGCAATTAGTGTCCGTATGTCTTTGATACTAGTCGTATTGCTGTAGTGGGAGGTTCTATGGATTGTTAGTACCTCCTTTCTCTCCAGTATCTTTCTTGTCTACTTTGTTTTTAATGTTAAAATAAAGTATGAGATTTTACTATTGATATAACATTGTGTGATACCAATTATTTTTTGGACTTTTTGTTACCACAAAAATATTATAAAAAAAACACATGAAGACTATGAAAAGTAAGATTCTCTGGTGTGATGAGACGAAGATAGAACTTTTTGGTGATAATTCTAAGAGGTATGTGTGGAGAAAACCAAGCACTGCTCATCACCTACCCAATACAATCCCAACAGTGAAACATGGTGGTGACAGCATCATGCTATGGGGGTGTTTTTCAGCTGCAGGGACAGGACGACTGGTTGCAATTGAAGGATACATGAATGCGGCCAAGTACAGAGATATCCTGGATGGAAACCTCTTCCAGAATGCTCTGGACCTCAGACTTGGCCAAAGGTTCACCTTCCAACAAGCAAAAATAACAAAGGAGTGGCTTCAGAGCAACTCTGTGACCGTTGTTGACTGGCCCAGCCAGAGCCCTGTCCTAAACCCAATTGTGCATTTCTGGAGAGACCTGAAAATGGCAGTCCACCAAATTCACCATCCAACCTGATGGAACTGGAGAGGATCTGCATGGAAAAATGGCAGAGGATTCCCAAATCCAGGTGTGAAAAATTTGTTGCATCATTTCCAAGATGATTCATGGCTGTACTAGCTCAAAAGGGTGCCTCTACTCAATACTGAGAAAAGGGTCTGAATACTTATGACCATGTGAAATTTCAGTTTTTCTTTTTTAATAAATTTGCAGAAATGTCTACATTTATGTTTTTCTTCAGTCAAGATAGGATGAAGAGTGTACATTAGTGAGAATAAAATGAACTTTTTTGAATTTACCAAATGTCTGCAATGAATCAGAGAGAAATATTTAAAGGGGTCTGAATACTTTCCGTTACTACTGTAATAACCTCACATGAGCCATGGGAATGAGAGTGCCAATACCGCTAAAATGTCACCAGCACTGGAGGTAAGTATAGGTGTTTTTTATTAAACGAGGCCAAACATGGACAATGATAAGGGGTTGTTCAAGTGATGGACAACCCCTCTAAAGTTTGTCATTGGATCTAAAACTGGCTCAAAGATAACACTCAGAAGTTGTGTTGAATAACTGCTACACTAGATGGTTCCCAATTATAAGTGGTGCACCCCAAGGTTCAGTACTAGTTCTGCTATTATTCCAGTTATTCATAAATTTTAAAGTAGACAATATTAACAGACTGGGTGATTAAACATAGTCATGCACAACCCAACTTCACATATGTAAGAATGAGACAGGTACAGTCAACTACAAAGCAGTTCCAACACTTCCATAAAATTAAAGTAGTAGATTGCACTTTATGCAAACACTCATAGGCATTGACCTTGGTCTTTTATTTTTAATGTAAAACTTCTAAGTAGTGATGAGCGAACATGCTCAGATATCATGTTATTCGAGCATGATCAGATGTTATCGGTGTATCTCGGGCGTGCTTGAGTAATATCTTTGACTCCCCATGATTTCATGATTCGCTGCTGTTAGCCGCAACACATACTGTTGCTGTTGTCTAACAGGTGCGAATCATACAGCCACAGGGTCTCAAACATATCATAGAGCACGCCCGAGATACTCAGACAACAATTAAGCGTGCTCTGATAACACAATATCCAAGTACTTTCGCTGATAACTACTTCTAAGGTGATGGCCTCATGCACACTTCATACCTGATATGGTAAAACACAGGTTTTCGACCCCGTCACACACAGCGATCTCGCTAGCAAGATCACTGATTTTGTGACGCCACAGCGATCTCGCTGGCGAGATCGCTGTGTGTGACGGGGATCAGCGACCGGCCCCCCTGCCGCGTATCGCTGATCGTGCCACATCGGCCTGGGCCATTTTTTCATCGAGCGAATGATCAGCGAGGCTAAAAGCGCTCTAAACAGGCGCTGGGAGCTGGTCTCTAAGGTAAATATCGGGTTACTAAGCGGTGCGCGTCACTTAGTTACCCGATGTGCACCTTAGAAACCTGCGTGCTGGCAGCTCCCGGTGCGAGCACGCAGGTTTCTAAGGTATACATCGGATAGCTAAGTGATACGCGCCACTTAGTAACCCAATATTTACCTTAGAGACCAGCGTCCTCGCTAGTGCTGATCGCTGGTGAAGCTGCCTGTTTGGCAGCTCACCAACGATCATGCAGTGACACACCAGCGATCCTAACAAGGTCGTATCGTTGTCGGGATCGCTGGTGAGTCGCTATGTGTGACGGGGCCTTTATTCTCTCCAGTAAACAGTGCTTTTAAGGGATAATAAGTCTGTACTTAAGCTTCCAATGAAACATCTGTTGGATTCTGTATAAAATTAAAGGCATAAGGAGGTACAATATAGTTAATTGACTTGGGCCTAAACACTGCGAAAGTTGAGCTTGTTTTCTGACAAAAAAGTGATATAGTATAGTTATTTCTTATTTAATTATTTAAATTGGTTGCCCCAACTCAAGCACAGGGCTCTGAAATGCCCATGAGAAGACAGTGGTTATCACTCAATCAATGTCTATGGCGCTGCTGGAGAAAGTCAAATGCTTTACTTGGCTATGGTATCTCTGACAGTCCCACAGACAATGAACAGAACAGTGGTGGGCATGTCTGTCCACTTCTCCATTCTGGTGGGGTATTTCAGAGCCCCATTCTAAGAACTGGTCAGAGTCCAAGTGGTCAGACCCCATCTATAAAACTACCTTGTGGATGGCTGTAACTTGCCAGCATTGGACAACTCCTTGAAAACAGTTGATGAACAGTAACTTTGTTGTCTTCTATCATGCAATTACTGTGAAAAAAGTCTATTAATCGTTTAATAGGAAATTCCATTTATGAAAAGAAGTGAAAGGCAGGATGTATCCAAAGTAATGCTAAGTATGAAGTGTTATACTGTGAATTCAACTTTGCCACCTCATCTGAACTACGTGCCATCTTGTGAGGTTACAGCAGGTTGCCTTGACTTTTATCTTGTGAGTGATTCGGCAGGGAGCCTGCTGTAATTTCAAGTTAAAGAATCGCTTCAAAATTATCTGAGGGTTTTGACTTTTTTTCATGATTTAGTGTCACCTGCAATGAGTCAAGGTGAGCAGGGCAGGAGACTTGAGATGGAGGGTGCTGGTGAGAAGGCTCCTGGGCTTCCCAGCTGTGGTAGAAGACATGGAAACAGAAATCAGTGGGAGTAACAGCAATTTAAAGAGTAGACAACTCAACTGACACGATTTAAGCTTTGTATTCTAATTAATGAAATGTTAACCTGTCTTCAGGCCTTTTTCACCTGCCTGTGATAAGTTCACAATTAAATAATGCGGGACTCTGAAAAGAAACAGCAAGTGATAAATGATTTTCTTTGTCTGAAGCTGCGATTATTCTCGGGAAGAATAACCTCAAGATTAATGTATATTCTGCAGGAAAATAAGCAGGCAGGGCCTCTTGAGACAAAGGTAGACTAACGATAATGGCATGTTTAGTAGGTTAAATATAGGATATTAGTTATTGTGATGTCTTATGTATTTTCAGACTCTACACATTCTCTGCAGGATCTCTGACTCAGCTAAATTATAGTATTAAGTGAGAACAAAACGGTATAATAGATACTTAGCTTACTCAATAAAGAGTTTCTATTGCTACATGCTATTATTAAAAATACATTGCCTCCACATCACATTTAGCAAGAGCTAAAGCCCAAACGTGATCCCAAGTCTGATGCTTCTAATTTAATTTCAAATTTAGACTTTAAAATTGTAATTATTGTAAAATGTAAATTCTTCAATGAATTATTTTGGAATGTTGGAGAAACAAATTTTTGTGTTTTCAATGAAACATGAATGTAATTCTTTTTTTCACAAACGTATCTGAAAATCTTTCATTATAGTCAAATTGGGGGTTGATTTACACTTTCTGTAAATGTATTTATTTCCCAAATGTCATCCTAGTTGCTTCCCTAATTGCTTTAGTTTTTTTTCTCTTCCTTTTTTTTCACTGGCATAGATAGACCTGAACTTTTATTTATCCATTAATTCTTAAAGAAGCACCTCCACCAAAGTTTTTATCCTCTTAATATATTGTATTTCTCATATTACATAGGATTTTGTGTGCTTACAATTGCTCCCTTTGCGTTTCTATACACGTATTTTCTCTGCTCTATATAGTAACAGGAAGTCTCTTTTCTCTGCATGACTCATCCCACTCTTCATCTCCTGACCAAGCTACTCCACTCCTCCCCCCTGCCAGGGACTTTTGCAGTGATGACTCATGCAGGGAAAATAAATTTCTCATTTCTATACAGAGCTGAAAAGGATTCCATTTTAATCACGTTATGTCATAGACCTAATAGAAAATAGAAGAATTAACTGGGTAGAAGGGCAAAATGAGCAATTGTAAGAACACAGTGCTATATATTATGATCACTGCAATCAGGCTTGGACTGACCCTTAAGAGAACAGGAGAATTTTCCGGTAGCCCCTGTGAAGAAGTGGTAATGAGTAATGCTATTACACTTGATTCACAATTTACAGAAAAAGGTATAATCTAATCATTCATTTGACAAGCTAGTCAAATTCATATTATATGGTAGCAAAAGAAAATGTATGTACTAGGGTCAGGTGAGCCCCAAAAATCAAAGTTTCTGGTGGGACTTTGTCAACCATGTCTGACATTGACTGTAATTTACTAAGAGGATATAAATTTTGGTGGGATTCTGTCTTTAACAATGGATCATTTAAAAATGGATGAAACTTGGATGGATCTCTGAAGCACAAAGACTGTCTTCCTATATTCCTAGCTTCATCTGTGTCTCATAGATTCCCATAGACTTACAATGGCTTGTGAAAAAATTGATCCCTTGGCATTTTTTGTGTTTTGCTACCTCACAACCTGGAATGCCGCTGTTTTTTTCAGGATTTGCATCAATTCATGTACAGAACATGTCTACAACTGTGAACATTTGGTATTCTTTTTAATGTGAAATAAACAACATATAGGACAAAATAACTGAAAACTTCAGTGTGCATAAATATTTACTCCCCTAAGATAAGTACTATGTAGAGCCTCCTTTCATGCAAATATAGCTGCAAGTGGCTTTGGATAAGTCTTTTTGAGCTTTCCACATCTTGCCAATGGGATTTTTGCCCATTCTTTAAGGCAAAACTGCTCCAGCTTCTTCAATTTAGATGGATTCCTTTGGTGAAGGAAATACAGCTGCAAGTGGCTTTGAATAAGTCTTTATGAGCTTTCCACATCTTGCCAATGAGATTTTTGCCCAATCTTTAAGGCAAAACTGCTCCAGCTTCTTCAATTTAGATGGTTTCCTTTGGTGAGCTGCAATCTATAAATATGACCTCAAATTCTCAATTGGATTACAGTTTGGGTCTTGACTAGGCCATTCCAAAACAGTTACAAGTTTTCTCTTAAACCACTCGAGTTTTGCTTTAGCAGAATGCATTGGGTCTTTGTTGGAAGGTGAACCTCCATCCCAGTCTTAATTCACTGACAGATTGAAACAGGTTTTGTTCAGGAATATCCCTGTATTTCGCACCATCCATCTTCCCCTTTACTCAGACCAATTTACCTGACCCTCCCCACAGCCATGACACTGCCACCATCATGTTTCACTGTGGGGATGGTGTTCTTGGGATAATGACATGTGTCAGTTTGGCATCAGACATAATGTTTACCTTGGTGGCCAAAAAGTTCAATTTTGGTCTCTTGTGACCACAGCTCCTTCCTGCATACAATTGGGGTTTCTCCCACATGCCTTTTGGCAAACTCAAAAATGAGCCCTACAATTTTTGTGTGTAAGTGAAGGCTTTTTTCTGTTCACTCTTCGATCAAGGCCAAGTCTACGTAGTATATGGCTTATTGTAGTCGTATGGACAGATCCTCCAGTCTCTGCTTTGGAATGCTGCAGCTCCTTCAGTGTTACCTCTGGTCTCTGTGCTGCTTCTCTGTTTAATGCCCTCTTTTCTTGCCCAGGCTGAGAGTTTTGGTGGCCGGCCCTATGTTGGCAGGTTTGTTGTGATATCATGTTCTTTCCATTTGTTGATAATCGATTTAATGGTGCTCTGGGGGTCAGTAGAGGTTGGGAAATTTTTTTATAACCCAACCCTGACTTGCACTTCTCAACAACTTTGTCCCTGATTTGTTTGGAGATCTTCTTGGCCTTTATGGTGTTTTGTTAGTGATGCCTCTTGCTATTGGAGTTGCAGCCTCTATGGCCTTTTAGAAAAACTGACAGACCATGTGACACTTAGACTGCACACAGGTGGACTTCCTTTCACTAAGCATGTGACTTATGAAGAGAATTGCTTGCACCAGAATTTTTTAAGGGCTTCATAGCAAATGGGAAGACCAATTTTTAGCTATTTTATCACATAAATTTCATTTATGCCTATATTTTTCTTACTTCAGTTCACTAAATTATTTATTGCTTATACATCACAAACAAATCAGAAAGATTTAATCAAATAGATTTAAACATGTGTTGTAATGCTACATTACAAAATAGGTAAAAAGTCAAGGATGCGAATACTTTTGCAAGGCACTAAAAATGGTTGTCTGATCGTCAAAATCTGATCCGAAAAGGGCATGCTCTGACTCTTAAAAGGGAATCTGTCACCCCTTTTTTGAGATATCAAATAATGATATCATTCAATTGTGTGTCACATAAGGATTAGTACTTTTGCTTCCCCTTGACAACGCACCTTTCATGCATAAATACCTTGTGTATATCGGTTCAGATGTATGTAAACTGCCGCTGTCCGGTCGCTGGGCGGGGCTTATTCACCTGCTCCCCCCTCCCTGTCTTGCTCTACGCATTTCTTCTTGTGTAGAGCAAGACAGGGAGGGGGGAGCAGTTGAATAAGCCCCGCCCATCGGACCGGACCGTGGCAGTTTACATACATCTGAACCGATATAAAAAAGGTATTTATGCATGAAAGGTGCATTGTCAGGGGGAAGCAAAAGTACTAAGAGAATCCTTATGTGACACACAATTGAATGATATCATTATATGATATCTCAAAAAAGGGGTCACAGATTCCCTTTAAGGACCAGGGACATTGGTCCGTGTTTGAAACTAATGTGTCTACGGTTCAATGAATTTTTATGTATGAGTGTGCTGCCTGCGAAGAAAAAGAAAAATGGACAGCAATAAGCTGTGTCACATGGATGTGTGAATGTAGACATACATTAAAATTTTGATGCAGATTTAGATACTGATTTTTTTTAAGAATTCACTATTTCTAACATTGCTATAGATTAATTTATAGTATTAAATTATGATTAGTTTTTGACACTATGAATTTTCACCGCGCTCAAAATGCAGTATTGTACAGTTCCAGCAAAGTGAATGGGATTTCAAGAAATCTTAAGCCCATTGTGCTTCTTTTTTATGTTGTGTAAACTGACCTGAGTTGAATGTTGAATATTTAAAATCAATATCACCAATTTACGAGAGATATGGATTTCAAACATGCAACTCAGGTCAGTTTACATAGTGTAAAAAGAAACACAATGGGCATGAGATGTGTGCGTGGAGTTTTATGAGCACATTTTCCCCATATAACTAGTTGCATTAGATGTAGAAAATCCACAGGTAAAATATTCATGTAATCCACACATGACTGTATCAGTAGAGTTTTGTCAAAGTCAAACACCAGGAACAAATCAGTTTTATCATGACATAACAGAAAGAGACAAAACTGAAATTTCAAAAACACATTAAATGTGTATAAAAATAAATGTACTTAAAAATACAATGAAAAAAATACAATAACCTAATTTACCTTATGGGTGCACAAGGGATAAAGAACATCTGCAACATCAAAAGCTCACGAAATGCTCATAGTGTGCACACAGCCTTAGTCTTCCTAAACACACCTTTTTGTTGTTTGTTTTGTAGAAAAAAATGCATGGTAAAATGTCAGTTTCTATTCTTTTTTTAAAGATGTAAGCAAGTTTTCTGGCTTTTCCATGGAATGATTTTTAGTACCTGCATTTTTAGCGACTTTGTATCTCATATTTTTTCACTCTGTCAATGCAGACAAGACATTGAGGCAGCGTTTCTTGCAATGTTTGAAGAATAAAACCCAATGGAAGTCAGTTCCACATTACATAAATATATATTTTTAAAAAAATAGCTGTAGTACAGAATTATTTTAATGTGTTCCGACTATTTTAGACATTCAACTTTAGGGGGATTACCATTCATTGGTTGCATCAGTTATTGATGTTGTTGAAAATTTAACACCTGCTGAAATAGTCCGACATACTGAACCATTATAATGTGTGGAAAGCAGAAGAGACACAGACTCCGACAATGTAATATTATATCTGAACTCACTTCCACCTGCAGACGGCTGATGCAATGCACCTAGGATTTCACTGTGATTGAGCGCCTTTGCCAGCTGCCATAGTGTTTTCTTTGACTGGTCTCCCTGAGGTCAGTGATTGTTTCGTGATGTTGGTCTACTAGGCATTGCTCCCACCTAGCCAGAATCCTACTCCACACTGATGAGGGGCAACATCCTGAAACAGCTGGCTGTGGATGGATACCTGGCCTTGGTATTTCCCTTGTCATATCTGTAAACTCGTAAAGAGCTGGATATTGACTTAAAGGGCCACTTAATATGGTGGTAAAGGTGGCTTCCGAAAAGAGCCACCCCTTGGCTGGGTCCTTCCTTGGAGGAAGATCTGGCTAGTCCCGTGTTTGAGACTCTTAAATGAGGCTCCAGGGACTTTATTTGCATAATCGTATCCCCCTGCAGTCTGTGTCAGAGGGTGGTCTGTGTTGGCACGGTAATAAATTGTGTTATTTCCAGCATTACAGAAGGATGATAGCTCCATAGAAATGATAAGAATAATAGGCCTCAGTTACCACAACTGTCTACAAAGAAAACTGTTGCTGATAGCAACCAATCACAGCTCATTTTTCATCTTCTAAACACCTCTGGGACAGCGTGGCGAGTTCTGAATGTCGGCTTTTGTGTTTCGACTTTTAGGTGGCGAGGTTGGTGTATGTGTGGTGAAATGTGTGCTGAGGGTGGTATATGTGTTGAAGCACGTGGTAGTGTGTGGCGCATTTTGTGTGTGTGTTCATATCCCCGTGTGTGGTGAGTATCCCATGTCAGGGACCCACCTTAGCAACTGTACGGTATATACTCTTTAGCGCCATCGCTCATTCTTTAAGTCCCCCTTGTTCACATCTGGCAGCTGTCAATTTGCCTCCAACACTTTTCCTTTCACTTTTTCCCCATTATGTAGATAGGGACAAAATTGTTTGGTGAATTGGAATGTGCAGGGTTAAAATTTCACCTCGCAACATAGCCTCTGACGCTCTCAGGGTCCAGACATGTGACTGTGCAAAATTTTGTGGCTGTAACTATGACGGTGCAGATGCCAATACATACAATACACTTTTTCCCCATTATGTAGATAGGGGTAAAATTGTTTGCTGAATTGGAACGTGCGGGGTTAAAATTTTGCCTCACATCACAGCCTATGACGCTCTCGGGGTCCAGATGTGTGACTGTGCCAAATTTTGTGGCTGTAGCTGTGACGGTGCGGATGTCAATCCCGGACACACATACATACATACATACACACCCACAATGAGCTTTATATATTAGACTAGCTGAAGAGCCTAGTGCTGCCCGGGCATAGTAACTAACTGTGGTTAGTTATAGCAAATTATAATTATCCTTCATCCCATAGTCCTGTGCCCATATACCCATCATACATATCCACGATCCCATAGGCCCGTGCCCTTATACCCATCATATATATCCTCCATTCCATAGTCGAGTGCCCATATACCCATCACACATCCTCCATCCTATAGTCCCATGCCCATACACCCATCACACATCCTCCATCCCATAGTCCCATGCCTATATACCCATCATACATATTCGCCATGCCATAGTCGAGTGCCCATATACCCATCATACATATCCACGATCCCATAGGCCCGTGCCCTTATACCCATCATACATATCCTCCATTCCATAGTCGAGTGCCCATATACCCATCACACATCCTCCATCCCATAGTCCCATGCCCATACACCCATCACACATCCTCCATCCCATAGTCCCATGCCTATATACCCATCATACATATTCGCCATCCCATAGTCAAGTGTCCATATACACGTCACACATCCTTCATCTCATAGTCCCATGCCCATATACTCATCTTACATATCCTCCATCCCATAGTCCCATGCCCATATACCCATCATACATATCCGCCATCCCATAGTCCCGTGCCCATATACCCGTCATACATATCCTCCATCCCATAGTCCAGTGCCCATATACCCATCACACATCCTCCATCCCATAGTCCCGTGCCCATGTACCCATCATACATATCCTCCATCCTATAGTCCAGTGCCCATATACCCATCACACATCCTCCATCCCATAGTCAACCATTATGACATCATAATGAGCGGCGGGGCTTGCAACCTATGATGACATCAGCGTCGCCTTGGCAACCATTAAGACATCATAATGAGGGGCGAGGCTTGATACACACACACTTTTCCCCATTATGTAGATAGGGGCAAAATTGTTTGGTGAATTGGAACACGCGGGGTTAAAATTTCGCCTCACAGCATAGCCTAGGACACTCTCGGGGTCCAGATGTGTGACTGTGCCAAATTTTGTGGCTGTAGCTGCAACGGTGCGGATGCCAATCCCGGACATACACACATACATACATACATACTTACACACACTTGAGCTTTATATATTAGATTATTTTTCATGGTGACAAATTTCCTTTACCTCATAAAATACTTTCTAATTCATAACAGTGTCATCATTACTGTTGATGCTGCCGTTCATGCTCCAACAGTTCATTTAAGTTCAGAGGAACAAGAAAGTATTCCGTGTGAGGGCTGGCTGTTCATGTTATTCCTTATGGACAATCTTTTCACATGAATACTTTGCATATTTTCCGAAGATAGTTCATTGCTTACTTTTCATGACAATCAGGATCCACAGGGTAGAGATGATGATACAGCATGTCTATGAGTTTTCTTGTATTTTGGGAGGTCTAAAGGGGATTGTTTCTTCTCGTGGAGAGTGTCAAGTCACAGTAAGGAGATTTAAAGGTCATGCAATGTTCACAAGGGAATTTGAAAAATACAAATACCATCTTGAGAGTGTCAGAGGACAGGACTCTAGAGCAACCATTTGGATGTTTTTATCCTAAAAGTCAATAATAAGCATTTAATCAACCTTGCTACATGAGTTAGGATAAGAAGCTAAACCAGAAACTCCATATGCAGACACGTGTTTTCTGGTATTTGACCCTCATCAGTGTAAAACAAGAGATGTGATTTGGCTGCTTGAGAGACTTCTAACGGGGTCTAGGGATTACTACATCCAGTAAGGGGCATTAGAGTTAAAATACTCTATGTATTTGAAGTGGTTATTCTGCATTTAAATTTTCAGAGAGCATTACAAGGCCTATAAGTCTCCTTTCACTGACTTGACACTGTCCACAAAGAGAAACATTCTCACTAAGACTGCCTGTCAAAGGCATTTCACCTGGCCAAATCAGTTCTCCTGAGGGGCAAACACTCCTTAGACATGTATTAGCAAATTGAATTTTTTGTTTGGCTTCTTATCCTAAATCAACAAGTAAAACTTTGATATTGACTTTTAGCATAGCTACTTTTAATAGGTGACACTAGAAGTCCAGTCCTCACCCTCTTTGAAGAGTCTTTTTTGCATATTTGCATTTTTAGAACTTACCTTTTTTACTTAAAGGGAATATATCACAAAATTATTATTTTTATAAATATTTGGAATTTATGTTAAGAAGTTTATATAGAAGTGTATAAAATTAACTAGAGATAGTATTTTGTATTAATTACTTCAATGTTGCAATTTTTTTGCTGGTGTATAAGTGTACGAACGCGACACACCCACACTGCAAATATGATACCCACAGAAATCTGCAGTCAATGTATGATCCTATCTCACCCTATCTTAGGTGGAGCCCAGCGCCTTTTAATTGTAGCCCAGTTTATGCACTGGTTAACAATTTCTGTCTCTACTTGTACTCAATATGATCAGAGCAGAGCCATCAGATCACTGCTGACTGCAGCACTCAGATCACTGCAATTACCTGTGAGCGCTTACAGGTACCAGGGTTGTCAGAATGAGACTTAATGAGCGCTCAGGGTAATTACAGTGATCAGAGCGCTGTACTCATAATTATATGACTGCTCTGATCTAACTTCTGTAAAGCCTGGATAGTAAGGCTGAGCGGACCCAAAGTTAAGTTCATACTGGACAGTCAGTGTCCGGTGCTAAACGCCAAACACAGATTTCTCCTTCAAGTCCCTTGCAATGTTCGGCGTTCCAGAGATAGTCCATTGCAGAGAGAGAGAATTTCCTAGCTCAAAAGTTCGGGTTTCTATTGTTTTCAATTGTGTTTGGGTTCTGGGTCAAGTTCTGGTACCCGAACCAAACTTTTGGTCGGGTAACAGATTATAAACTTCCATGGGTCTGGTCATCCATACTGAGCATTGCAAGGCCAACTAACTGCCAAATTTCCTAATGCCTCCATCTTTTACAGCAAATCAAAATCCTAATATCTTTTACATGGACCAGCTTTCAGTCATTCCTGGCAAATCTGTGTACTTAAGAAATTTGTTAGCTTTCGAAGGAAGAGATACAGCGTGAACTATAAAAAAAAAGTTACATATTTCAGAAAATGGCGACACAAACTATCTTTCTTTTTTCATACATCAAATTTTGTTTTTGTATCACCAAAATGATGTTACCAGGTAATTTTTGCCATACTATCAATGCTGTAAAATGGAATCCCAAAAAACAATGGGGGAGTAGCATTTATTTAATGCATTTTATACTGTACTGTGGGAGGATTGCACCATTTCAATTTTTTGACCCAGCAGTAATGCCATTTTTGACCATGCAATCAGTCCTTGGTGATACTGTCCACATCTCTATCACATTGCAGTCACCAAAATTGTTCTGTAGAATATGATCCTACCCTTTATCCTTCTGTATCCTTTTGCAGATGCCTATTAAAGGAGGGGAGGGGTTAAATCATGCACATATGAGCAGATACTGCCTACTTTTACAGCTGTTGTAAAGTGAACTGACCTTACATTTGGTTTTCACAAATGACAACAGCTGCTCCCCACTTTTGTATAAAACTGTACCACTAATGGTGAGTGTTGTTAAGTTTGGAAGTCACCATGGCCTACTTCTTGGGTTGCTTTACAAATAATCCTTATGACCTTGCTGCTGATGTGTCCTATTTGTGTAATAATAATTTTAAAATGCTATTAAATGTAGTTGAACACATGCTCCTGTGATAGTCCATGAAATCCTTTCCATTGCTGTTTGATCCTCTTTCTTTAATATGAAAGATTGTTAGTAAGGTTATTAAAAAACATGACTTTCATGAAGACCTGCCTACATCAATAATGGTCACTGGAATTGGGTGTTCCCAGTGCATGTTAAAAATGTGCAGGTAGCACAAAATAACTAAAGGACAGACTTTTTTTTTCACAATAGGGCATATTTATAAAGCATATCATTATTAATAATTAGTAGCAAATTTAGACTCCCCTCCCCCTAGATTTATCACAGTGGTTCATGCCTTTATTATAATCTGGCCAACAATTATTCCAGAATTCTGCTGTAAATTGCTTTGAAACGTCGCAAAATTTTGGGCACAATTCAGAGTTATGGAAAAATGTAGCCACGTTTGCCATTTTCCCACATGTTTCTCTCTGTTATGCCAAAATGGAGCTGAGGCATGGCGGATGGTGTGACTCCACATCTAGTTTAATTCGGGACGAACAAGCAGTATTGTACAAAAGAAATCTCATTTCAGTCCATAACTCGATTAATATTTCTGGTAATGCGCACAATGGATGTGTTTGCTTCTTAATGAATCAGGACTATCTGACTCCAGCTCACACTCTCTTTCAGACTGGCGAGATAAATCGGGGTGTCAGTTTACACTACCTATTAGCTGACTTGCATCATGCAATAAATATGTGCCAAAATTTTGGTGCCTTTTTTGGTGTTCAATGTTAGGACATGTCTTGTCTAAACCAGATAAAAGTATCTAAAACTCATAATTAGAGTTGAGCGACTTTTGGTTTTTTAGGGTCGCGTTTCGTTTCGTGAAACCCGACTTTTCCAAAAGTCGGGTCGAGCAAGATCGTCCGATTATAGGGAAAAGTCGGGGTCGTCCCGAAACACGAAATCCAATGTAAGTCAATGGGGAATAAAAGTCGGCAGTGAGAGGAGGACAGGAAACACACCTACAGTGCCCATTTGAATGCCAAAAGCATCAATTCTTCTTACTTAAGCTTGTCAACCTTAATTAACTTCATAATACAAGTTACGCACTGAAAAATGGGGGTTATTTGGCTAAAGTTGTGGGGGGGGAGGGCTGGCTGCAGGTTTTCATGTGCCCTGGGCGAAAGAGCGCCCCTTTAACACATACCACAACTCATCAATGATCATGCTCCGATACGGCAGAGAAATAGCGGTATAGTACAATGAAAAATACTTCACTTTTACATCTCATGACGAGGCCCATCTATTTCTCCATACAGAATCATTGGTCCCATATAATGTTTGAAACAGTATATGATGAGCTCCACATAATGCTACAGTATATGTTGGTCCCCATGGATGAAGCTCCACTGTCTTATGGGCCCAAATAATGCTTCAAACATAATGGGCCCCATTTCTAATGCTCTAGTGTATAATGGGCCCTGTAAATGCTGCTCCAGTGTCTGATGTCCACCTTTGGAATGTTCCAGTGTATGGTGGGCCCCATCTATCATTCTTCAGAGTATAGTGCTCCCCAAAAATTGCTGTCCCAACATTGAAAACAATCAAATAAGTCTCCTCGCTAGGGAATCCCTGGACTAGTCTGGACTCCTCGTCGTCCCCATCTTCCATCTCACTGCACAGTATTTCATCCTTGCAAGTGCTGTGATCCTGAGCAAGCAGGGGGGGCCCACTCGTTGGCGACGGCACTGGCACAGGGCCCCTGATAGTACGGTGGTGTGTCTGATGGCGGGTGGGCCGAACCTGCACTTTCATCTGCAGCTTCCTCTTTGTCACCGTGTAAGATGGAACTGTATATGGGAAGGGTAACCTGAGTTTCATCAGGGTCAGATTCAGGCCGTGTAGCGTGAGAGGGGAATGTAGTGGTCTGGGTCAATGTACCAGCAGATTCATCGAGCAGTCGCTGGGCATCAGTGCACTTGTGTCGCCCCCAGGAGTACGGTCGCCACAGTGGCATTACCTTCCTCCTAGGGAGTGTGATGTCATGCTTGGGAGCAACGAAGGATCTCTCTAGCAGGTTAACTGATTGGGCGGCGTTATTCCCACGAGTCATGACCCTCCAAACAGCGTTCATGAAGGCAAAGTGTTTGTTTTACGTGGGCAGTATGGTTGCAAAGCTGAACCTTAAAGGAATGTCCAGAAGGGCACCACCAGGAGTGGAGCCTACGGTTAAATTCGACTCCACCTGGGAAACCTCAACCATGCCAGCTACAGAACAGATGCACACATTGCAAGCTTAATTCCGTTAACGAACGAGACTCCGTCATGCCCCGCGGTCCGAGTCCGGCTTACTAGAGGGACACGTGAGGCTCTGGAACATGAGATTGGCCAATAACTGGTGTGTCATGCCCTTACATGTCCGTGGCTGCATGTGCGCTACACTGAAAAGGCCAGCGTTTGTCGCTTACAGGTGCAGATAACCCGCTGAACAACGTTAGTGATGGGGATCACTGAGTGATTACAATTATTACCCGCGAACAATGATTTCCCAGTAAGTGCAGGTCAACTGCAGTTCCGGAATTAGGCCTAACCGTCATTCCTGAAAAAATGAAAAACTTACATGTGCAAACCACAGGTGCTGTAGCTTGCCAGCCGTTCTCACGCCCAGTATGGATTACACGTGATTGCACAAAGGTTAGAAAGGGTACCGTATCCCCAGATAACATGTATGGATAGCGTACACATTCAAAATATATGTCTCAGGAGGCAGGCTCAGACGGTGTCAGGCCCAGTATGGATTGCACGTGATTGCACAAAGGTTAGAAAGGGTACGTATCCCCGGATAACATGTATGGATAGCGTACACATTCAAAATATATGTCTCAGGAGGCAGGCTCAGACGGTGTTAGGCCCAGTATGGATTGCACGTGATTGCACAAAGGTTAGAAAGGGTACCGTATCCCCGGATAACATGTATGGATAGCGTACACATTCAAAATATATGTCTCAGGAGGCAGGCTCAGACGGTGTCAGGCCCAGTATGGATTGCACGTGATTGCACAAAGGTTAGAAAGGGTACCGTATCCCCGGATAACATGTATGGATAGCGTACACATTCAAAATATATGTCTCAGGAGGCAGGCTCAGACGGTGTTAGGCCCAGTATGGATTGCACGTGATTGCACAAAGGTTAGAAAGGGTACCGTATCCCCGGATAACATGTATGGATAGCGTACACATTCAAAATATATGTCTCAGGAGGCAGGCTCAGACGGTGTTAGGCCCAGTATGGATTGCACGTGATTGCACAAAGGTTAGAAAGGGTACCGTATCCCCGGATAACATGTATGGATAGCGTACACATTCAAAATATATGTCTCAGGAGGCAGGCTCAGACGGTGTCAGGCCCAGTATGGATTGCACGTGATTGCACAAAGGTTAGAAAGGGTACCGTATCCCCGGATAACATGTATGGATAGCGTACACATTCAAAATATATGTCTCAGGAGGCAGGCTCAGATGGTGTCAGGCACAGTATGGATTTGACGGCCCAGATTACACAGCGGAGGAGCAGGGAGAAGTAAAGATTGCAAATGCTGGGGCTCTGCCCAAGCAAGGGGGGCCCACTCGTGGGCGTCGGTACTGGCACTGGGCCCCTCATAGTACAGCGGTGTGTCTGACGGCGGGTGTGCACCACCACCGTCAGAGACACTTGATTGCACTATGAGGGACCCTGTGCCAGTGCCCGCGCCCAAGAGTCGGCCTACCCACCTGTCCAGGGCAACGGCACTCGCACGGTGTCGTGCGCTAGGTGGTGACCCCGGCCATGGGGGGGGAGGCAGCACAGTTAGGGAGTTTTAGAAAGTGGCATATGTTGATGTTGGACATTCAGCTGATGCAAAAGGCGAAATAGGTCAAGTCCCAGGAAGAGGTGGACCAAAGCAAGCCATTTTTCTGTCACCCTATGTGTCATCAGGGGAAGGTGGGACAAAATCCTTGGAAACCCATGCATGGTTCATTTTAATGAAGGTTAGATCATCCACATTTTGGGTTGACAGATGGGTCCTTTTTTCTGTCAGGATTGATCCAGCTGCACTGAAGACTCTTTCCGATAGCACACTTGCAGCTGGGCAAGCGAGCTCCTGTAAGGCATATTGTGCCAATTCAGGCCAGGTGTCCAGTTTAGCGGCCCAATAGTCAAAGGGGAATGACCTGTGTGGGAGAACATCGATATGGGAGGAAAAGTAGTTTGTAACCATGGTTGACAACTGCTGTCTCCTGTCACTTTCCATCGATGCAGTATTACCAGTTGTGTGAGCGGTATTTGAAAAATCAGTCCACAACATTGTCATGAAACCCCTGTCTCCAACGCCACTTCTGCTGTTTGCACCACGAACACCTCTGCCAAGCTGCCCCCGGCCCGTACGGCTCATGTGAGAACCATCACCGCTGCTGTGTGCTGGGAATGCCTCAAGCAACCGATTTACCAGAGTTGCTTGTTTATTAGCCAATATTAGGTCAAGGTTCTCCTGTGGCATGATGTTTTGTAATTTGCCTTTATAGCGTGGATCCAGGATGCTGGCCAACCAGTAGTCGTCATCGTTCATCATTTTGGCAATGCGGGGGTCCCTTTTTAGGATCCGCAAGGCATAATCTGACATGTGGGCCAATGTTCCCGGTGTCAATGATGCACTGCGAGTGCTGGTTGGAGGAGCACTTTCTGGCAAATCCACATCCCTCCAGTCATGCACAAACCCTGTACCAGACCTTGCCACGCCAACATTTTCACTTGCCCCACGAGATGCATCCTCCTCCCCTAAGTAATCATCCCCATCATCATCCTCCTCCTCCTCTTCTTCCTCCACCTCGTCCAGGAGAGGTCCCTGAGCAGACAATGGCTGAATGTCATCAAGGATTCCCTCCTCCTCTTCCTCCTCATCAACATTGGCTGCAGACGCCTGCTCCTTAAGGTGCGTCAAAGTTTGCATGAGCAGACGCATAAGTGGGATGCTCATGCTTAGGATGGCGTCGTCTGCGCTTACCAGCCGTGTGCATTCCTCAAAACACTGAAGGACTTTACAGAGGTCTTTCAGCTTCGACCACTGCACACCTGTCAACTCCATGTCTGCTCTCAAAGTGCCTGGCCGTGTATCCTCCCACAAATGCATTATGGCCTGCCTCTGCTCACACAGCCGCTCCACCATGTGCAGGGTGGAGTTCCACCTTGTTGCAATGTCGATAATGAGGCGGTGGTTGGGAAGGTGGAGCAATCGCTGCAGCTTCTGCATACGAACGGAGTGTACAGGTGACCGGCGGATGTGCGCGCACAGTCTTCGCACCTTCTGGAGCAGGGCTGTTAACTCCGGATAATTTTTGAGAAAGCACTGCACCACCAGGTTCAAGGTGTGAGCCAAGCAAGGTATGTGGCTGAGTATTGAAAGGGCTATGGCTGCCACAAAATTACGGCCGTTATCACTAACTACCTTGCCTGCCTCAAGATGTACACTGCCCAGCCATGACTCAGTTTGTCGCTTCAAGTACTCGGCCAGCACCTCGGCAGTATGTCTGTCGCCCAAACACATCATCTGCAACACAGCCTGCTGACGCTTTCCACTAGCTGCTCGATAGGGGGACACATCGTGTGCAACAGTGGCAGCTGCAGATGGAGTGCTCGTACGACTGCGCTCTGTGGACGAGCTTTCGCTTCTGGAGGAGGAGGAGGAGGAGGAGGGTGGAACGCCTACAGCCAACTGTTTCCTATACCGTGGGCTAGGCAGCACTGTCCCACCACCGCTGTCCCCTGTGGACCCTGCATCCACCACATTAACCCAGTGCGCAGTGATGGACACGTAACGGCCCTGGCCATGCCGACTGGACCATGCATCAGTTGTGAGGTGCACCTTTCCGCTCACTGACTGCTTGAGTGCATGGACAATGCGGTCTTTCACATGATGGTGGAGGGCTGGGATGGCTTTGTGAGAGAAGAAGTGGCGACTGGGTAGGTCATAGCGTGGTACTGCATAGGCCATGAGTTCGCGGAAAGCTGTGCTTTCCACCAACCGAAAGGGCATCATCTCAAACGAGATTAGTTTGGCAATGTGGGCGTTCAAACCCAGTGTACGCGGATGAGAGACTGAGTACTTTCTTGACCTACTCATAGTGTCTGGGAGGGTGAGCTGGACTTGAGAGCTGCATATGGTGGAAGTAGCGATGGACAGGGCGGACTGAGAGAGGGTTGATGATGGTGATGGAGTTGGTGTTCTTTCTGATGGCCTAGAATCAGTCTTTCGTTGATATAACAGTGGGATTCCCCGACTGCTGTGGCCTTGCAACGACACCTCAACATTTGCTGCTGTGCTAACCGGTGGGCTTACAGTGGGGGAAACAATGTAGCGTTGATGACCACCTTCGTTGTGATCAGTTGCACATGTGGCACTTGATGTTTGGTGTTGTGTCCACGCTTGCAAGTGCATGCTGGTTAAATGTCTAAGTATGCAACTGGTATTCAAATTTTTCAGATTTTTCCCTCGGCTAAAGGTCTTTGCGCACTTCTTACAGATAACCTTGGCCTGATCATGAGGATTTTGTTCAAAAAAGTGCCACACTGCACTCTTCCTACTTTGGCAGACATTTTGCGGCCTAGCACGCTGTGATCTTTTGACCCTCTGGACAAGCTGTCCAGCAACTCTTTTGATGTTTGGAACCTGTCTTTGGAGTGCTCCGGGCCTGCCAGATAACAGCTGTTGCGATGTCGATGTCTGCTGTGGATGCTCCTCATCTGAGCTATTGGAAGCAGCACCCTCTTCCCCCAATGGATGCCAATCTGGGTCAACAACTGGGTCATCCATCTCCTCCTCTTCTATGTCATGTGCACCTTCCTCTGTGTCACCGTGTATGGTGGTATAGTGTGCGGGAAGGGGCACCTGAGTCTCATCAGGGTCAGAATCTGGCTCCGTACACTGCGAGGACAATGTAATGCTCTGAGTGAATGTACCAGCAGACTTATCCATCAGCGGCTGTGCATCAGTGCACTCCATGTCAGATTCATCTTGGCCTGGGTAATTCACCATTTCACTTGATAATCCAGGCATGGTATGTGAAAACAGCTCCATGGAGTAATCAGTAGTATGGCCTGCGTCATCCTTCAATCTTGGTTGGGGTGAAGGACACAAGGAAAGGTGTGGTTCATGAACATGAGCCTCCAATGACGACTCAGTGCTTTTACTTTTTACAACTGAAGAAGAGGAGGCGATAGAGCTGGAGGCTGAGTCAGCAATGTAAGACAAAACTTTTTCCTGATGCTCTGGCTTTAAAAGCGGTTAGCCAACTCCTAGAAAACTAAGCGTTCGAGGCCTTATGTAGCCAGACGATGACGCAGGCTCAACACCTCCTGCATTCGGTCCTATTTTGCTCTTGCCACTACCATCAGATCCACCACCAACACCATCATTACCAGCTGCCAACCCCCGCCCAATTCCACGGCCTCTTCCACCAGCCTTCCTCATTTTTGGTAGAAATGTAGACAAAATCCAACAAACTATATAGTATGTAAAACAAGGTACAAGGTGTCTATAGGACAAGGGATATTTTGAATTTCTGCACACACTTTTGGACACTGAACACTTTTGGATTGTGTGAGGCCCACTGATATCTGAGCGCTATGTGACAGGCTCGATGGCACAGCTGTGACCTAAGTGACTAGAGAATAAGTGGGATTTTGAATCTCTGCACACACTTTTGGACACTGGACACTTTTGGATTGTGTGAGGCCCACTGATATCTGAGCGCTATGTGACAGGCTCGATGGCACAGCTGTGACCTAAGTGACTAGAGGATAAGTGAGAGTTTGAATCTCTGCACACACTTTTGGACACTGGACACTTTTGGATTGTGTGAGGCCCAATGAATATCTGAGCGCTATGTGACAGGCTCGATGGCACAGCTGTGACCTAAGTGACTAGAGGATAAGTGAGAGTTTGAATCTCTGCACACACTTTTGGACACTGGACACTTTTGGATTGTGTGAGGCCCAATGAATATCTGAGCGCTATGTGACAGGCTCGATGGCACAGCTGTGACCTAAGTGACTAGAGGATAAGTGAGAGTTTGAATCTCTGCACACACTTTTGGATACTGGACACTTTTGGATTGTGTGAGGCCCAATGAATATCTGAGCGCTATGTGACAGGCTCGATGGCACAGCTGTGACCTAAGTGACTAGAGGATAAGTGAGAGTTTGAATCTCTGCACACACTTTTGGACACTGGACACTTTTGGATTGTGTGAGGCCCAATGAATATCTGAGCGCTATGTGACAGGCTCGATGGCACAGCTGTGACCTAAGTGACTAGAGGATAAGTGAGAGTTTGAATCTCTGCACACACTTTTGGACACTGGACACTTTTGGATTGTGTGAGGCCCAATGAATATCTGAGCGCTATGTGACAGGCTCGATGGCACAGCTGTGACCTAAGTGACTAGAGGATAAGTGAGAATTTGAATCTCTGCACACACTTTTGGACACTGAACACTTTTGGATTGTGTGAGGCCCAATGAATATCTGAGCGCTATGTGACAGGCTCGATGGCACAGCTGTGACCTAAGTGACTAGAGGATAAGTGAGAGTTTGAATCTCTGCACACACTTTTGGACACTGGACACTTTTGGATTGTGTGAGGCCCAATGAATATCTGAGCGCTATGTGACAGGCTCGATGGCACAGCTGTGACCTAAGTGACTAGAGGATAAGTGAGAGTTTGAATCTCTGCACACACTTTTGGACACTGGACACTTTTGGATTGTGTGAGGCCCAATGAATATCTGAGCGCTATGTGACAGGCTCGATGGCACAGCTGTGACCTAAGTGACTAGAGGATAAGTGAGAGTTTGAATCTCTGCACACACTTTTGGACACTGGACACTTTTGGATTGTGTGAGGCCCAATGAATATCTGAGCGCTATGTGACAGGCTCGATGGCACAGCTGTGACCTAAGTGACTAGAGGATAAGTGAGAGTTTGAATCTCTCACACACTTTTGGACACTGGACACTTTTGGATTGTGTGAGGCCCAATGAATATCTGAGCGCTATGTGACAGGCTCGATGGCACAGCTGTGACCTAAGTGACTAGAGGATAAGTGAGAGTTTGAATCTCTGCACACACTTTTGGACACTGGACACTTTTGGATTGTGTGAGGCCCAATGAATATCTGAGCGCTATGTGACAGGCTCGATGGCACAGCTGTGACCTAAGTGACTAGAGGATAAGTGAGAGTTTGAATCTCTGCACACACTTTTGGATACTGGACACTTTTGGATTGTGTGAGGCCCAATGAATATCTGAGCGCTATGTGACAGGCTCGATGGCACAGCTGTGACCTAAGTGACTAGAGGATAAGTGAGAGTTTGAATCTCTGCACACACTTTTGGACACTGGACACTTTTGGATTGTGTGAGGCCCAATGAATATCTGAGCGCTATGTGACAGGCTCGATGGCACAGCTGTGACCTAAGTGACTAGAGGATAAGTGAGAGTTTGAATCTCTGCACACACTTTTGGACACTGGACACTTTTGGATTGTGTGAGGCCCAATGAATATCTGAGCGCTATGTGACAGGCTCGATGGCACAGCTGTGACCTAAGTGACTAGAGGATAAGTGAGAATTTGAATCTCTGCACACACTTTTGGACACTGAACACTTTTGGATTGTGTGAGGCCCAATGAATATCTGAGCGCTATGTGACAGGCTCGATGGCACAGCTGTGACCTAAGTGACTAGAGGATAAGTGAGAGTTTGAATCTCTGCACACACTTTTGGACACTGGACACTTTTGGATTGTGTGAGGCCCAATGAATATCTGAGCGCTATGTGACAGGCTCGATGGCACAGCTGTGACCTAAGTGACTAGAGGATAAGTGAGAGTTTGAATCTCTGCACACACTTTTGGACACTGGACACTTTTGGATTGTGTGAGGCCCAATGAATATCTGAGCGCTATGTGACAGGCTCGATGGCACAGCTGTGACCTAAGTGACTAGAGGATAAGTGAGAGTTTGAATCTCTGCACACACTTTTGGACACTGGACACTTTTGGATTGTGTGAGGCCCAATGAATATCTGAGCGCTATGTGACAGGCTCGATGGCACAGCTGTGACCTAAGTGACTAGAGGATAAGTGAGAGTTTGAATCTCTCACACACTTTTGGACACTGGACACTTTTGGATTGTGTGAGGCCCAATGAATATCTGAGCGCTATGTGACAGGCTCGATGGCACAGCTGTGACCTAAGTGACTAGAGGATAAGTGAGAGTTTGAATCTCTGCACACACTTTTGGACACTGGACACTTTTGGATTGTGTGAGGCCCAATGAATATCTGAGCGCTATGTGACAGGCTCGATGGCACAGCTGTGACCTAAGTGACTAGAGGATAAGTGAGAGTTTGAATCTCTGCACACACTTTTGGACACTGAACACTTTTGGATTGTGTGAGGCCCAATGAATATCTGAGCGCTATGTGACAGGCTCGATGGCACAGCTGTGACCTAAGTGACTAGAGGATAAGTGAGAGTTTGAATCTCTGCACACACTTTTGGACACTGGACACTTTTGGATTGTGTGAGGCCCAATGAATATCTGAGCGCTATGTGACAGGCTCGATGGCACAGCTGTGACCTAAGTGACTAGAGGATAAGTGAGAGTTTGAATCTCTGCACACACTTTTGGACACTGGACACTTTTGGATTGTGTGAGGCCCAATGAATATCTGAGCGCTATGTGACAGGCTCGATGGCACAGCTGTGACAAAAGTGACTAGAGGATAAGTGAGATTGGATTGCTTTTAAAAAAGCAGTTTGCGGAGCAGTGGGTAAACAGCAATGCCAGCCTGTCAGGAAGCCTTAGAAGGCAGCCCAACAACCAACACCACTGATACACCACTATATAGCCTCCCCTTGCACTGCACACACAGTGACTGGTGTGTTGTGCAGGCCAAATCGCTAGCAGCAGAAGCAGTTTTTTGGTCTTCTTCCCTGCCTAACGCTCTCCCTACAGAATCAGCACCAACCACCCCTATGCTAAGATCGGCAGAAGTAAGATGGCGGTCGGCGTGCACGCCCTTTTATACCCCCTGTGACGCCCGCCAAAGCAAGCCAATCACTTGCATGCCCTTCTGAAAGATGGTGGTGACCCGTGCCTATGTCATCACGTTGCCCACAGTGTCCGTGGATCCTGATTGGCTGAAAAAGAGCGCAAAACAAACTTTTGAAACACGACTTTGGCGGGTAAGTCGCCGACCTCGTGGCCGACCTCATCCTAGGGTCGGGTTTCGTTTCATGAAACCCGACTTTGCCAAAAGTCGGTGACTTTTGAATTTTTTTGACCCGTTTCGCTCAACTCTACTCATAATAAATATGGTACAAAAGGACAGCATTTTGCCAAAGTAGCACCATAATTTTGGCACTTTTATCTCAATTAATCTCCCTCATTGCCATGTAACATCCACGGGATATATTCATAGTTTACTTTTATCGTGCTTATGCTACTTGGCAGCTGGAGAGGCAGGGCATTTCGCACCAATATTCTCTAAACTGAAAAGTTGGGTAGAGCACCTGTCATGAATGGGTAACCATGATAGGTGCTCCACCCAATCTTAGTTTCACTGGAGGGCAATCAATGCTTTCAGTGACCTCCTATTTACTTCTTACTAGTTTGCTTTCTATTTTATCCAAAAATAGTCATTTTATGCTTGACGGCAGACATGTGAGATGAGATCCCTAGAGATTAATAGTTTACGCCGCTTAAGATACAATCTAGCAATGAATGTTTTTTTTTCTTTTAACTTATATATTTTTCAGTATTGTTTGTGAGCAAATATGTCATTACCCAAGAATATAGTTTATTTGACGTGCCTTTCTATGCATACACAATGACTCTGTCAGCGGCATTACAAAACCATGCTGCTTGGAAGGAGAGTATCATCTTGTATTATGCCTATTCCCTTTGGAACCATAAATGAATATTATGACTGTGTGCTTTGGAGAAGTAGAGCCAGTGACTATATGAAAGTAGAGCATACACAATCCACAACACAAGGGAGATGTTCTAAAAACAAACAAACCTGAAATGCTCAGCCTGTTTAGGACATAATTAAACAGGCGGTTAAAATAGATGTTTTTACAGTGATGAAATGGCATCCATTCATGACACACAAATGACACCTTATAAGTGATAGTATCTGGAATAACATTTCTATATTGGATCCTAAAATAATTTATGGTCTGGAAAGCCCAAGATTAAACTCATCCTTCTGTTTAAAGGGTCTCTGTCAGCAGAAATTAACCATTCAAATAAAGTACAGGCTCTTGGCACATCAGGGCACCGCCAAACATTATTCTACACTGCCCTCTTCTTTGATTGACAGTTCTGGCTTTATAGAGCCAAAGAAGGGCGGAGTTTGATGTAAACCAATCAGGTGGGAATGTGTACTTAAATGTTTGGCCACGACATGGTGTACCGAGTGTCTGTACTTGGTTTAAACAGTAATTCTTTGCTGACAGACTCCCTTTAACAAGAGATGAGAAGGGAAAGGGTTGGTTGAGCAAATGACTGACCAACAAATAATTAGCGTGTATAGAGAAAGAAAGGTAATGTGCTTCAGACAATACCTGTATGGCTAGGCGTCCAGTAGTTCTTTGTCTTCCCATGGTTCTAGCAATGATGAAAAGCAAGGAACTAGCTGTAAACCATAAATAGAGCAAGAATAATTAATAAATTATATAACACCAAAATTGTCAAGGATACACAGCCGAGTGTTCACACAGATCCCTTTAGTCAGGGAATGCAACTACGCTTTCTTCAATTGTCAGGACAATTACGGAATTTTCTGATGAATGATTTACCACTGCTGCTTCCACTACTAGGCTAGTAATTGGAGAACTCATCAAAGCATGGAATATATATACCCTGGTATGGCTACTGCCAACTCCACAATAACCAAAGACTCCACTAACTGCTACCACTAGGGATGAGCGATATTGCCCGATGTCGTATCGGAATTCTGATTTCCGATATTGAAAAAATATCGGATATCGGAATTTCCAATTTGCAAGTCAATGGGAGAAAAAAATCGGAATTACAAAATGACCACTACAGTGCTATATAATGGATAAAATGGAGGGGAAACACCTCAGGATAATGGGGAAGGAGTTTGCAGAGGCAGAGGAGCAAAAAAAATTGCTAGAAAAATGCACAGAGCGAAAGCTGTAGGAGGAAAACTGGTCACCATCTTCTTAACAGCTGTGTTTTTTCTTTGGGTTAGGATTAGTTGGGGTAGGGTTAGGGTTTTTGGTTAGTAGGGTAAGGTTTAGGTTTTAGGGTTAGTAGGGTTAGGGGTTAGGGTTAGTTAGGGTTATGGCTAGGGTTATTAGGGTTAGGGTAAGGGTTAGGGGTTAGGGTTAGAGTTATGCTTATGGATAGTAGGGTTAGGGTTAGGGGTTAGAGTTTAGGGTTAGGGTTAGTTAGGGTTATGGCTAGGGTTAGTAGGGTTAGGGTAAGGGTTAGGGGTTAGGGTTGGTTAGGGTTAGGGATATGCTTATGGATAGTAGGGTTAGGGTTAGGGTTAGTAGGGTTAGGGTTAGTTAGGGTTAGGGTTGTGCTTATGGTTAGTAGGGTTAGGTTTAGTAGGGTTAGGGGTTAGGGTTAGTTAGGGTTATGGTTAGGGTTAATAGGGTTAGGGTAAGGGTTAGGGGTTAGGGTTAGTTAGGGTTAGGGTTATGCTTATGGATAGTAGGGTTAGGGTTAGTTAGGGTTAGGGTTATGTTTATGGTTAGTAGGGTTAGGGTTAGTGTGGTTAGGGTTAGAGTTAGGGTTAGGGTTTAGGGTTAGCTAGGGTTATGGTTAGTTGGGTTAGGGTTAGGGGTTAGGGTTTTAGGGTTAGGGTTATGGTTAGTTAGGGTTAGGTTTATGCTTATGGTTAGTAGGGTTAGGGTTAGTAGGGTTAGGGGTTATGGTTATGGTTAGTAGGGTTAGGGGTTAGGGTTAGTAGGGTTAGGGTTAGGGGTTAGGATTAGTAGGGTTATGGTTAGGGGTTAGGGTTTAGGGTTAGGGTTAGTAGGGTTAGGGTAAGGATTAGGGGTTAGGGTTAGTTAGGGTTAGTAGAGTCAGGGTTTTCAGCTAGGGTTATGCTTATAGTTAGTAGGGTTAGGGGTTAGGGCTAGTAGGGTTAGGGTTTAGGATTATGCTTATGGTTAGTAGGGTTAGGTTTAGGGGTTAAGGTTAGTAGGGTTAGGGTTAGTAGGGATAGGGGTTATGGTTATGGTTAGTAGGGTTAGGGGTTAAGGTTAGTAGGGTTAGGGGTTAGGATTAGTAGGGTTATGGTTAGGGGTTAGGGTTAGTAGGGTTAGGGTAAGGATTAGGGGTTAGGGTTAGTTAGGGTTAGTAGGGTCAGGGTTTACGGTTAGGGTTATGCTTATAGTTAGTAGGGTTATGGGTTAGGGTTAGTAGGGTTAGGGTTTAGGGTTATGCTTATGGTTAGTAGAGTTAGGGGTTAAGGTTAGTAGGGTAAGGGGTTATGGTTATGGTTAGTAGGGTTAGTGGTTAGGGTTAGTAGGGTTAGGGTTAGGGGTTAGGATTAGTAGGGTTATGCTTAGGGGTTAGGGTTTAGGTTTAGGGTTAGTCGTAAGGGTTAAGGGTTAGGGGTTAGGGATAGTTAGGGTTAGGGTTAGTGATTTTACATTATTAAATTAAAACTGCCAGTGGTGGTGTCAATATGCCCTTTGACTGACATGTGTCTGCGTTCAGCTCACCTTGCTTTGCAGGGAGTTTCCAGGAGCACCACGTGAAGGAACGGATACACTCCCTTTAAACCATGCCTAGTCTTCTTCTGCTTTCCGATTTCCGATGTGAAAAAAATATCGGAATCGGAAATCGGAATTCCGATATCGCAAATATCGGACCAATTTCCAATATTTCAAAATCGGAAAGCTCATCCCTAGCTACCACCAATCGATTATATAGACCGATTGGATACCTGTTACAGGTAGCATATTGTTTCAGGGGTGCTGTTTACAGAGCAAGAGAAAAAGAACTGTTAAATTTTATATTTAATCCAGAAAGATAGGTAGTATGTATGAAAAATATATAAGATGAAAAAAATGGGAAGAAATCAGTACGATATATACAATTATATAAAATTAAAAGATAGATAAATAAAGAAACTTACGAAACACTCACTTGGTGAAGGGAAGCACTTAGAATGAGAAAAATGGACAGAACCTTCAGAGCAAACTATGTCTTCCGAGTACTGACAATTGATCCAAGACCAGATTCTTCTTTTTATTAGCTCCTAAATTATGCCCACACACCTCCTCTTGATGACCTCACATAGGGCCATTTGTGGAATGTTCTCAGCCCTTCAGGATTTTATCAAATCCCCAACTTACAGGATATCTTTGCCTCTGAAGATCCCTGGCATTTTACAATGCCGTCATATTGTTTAACATGCTTTTACCGTTACATAGTCACTAAATATGAGTATAGCATCATCTATCAGACTCTTATTCAATTGGAGAGATTCTAGTGGCCCTACAGGGATGTGAGTGAATGCATCATGTCCATCCCTTCTCTACGACGCTGAAAATCTATATCTCATAAATATCAGATAGATACAAACCCCAGTATTCCTATCTGGAACTTAGAACTGGGCTGTCCAGAACACATTCAGAAAAATTCCTGTTAACCCAGGATTTCCTTCTTGGCAACAAAGGAAACTTATGCAGTTCTCCGCCTGTGTGTAAACACATGTCCTTTTGGTGTCTGGAAGTAAAAGGCCTGTCACACTAAGCGATATCGCTAGCAATATCGCTATAACGTCACTGGTCTTTGTGACGTAGCAGCGATATTGCTAGCGATATCGCTATGTCTGATACTTAACTCCGACCGGCTCCCCCACTGATTATTGCTGATCGTGCGAGAGCGGCCTGGGCCGTTTCTCACTGTCAGCTTCCTGTGGCGCCGACGAGCGACGCGTGGACGCGGGCGGGTTGACGTCTTCATCGCCTCGTCTGACTGGTAAGTAACGACCCCCGACCGCTGCTATGTCGCTGGTGAGATCTGCCTGTGAGCGCACTAGCAACCGATTAGCGATGCACCAGCGATCCTGACCTCGTCATATCGCTGGTCGGGATCGCTGGTGCATCGCTAAGTGTGACAGTACCTTTAGAGAAGATCTTTCTTGTTTAATTACCTGGACACTGTAGGGAGTCCCTTCTTTAAAAGGAACTTGAGATGTTAGCTCTTCCTATGCCTTATTTAGTATTGCTTACTACCTAGCTATACGTAGTTTTCCATCGTCACAATAAGTCCAATGTGAAGTGGGGGGCATGACCCCTCCCTGAAGATGCCTTATTGATTTTCATCTTTCTCTATGACAGACATGTTTTTAAATACTTTGATAGTCATATGGCACATGTTCTATATCAGATGTTCCAAGCCAGGAGCAGACAGTCAGAAGATGGCCCCTGTGCAGGAACAATTTATGGCCCTTTGCAATCCAAAAGCTCATCATAATTAATATTACCATCTGCTTTGGTGGTGGAAGTGGGCCCTCTTTCTTCTTGGGCCCCTGTGTAGCTGTATAGGTTGCACCAATGGTTTGTCTGCCCCTGTTGCAAACTAATAAAAAAATTAATCAGTAGGAGTGAGGACCCTATTTCCAAGAGCTTTCAATCTATGAGCAAACATGGGTAGGTCAAAATGTAAAAGTGCTTGTAAATACAATATCCCAATTAAATTTATTTTTTAAATAAAGCAGTGCATCTAAAACTGCATGAGGCAGTCGGTATCCATATTCTTGGTATGTACAATATAACAAGTGAGGTGAGTGCATGCATTGTGGGGAATACTGTTGAAAGAAGGAACAAGGTTTTAAGGAAACATGAAGAAAGTGATAAATTGAGGAGAGATAGTTTAGCTATAATATTGAATTAGATATAGTAGCCTAAACGATGTGTTTTTATGTCTCTCTTATAACTGTCGACAAAGGAAAATAGCCTCATTAACTAGGGGAGCGCATTCCAGAGAAATGGTGCAGCATGAGAAAAGTGTCAATGTAGAATATTTGTCTCCTATAACCAATACATACGTTAAACGAATAGGTAAATAACTTGATGTCCAATAATGATTGGTTGAGAGAAAAGAAAGCCAGTCCTTAGTTGATTTTGCAATATAAACGGGCTCACCTTTGTGTACAGTTTGCAATTAATGCTCAGATCTTTGGTGCAGTATCCAGGATCTCTTTGCAGGCACATATATTTCTCTTTTATAGACTGTGTGTCATTATGATGAAGACTCAGTTATATCAATCACTTTATGAAAAACTGTCCCAATATGGTACCTTTCATGCACATAAACCTGAGAAATTATTAAAAATAAACTGCTTTACAGCAAAGAAGCACATTAAGACCTTGGCATCTTCTCATGTGTTTTTTATGTATTGTTTTGTAATTAATTTAAAAGGTTTCCTTTTGTTCTTTTTTTCTGGAGTCTCTTGAGCCTTTGCTTGTCTTCAGAACATTCTGTCCCTCTGTGTTATTTGTCAAGATGTAACTGCGCTCAAGACTGCTGGATGAGCTGTAGTTTTCCCTTTCATTTCCTGTCGAGCACGTTGAGAGTCATAGTTAAAACGTACAGAGCAAATGAAGACTGAAATTATTTTTATCATATGTTTGCTTGACAGCCACCGTATACCTTAAAGAAATCCTCTAGTGCTCTCACAGCAATTTGTTTCCCTTGTACAATATTTTCTCTTTGTATTAAACAGGGTTTATGTCATTGTCAAGAAGATGAAAATATATGAATCCCATTTTCCATTCGATATTCCTGACATATATCTTATTTTACATTTGATGCCGAGGTACCTGATCAGCGTAGGGTATAAGCGGCAGAAATGAGCTTAGAGGTAGCTTAGCCAGATGTCGTACAGCCTGTCACACATTACGCCGTTTGTTATGACAGCGTTCATGTTGAATTTTGCTGTTTTCATGCATAATTGCACATATCGCATCACTCCCGTCTCATCAGTTAAAGAAGATGTTATTACCTTCCAAATTTCAAGTCATTTTTGAATAGTATAGGACATATTATAGTGTAAGACATCTGTTTCGAGAGCATTCGGTCATGGCAATGCTGATAAAAATATTCTAAAAAGCTTTGAAATAAACCAGTGAAATATACCAGACCCTACCACCGAAAGTGCAATCAAAGGGCTAAAATGAGTGAGCGGCAAAAATCATGTTACTGGATTGAATGGAAAATAACCTAAGTCATGATGTATTATCATTCATAGTAGGAAATACATCTGTGCATGGTACCGGCGATATTTCATAAATGCATGGAGGCATAGGATAAAATGGCTTTGTGTGCATCATGAAGTTAGGTAATTCTTTGAAGAATAGAAATCTTCACTGGCATGAAATATGTCAATGCTAAATGACTAGGAAATATTTTTAAGGCATTTGGTGCCTGGAAGAAAAGCACCACATTATCTCTTCTTGTTGTTTATGGAACTTTGATCTTATAAACAGAAATGAAGCTTCAGACATCAGCAATATATCTTAAAATTATTAAAGCCGAAATAGTGGAAAAAAATTGAAGAAGACTATTGGGCCCCATTTGATATTTTTAGAACAGATTTTTATTTTAAATGCTGCTATTTATCCATAAAGCTGTCTGTCTATCTATCTTTCTATCTATCTATCTATCTATCTATCTATCTCAGAATATATATATATATATATCTATATATATATATATATTGTATATACAGTGGGAAAAATAAGTATTTGACACATTGCCGATTTTGCAAGTTTTCCCACCTACAAAGAATAAAGAGGTCTGTAATTTTTATAATGGGTACACTAAAACTGTGAGAAACAGAATCCAAAGAAGAAAAAAAATACAGAAAATCACATTCTAGGATTTTTACATAATGAATTTGCATTTAATTGCATGAAATGAGTATTATAATAATATATTTGGCAACCTTTATTTGCAATTACAAAGGTCAGACATTTCCTGTAGTTCTTGACCAAGTTTGCATACACCGCAGCAGGGATTTTGGTCCAGTTCTCCATACATATTTCTCCAAATCTTTGAGGTTTTGGGGCTGTTGCTGGGCAACAATAAATTTCAGCACCTTTCAAATATTTTCTATTGGGTTCAGGTCTGGAGACAGGCTAGGCCACTCCAGGACCTTGAAATGCTTCTTACAGAGCCACTCCTTAGTTGCCCTGACTGTGTGTTTCAGGTCATTGTCATACTGGCAGACCCAGTCACAGTCCATCTTCAATACTCATACTGAGGAAAGGAAGTTGTTGGACAGAATCTCACGATGTATGACCTCATCCATCCTCCCTTCAATACAGTGCAGTTGTCCTGTCCCATTTGCAGAAAAGCAACCCCAAAGTATGATGTTTACTTCACAATGCTTCACGGTTGGGATGGTGTTCTTGGAGTTTTACTTATCATTCTTCCTCCAAATATGGAGAGTGGAGTTGATAACAAAAAGTTTCTTTTTGGCCTCATCTGACCACATTTCCATTTTTCATGCATCCTCTAACTCATCCAGATGATCAACTTCACACCGGCCTGGACAATGTGTTACCACGAGCAGGGGGACATTTCATGCCTTGCAGGATTTTAATCTATGATGGTGTAGTGTATTACTGATGGAAATCTTTGAGACACTAGTCCAAGCACTCTTCAGTTTGCTGACCAGTTCCTCCTGTATATTTCTGGGCTGATTCCTGACCTTTCTCAGAATCATCCTTAAACCACGAGGCGATATCTTTCGTGGAGCCCCAGACTGAGGAAGAATGACAGTCATCTTGTGTTTCTTTCATTTTTTATAACTGTATCAACAGTTGTTGCTTTCTCACCAAACTGCTTGCCTGTTGTCCTGTAGCCCATCCCAGCCTTGTGCAGGTCTTTAATTTGTCCCTGGTGTCCGTAGACATCTCTTTTGTCTTGGCCATGGTGGAGAGATATATGAGATTATATGCCCCCCGAGATCCAGTTTAGAAAAGCATTTTACCCCCAATGATCTGGTTAAAGAAGTCTTGAATGAAAGGGAAAGCATATGGAAGCCAATCCATGATCCAATTAAGTATGCTGAAATCTAGGCAGGGCCGGAAGTACCCATCTTTTTTCTTAACAAAGAAAAAACTTGCTGCAACAGGAGATGAGAAAGGTCTGATTTGACCCTTTGCCAGTCTTTCTGTGATATAGTTCTTCATGACCTGCCTCTCCAGTCCTGAAATATTACATAACCTTCTCTTAGGCAGCTAGGCCTCAGTATTAAGATTAATGGTGCAATCATAAGGAAGATAACAAGAGAGTTCTTTACACCCCTGTTCAGGAAACACATCTCCGAAATCAGACAGGTATTCAGGCAGAGACAGAGTATCCACTCTGGCTAGTCAGGTGCCATAGCAGTATTCATGACAGTCCTCACTCCGACTTACCACCTCACGAGTCTGCCCATCCAGTACGAGGTTGTGCAGGGAAAGCCAAGGTAGTCCAAGAACCACAGGAAAGGGCAAGCCCTCAAGCACAAAGCAATCAATTAATTCCAAGTGCATGGCCCCTACCTGCAGATGTATCCCTCAGATAATATGAGTAAAATACCCTTTGCTAAAGGGTGCAGAGTCAACTGTGGTTATGGGTAGGTATAGACAGTTTATGAGACCCTGATTCTGGATGAACCGGGCGTCAATCAGATTAAACCCCTCTCCACTGTCCATAAAAGCTAAAATAACCACCTTACTTTTGCGAAGATAGATCTTGGCCAGCAAAAAAAGCTAAAACCTACCCACTATGTAAACCCAGGTTGGTAACTTTCCTGCAACTCACGCTCCTTTGTTTTCCAGCAGCTGTTTGTGATTATGTATGAAAGGATAGGTACCCAAAAAATGACCTTTCCCACCACAGAAAAAACATACCTCCAATTTATTCCGAACTGCAGGAAGACCAATAAAATGAGTTGTCCCCCTAGCTACATGGGTTCCTTGGTTTACTCACCCCTAGGTTTCCTTGACCCCCAGGCCCCCGAAAACTGAGATGTCTTTTCATGTCACTGGCGAAGATGACGGTCCACACGGATAGCCAGGGAAATTGGGATCTCATACAGGGCAAAGAAAGCCCCTGACTGAATTGGTTATGGTGCTTGGGATCATTCCACTTAGTATCCGTGTACCACCTACAGAACTCAGAACAATTTTCCTAAGCTGGCCTGCCTCCATTCCGAAGCGGTCAGGGTCATGGTATATTTGACCCAGAGCCAGAAAATATTTCTCAACCATACAAAGCAACTGAAAGTCTGATGGGAGAGAAAATGCTGAGGCTTGGTTGGGTTACCCTGGAGGAGAGAAATTACAATCCCCATAATTGTAAATTATTTCTTGCCTTGAAGCCTAACTCATCGGGGAGCTCTGTGCAGCAGGTTAAAATTGTCATCTCCTTGCTGTGCGGCGATCCCCAGGATTGGGCTTTTTCTCTGACACCTGAAAATCCTATTCTGACTAATGTGGATGCATTTTTTCAAGCCTTGGGGTTGTTGTATGATGAACCTAATGCTGTTGATCAAGCTGAGAAAACCCTATTGGTATTGAACCAGGGTCAGGATTCTGCAGTTATACTGTCAAAAATTCCGAAAGTGGGCGGTCCTTACTACATGGAATGATAGTGCATTGGCAGCTCTCTTTCAGAACGGTTTATCAGAGACCGTAAAAGATGTTATGGTGGGATTTCCTGTTCCCTCTGGTCTTGATGATTCTATGTCATTAGCCATTCAAGTTGATCGCCGCTTACGTGAACGTAAAACTACACGAGAGGCTTTGCCACCTTTTGAACAAATGTCTGAACCTATGCAATGTGATATGGTTTTGTCTAGGGCGCAACGTCTGGAGTTTAGAAGGCGTAATAAGCTGTGTTTTTTCTGTGGAGACGCCTCTCATACTATTTCTGTCTGCCCTAAACGAGAGAAACTATTTGCACACACATTTGCTGTGGGCAGTGTACAACCTAAGTTTCTTTTGGCAATTACTCTGATCTGCTCCTTATCCACATTTTCCGCTAATGCTTTTATAGATTCAGGAGCAGCTTTGAATCTGTTGGATTTGGACTTTGCTAAACATTGTGGTTTTCCTATGATACCTCTGCAGACGCTTATTCCTTTGAGGGGTATTGATGCTACTCCTTTGGTGGAGAATAAACCTCAGTTTTGGACCCAGGTGATAATGCGAGTTGCCCCAGTCCACCAAGAAAATTGTAAATTTTTGGTGCTGCACAATTTGCATGATACTATTGTTCTGGGTTTTCCCTGGTTGCAAACTCATAATCCAGTTTTGGATTGGAAATCTGTGTCTGTGGTGAGTTGGGGTTGTCAGTGTGTTCTTAGGGACACTCCTGTTTTCTCCACCTCTCCTCAGTCTCATGATATTCCTGATTATTTGGCTGATTTTTCTGATTTATTTAGTGAGAGTAAAGGGGTTTTACACATAGCGATATCGCTAGCGATATCGCTATGTGTGATACTTACCTCCGACCAGCTCCCCCGCTGTCCATCGCTGATCACTGAATAATGTCCGGCTCCATTTCTCGTCGTCAGCTTCCTGCTGTGACGACGAGCGACGCGTGGAGGCGGGCGGGAGGACGTCAGGATCGCTGTGTGTGAAAGGTGAGTATCGTGCGCTGCGTCGCTGCTGCATCGCTGTGAGGTCTGCCTGTGTGACAGCTCACTAGCGATCATTTAGCGATGCACCAGCAATCCTGACCGGGTCAGATCACTGGTCGGATCGCTGGTGCATCGCTAAATGTAAACGGCCCTTAAGTCTGCGTCTTTGCCTACTCATAGGAGTTATGACTGTGCAATTGAGTTGATGCCTAGGTGTAAATTTCCCAAGGGTCGGCTTTTCAACTTATCAGTAACCCGAACATGATGCTATGCGATCCTATATTAAGGAGTCATTGGAGAAGGGTCATATTAGACAATCCTCTTCACCCTTAAGTGCTGTTTTTTTTGTGGCCAAGAAAGATGGTTCATTAAGACCTTGTATTGACTATCGTTCCCTTAACAAGATGACGGTTAAATATCAGTACCCGTTACCCCTGATGTCTGATTTATTCTCCAGAGTTAAAGTGACTGCTGGTTTACTAAGCTTGACCTCAGGGGGGCGTATAATCTTATTCGCATCAAGCACGGGGAAGAATGGAAGACAGCGTTTAATACTCCGGAGGGACATTTTGATTACCTGGTGATGCCTTTTGGGCTCACTAATGCCCCTTCTGTCTTCCAATCCTTTATGAATGATATTTTCCGGGTCATGGTGGTTACGTTTTTGATCATCTATCTGGATGATATTTTGATCTTTTCCAGTGATTGGGATTCTCATGTGGAACATGTCCGGACTGTGTTCCGGATTTTGAGGGGGAATTCCCTGTTTGTTAAGGGATCGAAATGCCTCTTTGGTGTACAGAGGATTTCATTTTTGGGATTTATTTTGTCTCCGTCGACTTTTGAAATGGACCCGGCCAAGGTACAGGCCATTTATGATTGGGTTCAGCCCACTTCTTTGAAGGCTCTCCAGAAGTTTTTGGGTTTTGCTAATTTCTATAGCAAATTTATAGATAATTTCTCTGGTATTGTCAAGGCACTGACTGATCTGACCAAGAAGGGCACTGATGTGCTGAATTGGTCTCCAGAGGCTGTCTCAGCATTTCAGGAGCTTAAGCGGAGATTCACTTCTCAGGTTTTACGGCAACCTGATGTCTCACTTCCATTTCAGGTGGAGGTAGATGCTTCTGAGATTGGTGCAGGAGCTGTTTTGTCCCAAAAAGATCCTATGACTTCTAAAATGAAACCGTGTGCCATCTTTTCTCAAAAGTTCTCCCCATCTGAACGCAACTATGACATGGGGAATCGGGTATTGTTGGCCATGTCGGGTATTGTTGGCATTTGAAGAGTGGAGACATTGGTTGGAGGGAGCTAGACATCAAGTTGTGGTCCTCACCGACCACAAGAATTTGATTTATCTGGAGTCGGCCAAACGTTTGAATCCTAGACAGGCTAGGTGGGCCTTGTTTTTCACGCGTTTTAATTTTGTGGGCTCTTTTCTTCCTGGCACTAAGAATATTAAGGCAGATGCCCTTTCTAGGAGTTTCTTTGCTGATTCTCTTATTGTGACCGAGCCTACTACCATCCTAGGTGAGGGGGTAGTTCTTTCTGCCATTTCGCCCAATTTGAGACGTGCCCTGGAGGAATTTCACGAGGATAAACCTGAGCGTTGTCCTATGGGAAAATTGTATGTTCCTGACCAGTGGAGGAAGAGAGTGATGTCTGAAGTTCATTGCTCCGCATTGGCTAGTCATCCAGGTATTTTTGGTACCAGAGATTTGGTGAGTTGGTCTTTTTGGTGGCCTGCCTTATCTCGTGATGTCAGGAATTTTGTGCAGTCCTGTGGGACTTGTTCTCGGTCTAAACCCTGTTCTCGTTCCAGTGGGTTGTTGGTGCCCCTGCCAGTGCCCAAGAGGCCTTGGACCCATATCTCAATGGATTTTATTTCTGATCTTCCTGTCTCTCAGAGAATGACTGTTATCTGGGTGATTTGTGATAGATTTTCTAAGATGGTCCATCTTGTACCACTCCCAAAGTTGCCATCTTCCTCAGAGTTGGTGCCCTTGTTTTTACAACAGGTGGTTCGGTTGCATGGGATTCCTGAGAACATTGTGTCGGACAGAGGAGCCCAGTTTGTTTCCAGATTCTGGAAAGCCTTTTGTTCCAAGCTGGGAAATCAGTTATCTTTCTCCTCTGCATTTCATCCTCAGACCAATGGGCAGACTGAGAGAACAAACCAGACTTTGGAATCCTATGTGAGATGTTTCATATCTGCTGATCAGGATGACTGGGTCTCATTTTTGCCCTTGGCCGAATTCACGCTAAACAATAGAGCTAGTTCTGCCACTTTGATGTCACCCTTTTTCTGTAACTTTGGGTTTCATCCTCGATTTTCTTCAGGGCAAGTGGAATCTTCAACCTGCCCAGGTGTGGACACTGTGGTAGAGAGAATGCAGCAGATTTGGGACCAAGTGGTAGATAAGTTGTCACTCTCTCAGGAAAAGGCCCTGCAGTTTTCCAACCGGCATAGGACCATTGGTCCCTGGTTTAAAGTGGGTGATATGGTTTGGTTGTCATCAAAGAATATCTCTATGAAGGTTGCGTTTCAAAAGTTCAAGCCAAGATTTATTGGACCTTATTAGATCTTGGAAATTCTTAATCCTGATTCTTTTCGATTTGCTCTTCCAGTTACGTTTAAGATCCATAACGTATTTCACAAATCTCTGTTGAAGAGGTTTGCTGAACCAGTAGTTCCTGTGGCGGTGCCTCCTGACCCTGTATTGGTTGAAGGCAATGTGGAATATGAGGTAGAAAAAATATTGGATTCTCGTTTGGCTAGACGGAGACTCCAGTATTTGGTCAAATGGAAGAGTTATGGCCAGGAGGATAATTCATGGGTCTCTGCCTCTGACATTCAAGCCAATAGATTGGTTCGTGCTTTTCACCAGGCGCATCCTGATTGGCCTGGTGGCATGGATGAGGCTTCAGTGACCCCTCCTCAAGGGGGTTGTGAACTCATTTTCTGGTCTGCCTCTGGTTTCTGGTGAGGGAGCTGGTTGTGCTGAAAGAGGAGTTGTGAGTTCTCTTTCCGGGCTCTCTCTGGTGGTGACAGGAGGTAGTGAAGCTGATCTAATTAACAGAGACTTGCCGCCTGATAATGAGGAAGAGGAGTGGACATCTGGAGTCTCAGAATGGATTTAAGACAGCCGACTCCCTATTCCCATGCTGGTGATTTTTTCCTGCCTCTTGAGGTCTTAGTTTCCAGCTCAGTTCCTGCCTTCTCAAGCTAAGTTGTTCTCTGCTTATGTTCACATTTGATTTGGTTTGGTCTATTCAGTTTTTTGTGTGGTCAGCCAGCCTCGGCTCGGGCTGTGCTGAATTTCCACTCTTATGTCATTGTATGTGCTCGTTTGCTTTTTGTCCCTTATTAGATTGGCCTCTTTTTGCTCTGTTTTCAGAATATGCCAGAGTGCTGATATAGTGGGAGAAGTCTAGTGGCTTCAGGGTATTTTTTGCTATCAGAAGTATTGGACGTTTTTGCAGGGTTTTTTGGCGTGATTGCAGACAGTATCTTTTCTTTCTTTTCCTTTCTAGTTAGTGTGGGCCCCATCGTTTGCTCAGCCTATTTTCCTACCTGTGTTTGTGCTTTCATCTTGTCTCATCGTCAATACATGTGTGGGGGCTGTCTATTCCTTTGGGGTCTGCTCTGGGGCAGTTAAGATTTCCCCTTTTCTTGCTTTAGGCTGATTTAGTCATCCGGCTGTGATGATGCGTCTAGAATCATCGTAGGTACGCTCCATGGCTGCTGTTAGTTGTGTGGTTAGAATCAGGGATCTGCAATCCACATAGTTACCAACCTCTCTGGTTTTCTGTGACTTAGCTTGGTCTTGTTTTCCTCCTCAGTGACCCATTCATAACAGGTGTCCATCACAGTATGACCCCCCTGGGTTTGGAAGGGTAACCATTTCAGGTATGGCACCCTGGTTTTGAGGGGTAATCATCACAGGTATGGCCCCCTGGTGCAGAGGGTAACCAAATTTTGTATGGCCCCCTGGTGTGGAGGGGGTAACCATCTCGGGTATGGCCCCCTGGTATGGAGGGGTGACCATCACGGTATGGCCCCCTGGTCTCCAGAAGCATTTATATTTTATAGGACCCTGTTAAGGTAAAGTCCCTGGGGTCATGGCAATCATATTTTGCATGCCTACAGAATAAATTGACTCCTCTGAGCCAGGAACAGCGGCTGGAGGGGAGAAGAGAACAAGGTAGGCATGTTTTTCAATACAATCTATAGCTTCAAGGACCCTCTCTTTTTTCATGTGACTTGAGAATGCCGAGGCACGGTTTTTGACTGTTTATGTTGACCAAACGATGCTTCTTTCAAGGTTGTCATCTGGACAATGCAGTTATCTAGTGCATGAAACTGAAGAGAAATGTACCTAATCTGTGTGCCTTGAGTCAGTGGGAGTGACTAAGGGTAAAGTAATCAAGTGCATTAACATGAAGGGCAATATGCCTATTCCCGATGCCCTTGAGCTGGTGGGAGCGGCTAAGGGTATAATCTAGTGCATTAACACAAAGGGCAGTATGCCTATTCTTGATGCCCTTGAGCCAATGGGAGCGGCTAAGGGTAAAGTAATCAAGTGCATTAACACGAAGGGCAATATGCCTATTCCCAATGCCTTTGACCCAGTTGGAGAGGTCAACAGTAAATTTTATCAAGTGCATGAAAAACAATTAACAATGGCGTGGCATTATTATTAGTAATGCCTTTGTAGACTTTTTCTGCTTTAGGTTTATTTAAATTACTACTTCCAGATATTCTGAACATTGTTTTATGGTCGGTTATAATGTTGATGTTATATTGTGTATAGTTTTTAATTACTCCCTATTTATAATATCTTTCTATTGATCTGTTAATCACTTTTCGAGTAGTTATAGTAAGTGGGTTTAAGAAATTTTACTGCACAGCTACTGTAAATAATGGTGGTTTCTAAAACTAAAATCTGTGAATTGGTGAATTATTAGAGCTGGCTACAATACATGCTGTATAATAGTTTTTGAGGCATGACAGATGTCATTATACAGGTATTCAGATTGTAGCTATGACCTAAATTATGGTTTACTTTCCACATTCCACGTTATGGGATCCTCATTGCAGGATGTTTAGCAACTGTTATTTTGCTGTAGTTACCGTATTATTGATCATAACTTGGTAGCATGGCATTGATAAAATTAATCTGTTGGAGCTCTGGAATTTTATTTTTTTTTTTTTACTTGTATGCAGTCTTACCATAGCATGTAGAAATGGTTGATGGCTTTATTAGGCATGGTTGATGGGGGTCAAGTCCATTTAAGGTGTCAAATGGCCTCTCTGGTGGCGGTTTAGAAGTCAGGTGGAAGTTGCAGACAAGTTAAGGTGGACTCATTTTAACTAATAGAGGATGTAAAACCTCATGGTGGTGAACAGGCTTGGATTTGGTGGCCAGCCTCAAAGACATTGCAATGGTAACGTCAATCAGGGGCGGGCACAGTGGTTAAGCACAGGAGTGAGGATAATAGGGTCATTGGTGCCCTGAAAGTTTACTGGCTCTGCTTGAATGGCAAGCCAGTGCGTGCCACCCCTTTATGGCTGTCTGTCCTGGTTCTGTATGTCAGACAGCTGGGGATATCACAGTACTTGTGAATCCCAATGTACTAGCACTTCACCTGACTCCTACTGTGATTGTTTTAATCCTGTGATTTAAATAAAGCTGTGGCCATTTTGACAACCAAAATAATGTGTTGTGTATTTATTCTAGTGCCTAGGGTTATTGTAGTTATGGTGGTTTTAAGATGGAGTAGGGGTCCGTCCCATATCCATAAGTCAAGAAACCACTGGAGCCATAGGCGGAGGAGGACATGACTTGGGGATGGGTGGACCTTTACACCTGCAGCTTTTTTGGTATAGTGGTGTAGATTTTAAGCAAGAGTCATGTTGCTTTCAGAGTAAGAAGCACAGTATGTATGTGCCTGGTGGGTTACTGTGAGGAGGGTGGGGCTTATATAGAACAGGAAATCTGTCTCTCTCCCTCTTTCTTACACAGGATGAACAGGGGGAAGCAGTTCCCACCCTCCCGTCCTGTTTATAATCATTGCCCTAAAACGTTTTAATTATTGCTTGTATGATGAATGCTTTATTATATTTTTGAAATTACCATTGTATATTATGTTCCAGGTTCAATTTTATCATGGCTATAAAGAGTTAACAGCATTAACCTTCTAAGCCCAAGGGAAGGGCCATCCTTCAGCCATGGTTCCCTAGAGGTTTCCTCCACAGTGGGTTTTTCCTCTCCTGAGCGCTGTAGGATGACTCTTTGTGAGTCGGAGGTTTGCCAAGTTAGTCCCCTTAATGCTTTTGCAGGGACTTCTAGTTTATAATTTTACTAAAGTGATTTATTAAAAAAAAAGGTGTCAAATGTGAATTTATAACCCATCACAGCTTTGCGGTTTTAGGAGTCAGGTGGAAGTTGCAGACAAGTTAAGGTGGACTCATTTTAACTAATAGAGGATGTAAAACCTCATGGTGGTGAACAGGCTCGGCTTTGGTGGCCAGCCTCAAAGACATTGCAATGGTAACGTCAATCAGGGGCGGGCACAGTGGTTAAGCACAGGAGTGAGGATAATAGGGTCATTGGTGCCCTGAAAGTTTACTGGCTCTGCTTGAATGGCAAGCCAGTGCGTGCCGCCCCTTTATGGCCATCTGTCCTTGTTCTGTATGTCAGACAGCTGGGGGTATCACAGTACTTGTGAATCCCAATGTACTAGCACTTCACCTGACTCCTACTGTGATTGTTTTAATCCTGTGATTTAAATAAAGCTGTGGCCATTTTGACAACAAAACTATGTGTTGTGTATTTATTCTAGTGCCTAGGTTTACTGTAGTTATGATGGTTTTAAGATGGAGTGGGGTCCGTCCCATATCCATAAGTCATGCTTTTCCATCTTGTTTAAGCACTTTTACCAGGTCATCATGTAGTGATGTGGACAGCCTCCATTAATGGTATATTCATTTATCTGCTTTTGATTCTGTACATTTTGTGTTATGAGCTTGTAGTGGCTGTTAGTTATATTTCACAGTTCACTTGTGGTCCTCCGGATTATTTATAGTGATCTTTCTGGCCCTAGCTGAATGTCAGACTTTCTTGTGTCTGAATTCATCTGCTGAAATACATGCACGCTTTCCTTAGGGTCGCGTAACCCTTTTATTTAATTTGCGGATGAAACCGCATGTATAATGCATATCCTAACATTCAATTAGTCTATATTAGCAGTTTTTTCCCCATATATCTCAGGATCTGTATGATCGTTAATCAGCACTACAAACATATGAGTCCGGGGTGCCAGTTTAAAGCCACATTTGCATAATGATCAATTGATATATAATTTTTCAATTTTTCAGTGTAAGGAAAAAATGTATAATTTATTGAAGGCGCAAGGAAAACTAGATCAGGCTTTATCACCCAAATCTTGTCTATGAAAATAAATACAGTATATAGAGACAAGTTAAAAAATATTCCATTTTAATATAACTATTAAAGGGGTTTCCAGAAATCATAAAAAAAAGTTTATATTTTCTTCCTGGAAACATTGCTACTTTTTTTTTTCTATTTCCTTTTCAAATAATTTTATTGGTTTTCAGTAATTAAACAGGGTAAGGGAAGGAAGGGAGAAAGGGAGGAAAGGGAATGGAAAGTAAAGAACCTTGTACAGGTACGAAAAAATTTAAAACTAGAGAACCCACAAATAGGCATTAAATAGCATATAGCAAATAACAACATAAAAGGAAAAGAAAATCGCCAATCCTTATTATGGGGTAACATTCTTGGAAGGAGATAAAACATCTCGGTACTACAACAGCCATGTTTAGGCCTCAAAATATAATACCTCTTAATAGGTCTATTTGATATGGAATTTGTTGTTCCAAGTCTTCCATTTTTTTGTATATTTGTGGATGTGATTGTTGTTACTCGCAAATCTGAGTTCTAAATCACTATGTTGGCCTATCTTATCAAGTATGTCCGAAAACTTAGGAACCTCGTCTTTCTTCCACCATTGTGCTAACATGGTCTTAGTCACTAAGAGGATGTGTATGATAATGTATCTTACCGAATCATCAAACTGTTCCATGTCTAATGAAAGAAGTGCTCTTTCAGGCGTAATTGTGAAGTTCTTAGCAATGAGGTTAATGTGCTGTGTGACCTGGAACCAGAGGTTTTTGATCTTTGAGCAACCCCAAAATATTTGGTAGAGGTTCCCTTGATGTCCACAGCCTCTCCAGCACAAGGAAGATAATTCTGTGTTAAAATGTGATAACCTTGTCAGGCTATAGTACCACCTATTTAACAGTTTAAAATAACAGAAACATTGCTACTTTTAACCATTGACTGGTCAAGTTGATGTCACTTGATAAATAAAGAGTTAGGGGTACTTCACACTAAGCGAGATTGCTAACGAGATCGCTGATGCGTCACCGATTTTGTGACGCATCAGCGATCTTGCCAGCGATCTCGCTATGTGTGTCACGCATCAGCGACCGCCCCCCCGCCGGGTATCGCTGATTGTGCAGGAATGTCCTGAGCCATTTTTTGATCGTTGGTCTCCTGCTGGCCAGCTCGCATCGCTGCATGTGGCAGCGGGAGACCAACGATCAGCGAGCTCCCAGCACTGTAAGCAGACGCTGGGAGCTGTTATCCAGGGTAAATAGCGGGTAACTCAGCGCACGCGTCCCTTAGTTACCCACTGTGTACCCTGGTTACCAGCGTCCTCGCTGGTCCTGATCGCTGGTGAGTCTGCCTGTTTGAGAGCTCATCAGCGATCATGTAGCGACGCACCAGCGATCCTGACCAGGTCGTATCGTTGTCGGGATCGCTGGTGCGTCGATAAGTGTAATGGGACCCTTAAATACTAGTGATGAGCGAGCATGCTAAGATAAGAGTGACTTCAGCGTGCTCGAATAATATGTTCGAGTTCCAGCGTCTGCATGTCTCGCGGCTGTTCGACAGCAGCAACACATGCGAGAATTGTCTAACAATCCTCTAATGCGATCCTCCATGTGTTTTGGCTGTCGAACAGCCATGGGGATGCAAATATATTTTTCGAGCATGCTGAAGACATTCAATTACCAGTCGAGAATGCTCAGATAACATCTTATACCTGCACATATGCTCATCACTAGTACATATGTAATCTGCAAAACAGTAATTGCTTCTGATTCCTTTTATCCTTTTCACATCCAAGTGCCAAGTTTAATTTACATGCTGTAAGGGAGAGAGACACAAGATTTTAGTTTGCTTTTGTGGGGAAGTTTTGGTTATCATTATGCTGCTAATGGACATGAAAGTAAACAAGTAAACAGACTCCACAGACATACTAATAAAGAACATAGATTGTGAGCCCCAATGTTTTAAAGTTCTGTGAAAATTAATTGTGCTATATATTAAATTAAAAAAATAATAATACATTTGCATAAAACTGTTGTGTTGTACACTATTAGAGTTATTAAGGAGTTCTATAAATCCAAACAATGATTTTCTTGCCTCCTAATTCTAGTAGAGCACATTGCTTGTTTTCATCTACAAATTTCTTCACGGGTGCCTGACAGAACTTTAGTGTTAAATTACACTTACAGAGCCTTGAAAGAGTATTCATACCCTGTGAACTTTTCCACATTTGTTCAAATTGCACCCTCAAACATAAATGTATTTTATTTGGATTTTATGTGATATACTAACATAAAGTAGAAATAATTTGTAAAGTTAAAGGAAATGTTACATATTTTTTCTAAATATTTTAAAAAATAAAAATGTGAAAATTGTGCATCTGTATTCAGCCCCCTGAGTCATTACTTTGTAATGACTATGCATATGCAAGGATCACCATGATAAAAAGTTAACTTTACTACATTCAACTAAATATAAAAAACATTTTTAAAAGCCCAATGGCTGTGAAGACACAATCCATAGCCCATAACCACCGTATGAGGCGGACCCGCCCTATGACCAAAATATGTGCAAATAGTTAATTGAATGCACAGGCAACCTGCAGAGAACCTTATAACGAGGCCTATGTTATGGCAAGGAAAAAATGTCATATGAAAAAATGCACAGTACAATGAAATACAACATGCATTGCGGACAAACTATCCATGAGAATACAATGGATGTCCAGATGCAAAAGCAGAAAGGGACAAAGCCTTATAGACACAGATACATATACTGTATATGGTAATCATTGAAAAATGCACAAACAAATGCTTATTATGCAAAGCCGCTCCTATAGCGAAAGGTCAGAGTGGGATGAGCCCCACGCGTACCGAATAGTGATGAGCGAGTATTCTCGTTACTCGAGTTTTCCGAGCATGCTCGGGTGTTCTCCGAGTAGTTCGAAGTTTATGTTTGTGTCTCTGCAGCTGCATGATTTGTGGCTGTTAGACAACCTGAACACATGCAGGGATTGCCTGTTTGTTAGGGAATCCCAACAAGTATTCAGGCTGTCTAGCAGCCGCAAATCATGCAGCTACGGAGACACAAACATAATCTTCGTGCACGTCCAAACTACTCAGAGAACACCCGAGCATACTCGGAAAACTCGAGTAACAAGCACACTCACTCATCACTAGTACTAACACAATGTGTCTTCTGCATTGTGTCGATATGCGTGGCTTTCGCTAAATTATATGCAGGACCTCTTGGGATTTTTTGGTTACAGTGTATAACCTCATCTTTCGGATTTGTTAGCCACAGTTGACAATGAGTGGAGGGTGCCATTAATGATTCATCTAAGAATGCCAACCTCCATGGACAGGTAGTTTGGAGATCTAGGGTGTGATAGGGTGAGTAATCCAATTCTATCAAATATATACAGTACGTATATACTCTTTTGTGCACTTTTTGTCCTGAAATCAGGCTCTCAGTCCCTACATTATTCTGCTATCAGATTACATAACAAAAACCTTCTGATGGATTTCCTTTAACAAAAAAATGTATGTCATGCATAGCGGCACTAAGTAAAGTCAATCGAATAAAGCCAAATTAATTAACGCTAGCATTATGTGAAAAATTGTAAAGAATTGGTAGTGTTGTCAGATCATGTTGTCTAGTAGGTGTTTTATTCTCTTTACTTCTAATTTTTCAGGCTTTTGTACTGTATTATTATTTTTAATCTGCATTATGTAGTACACGAACCATTATATTATTTTTACAATTAAAATTTATTCCACTTCTGCAGAATTGTTCCTGCATAAAGCTTCAAAACTCAACAGTCTTCAAACATATTGGGTTCATTTTTTCATATACTAATAAACCTTAAACGTCTCATTGATGCTGCTACAGTTGTTCTTTCCTTGGAAACATGATTACCCATGAATATAAGGCTTTGAAGAATAAACATGCTCTGTATCACTGTGACATTTTTATGTATCTCATGTGATCATGTGAAATGGAATTATGCACCTGTATACAACACTATCAATTAATCATCATTCACGTTTTATGTCATTTCAAGATTTCACAAGATGGGATGTGATTAGACTCTAAAGCATGATGGTACATGATAATGATGCAGAGAGATTGCTTGCTACTAAGATCTGACTTGGTTAAAAAGGTTGTCCTAACCTGACAGCTCCTTTCTGTATGACCAATTATAGCATATGAAAATCATAGAAATGAGTCCTCGAGTTTAAATCCACTTTATTAGGCAGAATTCAAAATATGTGGTACACGATCGCCCAGAATTTCAATAAACACCATGCAACACTATAAAAATGTACAGAATTTGGCTGCTGAAAGTGCAGATAATCAACCTTGGTCCAAAGGCAAAATTAATTCCGCAATTAATTTAATAAATAGCACGTGTGTTAAATGCTTGCACAGTACAATATATAGTCTATTTCACTAAATGAATATAGATTTAAAAAAGGTTAAAAGGGGTTACTTGTTGGCGTATTGCCTGAGGTTCATAGCCTTATCCTGTTTTCTTTATACATATGTTATAGTACAATAAGGTCACACAAATATTTTTATTCCAGTATTTATAATATTTATTTCTTTGTCTTTATTAGTGATCTTTTTGCTCTATCAAAGCTATAATATACCTACAGTGGGTAAAATATATATTGAACATGTCATCAAATTTATAAGTAAATATAATTCTTAAGGTGCCATTGACATGAAATTCTCACCAGATGTCGGTAGCAACCTGTAAAAATCCACACAGGTAAAGAAATCATCTATAGCTAGTTAGATACTCATAAATCAAGTAATGCGTAATAATGAGAAATGACACAGAGAACATTTTTCAATACATGAACTGTCTCAAGACATTCACAACTTTGTTGTTGCAAAACATATTGATGGCATTGACAGAAGAAATTCTATACTTAATGTTCCAGTGAGCACTGTTGGGGCCATAATTCAGAAGTGGAAAGAACATCATTTCACCATAAACCATCCACAACCAGATGCTCTCCGCAATATTTCAGATAGAGGAGGGAAATTAATTTTCAGAGGATTTGTTCAAGAGCCAAGAACCTCTTGTGGAGAGCTACGGAAACAACTGGAATCAAAAAGTACAACTGTTTCAAAGAAAACAGCAAGTAATGCAGTCAACTCCCATGGCCTGTATGCACATTCACATTGCAAATTTCAAAAAACTGACCATCACATCCAAGCATAAACACAGTGTAAACAGGTGCTTAATCTAGAGTCACCAACTCATATACATTCAAACAAAAAAGGAAGCAAACTGTAGCACTATAACATGCAAACATGAAATATGAAAAATGAATTGCATTTCTGCATTAGAAGTATGAAAAATTGAGAAAGTTTAGCGCATAAATTGGCCAATTCATATGTACCTGGAAGCCACGGTAAGGTATTTCTCAATTTCCAGGACCCTAACCTAATGCCAATCCTCACTTAGACTAAAGTCTTCATCTGAATGAGAACCTATGTAAATCCTCTCCTTAGACTGAAATCTATATCTCTGTGGAGGGGTGGTGGCCCTGCTTTGATTAAAAATGCCTGCGGCTAACAGGTGGAGTGCTCAGTCAGAAGGTTAATGAATACAAATTTCAAAAAACTGACCGTGACATCCAAGCATAAACATAGTGTGAACAGGTGCTTAACCTAGAGTCACCAACTCATATACATTCAAACAAAAAAGGAAGCAAACTGTAGCGCCATAACATGCAACCATGAAATATGAAAGATGAATTGCATTGCTGCATTAGAAGTATGAAAAATTGAGAAAGTTTAGTACATAAAATGGCTAATGCATGTGTACCTGGAAGCCACAGTAAGTCTTTATTTACAATGCAAGACTCCATTGCTGAACAGAAAGCATGTTCAAGTGCTTTTAAAGTTTGCTCAACAACATTTAGACAAGCCTGTGAAATACTTGGACAATTTAGCCTGGTCAGATGAGACTAAAATTGAACTCCTTGGATGCCATAACACACACAATTTTTGGAGGCCAAAAGGAACTGCATATTACTAAAACACTATACCAGAAATAAAGTTTGGGGGTGTGCACATCATTATGTGGGGCAGTTTTTCAGGGTACAGTATTGGCATTGACAGAAGAATTTCTATACTGAATGTTCCAGTGAGCACTGATGAGGTTTTAATTGGAACGAACATTGTTTCACTATAAACCAGCGATGACCAGGTGTTCCCCACAAGATTTCAGGCAGAAGAGTGAAAAGAATTATCAAAAAATTTGTTCGAGAGCCAAGGATCACCTGTGGACAGCTACGGAAACAACTGGAATCAAGAATTACAACTGTTACAAAACAACAAGTCATGCAGTCAATTCACATGTCCTGTATGCACGCTCACCACGCAAAACGCCACTGCTGAACAAAAAGCATGTTCAAGCAAATTTAAAGTTTGCTCAATAACATTTAAATAAACCTGGGAAATATTGGAAGAATATAGTCTCTTCAGATGCGACCAAAATTGAACTCTTTAGACACCATAATACACACCATGTTTAGAAGCCAAAATGCACTGAATATCAATAAAAACTCACACCAACAGTGAAGTTTGAAGGTGGGATCATCATAGTGTGGGGCTGTTTTTCAACATACAATCTTAGCAAACTTCATGTGGTCAAAGGAAAGGTGAATAGACAAATGTATTGAGACATTCTTGATAAGCATCTGCTGCCATATACAAGGATGATGAAGAAATGATGATGAACATTTCAGCAAGACAATGATCCCAAGCACACAGTCAAGGAAACTCTTAATTTGTTTCAGAGAAAGAAAATAAAGCTGTTACAATGGCCCAGCCAATCACCCTACCTGAATCCAATAAAAAATGTATGGAAGGAACTAAAGCTCAGAGTTCATTGAAGGAGCACATAGGACAGTCAGGATTTGATGGGTGTTTGTGTGGAGGAATGGGCCAAAATCACACCTGAGCAATGCATGCAACTAGTTTCTCCATACAAGAGGCACCTTGGAGCTTCATCACCAACAAAGGCTTTTGTATGAAGAATTAAATAAATTTCAGTAAGTGAGTTCAATACTATTTTCCTGTGACATTTCTCATTATTATAGATAACTGAAGTTATGGACATTTATGTTTTGATTTCTTTGCCTGTGTGGATTGGATGGGTTGTTACCGACATCTGGTGAGAATTTCATGTTAATAGAAATATATTTATGCAGATAATTGGTGAAGTGTTCAATACTCATTTCACTTTCTGTATATATATTATATAGTTTACATCTATTTATTGGGTATTATACTTATTTTAGTTTATTTACCTATCTCTTAATCTTGTATTTTGGCTGTGTATTATACTATTTATGTGCATATATAAATTTTTATATTTATTTACAGGAATATTTATTTTTGCTTTTCAATTGGTTTTAAAGTAATATTGTGCTTTTTTTACTAGGAGTACTTAATATAGATCTTTAATTCTTAGTACTTATATTGTCTACTGCAACTGCAGTATCATATAGATACTAGTGCTTCCTTACACCATTTTTTCTTTTTTTAAATTGTTTTTGGTATAAGGCACGGTATTATATTATTTAGGAGGTGCCAGTCTATTCTTCTTTACAGACATTATCATCATTGCCTCATTGGAGCTCACAATCTAAATTCCTTATCATGGAATGAGTGATAGAGGGAACCCAAGTAAGCTCCATGCAGATGTTGTCAGGCGTGGAACTTGAACCCAGGACCTAATATAGATGTACAAAGCTGGTAGAGACATACTGCAAAAGACTAATAGCAGTAATTTGCAGCAAAAGTGGTTCTACAAAGTGATGAATTAGGGGGCTGAATACAGATGCACAATTTTCACATTTTTATTTTTTAAAATATTTAGAAAAAATATGTAACATTTCCTTTAACTTTACAAATTATTTCTACTTTATGTTAGTATATCACATAAAATCCAAATAAAATACATTTATGTTTGAGGGTGCAATTTGAACAAATGTGGAAAAGTTCACAGGGTATGAATACTCTTTCAAGGCTCTGTAAGTGTAATTTAACACTAAAGTTCTGTCAGGCACCCGTGAAGAAAGTTGTAGATGAAAACAAGCAATGTACTCTACTAGAATTAGGAGGCAAGAAAATCATTGTTTGGATTTTTAGAACTCCTTACTAACTCTTATAGTGTACAACACAACAGTTTTATGCAAATGTATTATTATTTTTTTAATTTTATATATAGCACAATTAATTTTCACAGAACTTTAAAACATTGGGGCTCACAATCTATGATCTTTATTAGTATGTCTGTGGAGTACATTGAAAACCATACAAACATCTTTCAGATGCTTTCCTTTATGGAGTCTGATCAGAGGACCTCAACATTGCAAAGCTAGAGTGCTAATCCCTCAACCACCATGCTGCCCCAAAAGGTTTGTGAGTATGGCTAAGCAGCCCCATGGAATTTCAAATTTGTTGAGTTGAACCGAACTTTAGGCTAAAGTTTACTGAAAGACAAAACTATACTCGAACTTGAACCTGAACCTCATAGAAGTCAATGTAGATCTGAACTTTGAAGCTGGAAAATCTTTCCCTCTAGAACTCCTGGAACTCCTGAGATTCCTAAACTGTAAAACGGACTTCCAGGAGAAGTCAATGTTCGGAGTTCAGCACCTGACACTAGGTGTCTGATACAAACCCTGAACTTTGTAGCTCGGGTACGCTCATCTCTATTTGCGAGCATGGAGGCCACTAAAGGTAGACCATATTTTTCTCTTATTGTAAGAAATTGAGCCCAGCAGCAGCACAAACAATACAGAGCTAAAACCTTATTGACAATCTTTGCTTAGTTTATTTTCTGCTGTGGATAAAGGGAAGTGCGCAAGTAGCATGTTAAAGCCATCGAAGTAAATGTCTGGTCAACTGCATTACCAGGTGCCTTTTTATGTCACAAAAATGAAGTGCCCTCAAAGGACCATCTACCAAAAGTTAAATATGTATCATCTCATTTAGCCTGCTTGTCTCTGATGTCGCTAAGGTACAGTAATTGAAGTAGATCCTTAGTGATGAATATGTTTATCCAATCTACCTAGTCTCCAGACATGATGCTTCAGTTTCCAATTTTTTTTTTACATTAGTTCCTGGTCTCAAAACCTTTAGAGCAAAGACTCAATGGCTTCAAACACCCACTTCTGATTTCCCTAATTAGTAAGATGATTTCACAAGGATGTTTTCTTTCTTGGGTACTTTGCTCTTCTGCTTTATTAACATGAATATTATATTTTCAATAAAGATTGTGAAGTTTGTAGACTGGTTACCTTGGAGTCTGTGTAAAAGTATGAAAACAATCTCATATATCCCATATAGTACGTAGAGATGAGAAACTAGAATAAATGGAAACCAAAATTGTGTCAAATTTTATGAAATTTGCAGATCCCTGAAAATTTACATTTCGATTCTCGCAAATTGCCAAAAGATCCCTCCTACCTTTTTACAAATTGAAGAAGATTAAATCAGTCACAGGAGGCTGACCTGAGGAGTGACCACAATGGCTTCCCTATAATGCCTTGCAGCTATCAAAACACATGGTATAGTGCAGCCAATCAAGAGGGATTATGGAAATCTGTATAAAAGCAGAGGCAGAGAATGCAGTAATGATTTTAGGGAGATTTTAGGACAGTGAGAGAAGGTCAAAACTTACAGATCAGCAAAAGAGAAAGGAAGAGACAGACTCCTGAATATAAATTAGTAAATTATTAAATATATGAAATTGGAACTGCATTACTTCTATAGAAAAAATGTTAAAAATGAGGGTATTTAGAGCACAAATTGTTCAATTCATGAGGGCCCATCAGTCACGGCAAGGCATATCCTTCGATGGGGCCCTAACACTATATGCCTTCTTCAAGCTGAAAGCCTAGAATTTAGAGGGCAGGTAGGATTCATTTCTAATTAAAAATATATTAGGCTGATGTATGGAGTGCTCAGTCAGAATGGAGTGTACTACAAATGCAAAAAAAATGACCAGCTCTTCCAAACAATTGTGAACAGGTGCAAGCCATCATGGATATTCAATGAAACCCTGCATTCTAAAATGCAATATTTTGCAAATATAGAATATATGAAATCGCAATTGCATTACTGCTATAGAAAATATGTTAAAAAATGAAGGTACTTAGGGCACAAATTGGCCAATTCATGAGAGCCCATCAGTTGCGCAAGAAAGAGTGAGATCTATGTCCAGCCCAGAGATCCTAACAACTCACTTGCATACAGTATTAAGAAAAATGTGGATTTCTCTGGAATAAGACATCCGGTCGCTGATATCAAGATATCATTTTATTCTGCTTCCTCTAACTAGAGCGGCTTTGGAGGGTTTATCTTACTGACACAATCCACTGAAATAGCTAAAGAATTAAAAATATGTAGCTTACATTAAGGAGAATTAATTTTAGTGGGAGTTTAGTTGAGGGAATTTGGTTGGTTGTGATTGTTGGTTGTGCTACCCCTGGTAGCTGAGACCCCAGAGAATTTCCGACGCTGGGGGGCACTATACACTTATTTCTCAGCGTCATTAAAAAGCGGCGCTGATGAATAAGTAACCTAAACTGCCACCATTAAAAGGCATATTGGCTGTCACTAAGGGGTTAATATATAGATATAATTGATACAATGTAAATCAAATTCATGTTGAAGGTTTAGTAATTTGCTGAACTTGGTGAGTTAAAAAAATGTATAATATTCTATTTGCGAAAATAACCACATTGCAGTAGAGTGGCAAATTGAGATTCACTATAATGCATTGCAACTATCACATCACATGGTATAGAACAGCTAATCAGGTGGTACAATCAGAGCTTGTATAAAAGCAAAGGCAGGGAATGCAGCAGCCATTTTTGGGTGAATCTGTATAGTGAGAGGATGTAACAGTTCACAACCGAGCAATGGAAATTGACAGAGAAAGTTGTAAAACACTGATTAAATATTGCAAATAGTGTGAATAGTTACCATACATACACCCATGCACATATTTGTTGAGATTACTTTGACATTACAAAGGTTGTATTGGTGTTAAGGAGCTTGTAAGGTGTTAGATAAAGCCATAGGAGACCTCAGAGTGTTGTACATTAGTGAAGAGCGAGTGTACTTGGACAAAGTGTTTTCCGAGCATGCTCGTGTCCTACTGCTAATAAAATATTTTTGGCATGCTCGAAAAATATGCTCGATTACCACGGCTGCATGTCTCAGGGCTGTTTTACAGAAGCAACACATGCAGGGATTGCCTAACAAACAGGTAATCCTTGCATCCCTGTCAAACAGCTGCAAGACATGTAGATGCAGCGACTAGCATATTTTTCTAACACGCTGAAATACTCGATTAGGACACAAAGCGCCTAAATGACATCACATTTGTTATTTCCATTGTAAGAGTAGTTCAGAGAGATGAAAAACCATCTAACACTATTACTCCCCAGCAACATGCCCGTTGTCTTGGAGTCATACTGGACTTCGAGCTTTCCTTTGCCCCCCACATCTGATCACTGGCTCACTCTTGTTATCTGCACCTCAAAAACATTTATAGAATTCGACCTTTTCTTACTTTTGACTCCGCAAAAACTCTTACTGTTTCTCTTATTCATTCTCGTCTCGACTATTGTAACTCTCTTCTAATCGGTTTCCCTCTTACCAAACTCTCCCCCCTCCAATCTGTCTTGAATGTTGCAGCCAGGATCATATTCCTTGCCAATCGTTACACTGATGCCTCTACCTTGTGCCAGTCATTACACTGGCTACCCATCCAGTCCAGAATCCAGTACAAACTTATTACCCTCACCCACAAAGCTCTTCATGGCTCAGCACGACCCTACATCTCCTCCCTTGTTTCAGTATACCACCCTACCCACACCCTCTGTTCTGCTGATGACCTGAGGTTAGCATCCCCAATAATCAGAACCTCCCACTCCTGTCTCCAAGACTATACACGTGCTGCGCCAATTCTTTGGAATGCACTTCCCAGGTCAATATGATTAGTCACCAATCCCCATAATTTTAAGCGTGCCCTGAAAATGCATTTATTCAGACTGGACTACCGTCTCAACACATTAACCTAACTATCTCTGTGTGGCACAGCCAAAAGTTTTTACCATAACCAGGATCCCCGCATCATGTTCCCACATGCTTTATGCATCCATTAGCCCTCAGTGCCTGTACTGTTACACTCTTAACATTATGGCTGGTCCATACAATCAGTGCAACTGTTACCACCTACCTTTCGTGTCTCCCTTTTTTCCTCATAGATTGTAAGCTTGCGAGCAGGGCCCTCATTCCTCTTGGTATCTGTTATGATCTATGTGATTATTGTTATGCTGTAATGTCTATCGTCTGTGCAAGTCCCCTCTGAAATGTAAAGTGCTGCGGAATATGTCGGCGCTATAGAAATAAAATGTATTATTATTATTATTATAAGCATGCTCAGATAACAACACCTTATGAGAGCACAATCGCTCATCACTGTTAGACATATCTTATCAGGGCAATTGGAGTACTTGACATTCACAGCGAATGGAATATTTTTGAAAAATTTGCCAGATCTCACGAATTCAAATCTCAACAGATTCGCTCATCTCAATTTATACAAATCACAACAAAAAATATTTGCTTCGTGCCTTTCTCACAATGGACTCAAAGCGCTTAAATGTCATCACATTTGTTATTTCCATTGTAATTGTAGTTCAGAGAGATGAAAAACCATCTAAGAGCAGCAATGCCTTTATAAGTGTTCATAATGAGCACATCCATTGCAAACATGGACGGAAAAGCTGTAATACCGTCCAAGCTATTTAACTATATACAGTAGCATTTTTCAACTAATGGCATTTTTTTACTTTTATGTTTAACATGTTTTAATACAAATTAACAAATTTACTGAGAATGGGTCTATACATTGTAGAGTATGTAAAGTTATTTTTATGGATGGAACACACTAAATAAAATATAGTAACAATAGAGCGTTCGCAACCCGGGGTCCACCACGCAGAGATGGAAAACTGCAGCTAGTTTGTACACTGCACTGCAAGCGTTCACCAAGAGCACACTGTGTTAACTGCACAGTGTGAACAGAATGCAAAGGTACTGCGCTCTGTTGCTCCACAGAGCGGTATAACACTACAAAGCACTTAGGCTAAGCACACTGCATTAAACGTCACACAGTGTGCACAGAACATGAAGAACCTGCCCTGTTACTCCACAGAGCGGTCAGAAGGAACATGTCTAAGCATGTGGAGAAACTGTGCTCAAAGTACTGCGCGTGATAACAGGTGCGTGCCACAGCGTGTGGCCTGGCTTTGCCCTGAGAACTAAGAGAAGCGTGCACCAGCAAGTTGCCTGACTGTGCCCTGAGTACTGACTGATGCGTGCCATGGCGGATGGTCAGACTATGCCCTGAGTAGAGGATAACCTGCCTCACTAGGGTAAACTAACTCACTCACAGACACAGGCCATTAAGGCAGAGCTGACGCCCCAAAAACACACGACGCAATACGAATGTGATCATAGCTTGCCGAAGGGCACCTCAGAGATCCTTTTATAGACTAGGCTAGTCAGAAAGGATCTATCTCACTGGCCATTCCAGACTTGCCGCGGGACCTGAGCAGCTTATGACCAACCACAAATTGGAAGTTGCCACCTCACGAGCGTGTTCAGTAGAGTGAATCCTGGACTTAGCCTCAGGAGTGACTGCGCATCGCTGACTATTGCCAGTTACTATAGGTGAACCAGAAGAGGCCACAGTAACCAAGCGCGCAGCCCGAGTCTGAGCAAGATGCTGAGACCAACGCCTTTGCTGAACAGCATTTACTGCGGTGAAGACTGAATGGGGGACCGCAGGAGACGACAAGGCTAGGGATTCATCCTGTGCAGAGGGCGAATCCCGGCGCCTAACTCCAAGTGCAGGTCTGAAGGTTGTACATGACTAGTAGTTTGTGGCATTAAATCTCTGCATCTTCTGCCTCCACATCACTCTTTCCATGAAACATAAAACAAAAATGAGTCTTCGCCTACTTGTGGTTTAGAGGTGCTTACAAGTGGATTATCAGATCTGCATGTTTTTACATGCTGTCTCATTTTTATTTTCTTCAAAAAACTGGCCAACCAGGCAACATGACAAGTCAAAGTTTATAAGTTCATAAAGCAAAAACATCACAAATAATGATTAACCCCTTTGAACCAAAACCTGTTTTCACCTTAATAACCGAGCCAATTTTTACAATTCTGACCACTGTCACTTTATGAGGTAATAACTCTGGAACGCTTCAATGGATCCGGGTGATTCTGAGAATGTTATCTCATGACATATTATACTTTATGATATCGGTAAAATTTCTTTGATATGACTTGCATTTATTTGTGAAAAAAACTGAAATTTGGAAAACATTTTTAAAATTTCACAATTATCAAACTTTTAATTTTTTTGTCCTTAAATCAGAGAGTCATATTGCAAAAAATAGTTAACAAACAACATTTCCCACATGTCTAATTTCTGTTTTCTCGTGACATATTGTAATTTATGATAGTGATAGTATTTCTTCAATAAGACATGGGCTTATTTGTGAAAAAAATGAAAATTTGGCAAAAATATTGAAAATTTTGAAATTTTCAAACTTTTAGTTTTGATGCCCTTAAATCAGAGAAATATGTCACACAAAATAGTTAATAAATAACATTTTCCACATGTCTAATTTACATCAGCACAATTTTGTAACCATTTTTGCAAATTTTGTTGAAAAAAATAAAAATTGCTGGTCAACTTTTGAATTAAAAGTTGACAAGCAATTTTTCATTTTTTTCAGCAAAATTTTCAAAAAATATTGGTTCCAAAATTGTGCTGGTGTAAATTAGACATGTGGGAAATGTTATTTATTAACTATTTTGTGCAATATGACTCTGATTTAAGGGCAAAAAATTAAAAGTTTGAAAATTGTAAAATTTAATTTTAATTAGTACAGTTTTTTTTTCCAAAATAAATGCAAGTCATATCAAAGAAATTTAACCGGTATCATAAAGTACATTATGTCATGAGATAACAGTTTCAGAATCACCTAGATCCATTGGAGCATTCCAGAGTTATTACCTCATAAAGTGACAGTGGTCAGAATTGTAAAAATTGGCCTGGTCAGGAAGGTGAAAACAGGCTTCATCTCACAGGGGATAAAAATGCATGGCCATTTGAGACATTTGTGCCAAGGACAACTTGTGACATAAATGTCAAGGGAACGTCGCTAGTCGCTACCTCATATAAAAAAAATGCAAATGCAAAATATTTTTCAGGATTGGGTTATAGATCCATTTATTGAATTACTATGTTGTTCTAAGTTCTATGGTATTTTATTACAGATGTGGACGTTTTCGTGTGCAGTGACAGTCTGTATTTAAATTATTTTTGTCTTCACTTTTAAAGCGAATCTTGTTGAGCGAGCACGGTGCTTAGCGATGACTGATCTACAACCTACTGTGCATTTTTTTTAAGCATCAATAACATTTCAATCACTTCACTCTAATAACCGTGTTCCCTTTCCATCAATTCTAAAATCAATTGATTTTTTTTAAATAGAAGTTGAAAATCATGGATGAATGCCATGCTGATGGAAGTGGAATATTTAAGTCTCTGCCAGGAAATGGTTTCCGTCTACTATGTTACATTGGTGTTTTTTTATTTTATTTTCTTTTAGAATTTTGCTAGTTTTTGGTTGGTCTGTGATGTCCTATGAATGCTAATCTATATGCGCACACTTATGTGCATGAATGGCGCCTGAATGCATCAGTCAGCAGGAGGAATTCTATAGAAGTTTCCATAAACATATCACACCTATTTTACCAACTACTATATACAGTAAAAGCCTGGGCAGGAAATGAAGTAACCATTTTAGGTTTAAGAAAGATAGTGAGAGGACATTAGAGCTGATGCCCCTATTGCGCTTTTATAATTTCCTCAGCCTTTTCCCATGATAGAAACGTGGTAGAACACAGCGTACCACAATAACATCGCAACATCCCCTTTCGTCCATTTTCAAGTCGTGCTTGATGTTCAAATTTGTGCAACCCACACTTCTATTGTTATGTTATTAATATAATTTGCTGAGAAAATTCAGACTAATTTAGAAATGTTTTTGTACCTTAACATACTGTACATACATGCATTCGATATTAAATCTAGGAAATCAAAACAATAAATATCACTTCTTTAAAATAATATTCTAGAGACAGTTTAATAAGCATGCTAATACAATCTGTCTTCTGTCCTTTTGATTAGTAATAAGTACCAGGACAACGCACTTTAAAACTCCTTCCTACAAAACTAAAAAAAAAAAAACTAATTTCCATATTTTTTTGCAATCACACAATTACAAGAGAGAAGATGCTGATTAAAAATGACATTTTAAAAGAGTCACAACAATTTTTGAGTCTTCGTTTGGTGTAAAGAGGTTTGAAAAAAATGCAAACATTAGCAATCTAGCTGCTTATTAAAATGTCAGGAATGAATATGATTTGCTTAACGCACATAATAAGAAGAACATATTTAGGCAAGACTCCCGTACGGCCCTACAGTATGATTATGATATCATTTCATTTAGTACGGGAGGCTAATTACTAACAGGCGCTGAAAAGAACTTCTTGTCATCTTCCTTTTAACCTATTAGTTTATATAAGTATGTGCAATTTCCATGTGCCAAAAATAAATACAAGAATTCATGATGGCTCTTTTTAGTTATTAAACCTTAACTTCTGATCTAATTAGAAAATACAGAAGATTTTTGCATAACTGATTTATATTTTTATCTATCTCACTTATATAGTGCCATTAATTCCACAGCGCATTACAGACATCATCATCACTGTCCCCATTGGGGCTCACAATATAAATTTCCTATTAATATGTGGGAGGAAACCCACATGAACACAGGGAGAACATACAAGCTCCATGCAGATGTTGACCTTGATGGGATCTGTCCACATAAACAGAAAAGTAACCCGCACCGCCAGGATTGTGGCAGCACTCTTCCTTCCAGGGTGTGTTCAAGTTTCGCAAATGTGCAATTAAGTTGTAGGCATATAAAACCTGGACCTTTGGGTGCTTCACCGAGCAAAAAAACAAAACTAATAGTCCTTGTGCAGAGAAAAAAGTATGTGGCACTCACCGGTCTTTGTAGTCCGTTCTTTATTGAAAGCGGTAAAACATACTCGCTGGGAGAATGGGATATGGAGTGTATGAGCGACGACGGCTGTTTTGCGCTATTGCGCTTCTACGGGTGCTAGTAAGGCACGTTTTGACATGGTGAAAGCTATTTTTTATATACCCTATCAGGATATTGTCGGTTGTTGGTTTGTTGTCTCTTCATGATCCTCATCTCTTCGTAGAGTGGTTTCAAAAAGTATCTCATTCATCAAAGCTTTTACTGTAAATGCTTTGATAGGTAGCAACATTTTTGCGCAATGTGGAATTGCATAAAAAGGTTTGAAAATTTTGGAATTTTCACATCAGTGAGAAGTAGATCCGCCAAAACGGGCAGAGCCAGATAAGAGGAGCGATGGGGCCTGACTAAGACTATCAAATTCAGGAAATGTGGTGGTGTTTCTTAAACAGAAATGTTACTCAAATTCCAGACCTGGGTAAAAATTTTGGCAGCAAGATGCATAGAGGTGCATGCCACTAACTAGATGCACTGAATTATTAAGTGGTGTGTGCCTCTTAATTAATTCACCACATCACACACCAGCAGTGCCCTTTATCAAGTCTGGGGTGCGCAATGAATCAGCCCTTTATTGTAGAAGAACTGTTCTGTACTACACTGATTTTAATTTCTATTTTGTAACTGCAAATTGTCTCTTCAGAGAGGAAGAGGACTAGAGACTTGTCATCTTCCTCTCTGAAGAGACAATTTGCTTATTTCCCAGAGTAGCACTGCGGCTTAAAAGTCTCCTCATCTCGGGAAGCCTAACATGTCACTCTCCGCAAGGAGAAACGTTACCCCTTATATTGGTAACTGACACTTTCTGACAATATTTCTCCATAGGTTACACTTGATTGTTGTGGAAAATGTTATCAGCTATTGTCTAAGAACTCTTCCATTGTGGAGATCCACTTTAGTGGGTATATTGCTTTCCCCTAGAGTTACCTGCAAGTGATCTTTAATTTTAGAGACGATTTCTATGCCATTTAGATCCCTGGTGGCACTGGTACGCTATTACTTTGGATTTCCATCAGCTGAGAAGCTACATTAAAGGATTCTGAGATCCACATTTGGCTTCCAAAACACTGGTTGACGTTATTAAGTTTTTTCCTTTTCTGTGCTTTTATCTTTTTTAATGTCAAATCGCAGCATATGTCTACGCTGTTCTTCTGGATTGCTTGATTGCTTCCCTTTTTTATTCCATTTCAACACCTTGAATACCCAAAAAAATGAGTCAGTTTTAGCTAATGACTATATTATTGATAGAAGCCATAGCACTAACGTGAAGTTGTCCCTAGTGCTTTAGCCATATTTGGTAAAAAAAAAAAGCAATTGTTATCAGGTATAATGTTTTTTCATGTTTTTTTTAACAGTGGTCACATTGAAAGGTGAAAGCCCATCCTAGATGGGATAAACAGGGATAAAATGTTTTCTCTTTTTACAATATATTAGAAAATAAAACATGATTTATTTTAGCACTACTAGAAGAGTTTTAGGAATATGATTGCATTTCATTACCTATTGTGTGCACAATGAGTGATAAACTCCACCATTACTTTTTTGCCCTAGGAAAAAAAGCATAGCGCAGCATCTATGCAATTTGGGAAGTGCAGCCATTCGCATTTACTTCAAATTAGCTGCTGACTGCACAGATAGGACAGACAGTCCACACTATGTGTGTAACACGCCACACGTCATAGATGTTGCATTGGTAAGAGACTCACTTTACATGTCTTCTTTCCTTAGTCATTTACCAAGATTCATTCCGTCTCTCAAAACTGTGGGAGATGCAATACATCTCTTTGACAAGAAAACACTACTATTTTCAAGTTTCAAGTCTTAGGGGTAGGAAATATTGCTTTGCATTATATCTAATTTGTTGACAGCAAAAACATTTTTCATCACATCCTGAATGACTTCAGATGATATTGTGTTGGATGATTCTCATCTTCTTTCATGGTGCCTGATTTGTGGGCAGTATATTGTAGAAAAAGTGGTCAAGACTGATCATTGAGCTGTCAATCATGGTCTAGGACCTCCCACTTGACTCATAAGAATAGGATAAAAATATTTCTAAGGACTAATATCACCAAAACCTAATATCAATTGTGTGGACTACAGCGAAAATGAAGATAAAAAATAAGCAATGTTTTGAGTGGTAAGTTTGCCTTCTTACCATGTTAAATGGGGCAGGCTCCTGTTATAGAGAATCTGTCAGCAGGGTTTTATTATCCAATATGAGAGAAGCATGATGTAGGGACAAACATCCTGATTCCAGCAGCGTATCTCTTACTGGACCACTTGAAAAGTTTTGCTAAAACTTTTCTCGACTGTAGATGTAGAAAGCCTATGAATGCTGAGCTCTGTATAACTCCGCCCTCACCATTGATTGGCAGCTTCCACTGTGCACTGTCAGCAACCTGCTAATCAGTGATAGGGGTGTGGCTATACTGATTAGATGGACTGTCTGCCAAGTCACACCTGTCAGCCTTTTGCACTCTGGAAGTCACCCTTTCGACTTTGACATGTAACAAATGTGTCATTAAATTTTGAAAATTCATCCCGTTGAGTGCGACCCCTTTCTTCTATAAAGATTTCAAGACGCATTCACTTCAAGGTCAAGCACCCGGAATCCTGGTTTGTTGATCTTCTGATAGCCGTACATAGCCAGCGCGTACACGGTAACAGCGGTGCCATCCGCGTTTTCTTTTGTGGTTGCAAGTCACACCTAGTCCTGCAGCGCTGATTTGCTGGACTGGTCCTGTTACTGGAATTACTTCTTTAGTCCTTAATTTCAGCCTTTGTTTTCATCTTTTTATTGTCTCTGTGCAACTTGTTTCATTTGTTGCTGTTTTTTTCATGAGTATGTGATACTTGGTTATTGCAGCTACATTCTAGAAAAAAGAAAAACGTAAATGGCATTCTAGGTAATCATCCAACAGGCTGTCTAAATGTTTTAGGAAAATCTGCGGATGATCTGTTTTTCAGCCCTCAGTGTCGGAGCTTTGCTTCTGTTTCATCAAACTTTAATGCTCAGTTTAGCTACAGCTATGTTTCCTATAAAATTATACAGATTTTGAAGTTCATTCTAACACAATGAATATTTGAAAACTCCTAGTCGAGATATGACCACACATGGGAATATCATTCTAGCATAGACTTCCTGAGAAAGTTCTAAATATTCAGAAGTCCTGTTATGGAACAGGTATCATCTCTTAACCCTTGACAATCTATGCAATTATTATTAATGGTGGAACTCCTCTGTGGTACCCATATGTCTCCTTAGAGTAGACCATGTTGGGATTAGTGTGAATTGCTCCAGGGGTCATTGTGGCCACCACAAATACACTTTAGTGACTGTATATTGAAATTAGATATAATTTTCTATTTTTTTTACATCGATTCTTAATGGATCTAGTAATTTCTGCTTACCATCGCAATAAATGCAATTTTTAATTTTATTTTTTTTCTGAGCGTTGCAGCGCTGGGGTCCTGGGTTCAAATCCCACCCAGGACATCTGCAAGGAGTTTGTATGTTCTCCCTGTGTTTGCGTGGGTTTCCTCCGAGTTCCCCGGTTTCCTCCTACATTCCAAAGACATACTGATAGGGGATCTAGATTGTGAGCCCCATCAGGAACATTGCCGATAATGTATGTAAAGCATTGTGGAATTAATGGTGCTATATAAATGAGTAAAATAAATAAATAAAATAAAATGTTTATATGAGTCAGATTTAGTTGGGTAGACTTCTGTGCTGATCAATATACGAGTCGATTGGCTCTAATTTAAAGTTCTTTTCACATGGGTCAATATACACTGCATGAGTATTTAATGTGTAACTGTGGCTTCAGAACTTGCAGCTATTCCATAGAATGTTATGAGCACTGACTGCCATCTCCTATCTCTTCAATGGGAAAATCTGTCTTCATTGAATACTGATTTTATAGATTTAACAAGTGAAACGAGAGTAAAAGATCAGTCCAGGAGCACAAAGAAGCTGATTTCTCTGTTAAGGTATAATGCATTCTTTTTATTTCCAAGCATCTATTGTTTTATGAAATAAAAATTTAAACAAAGGTTACTCTTTAAGTGCTTGGCTTTAAACATATGAGGTGCATTTAAATTCTGATTATTATAAGAGTAGAAATGAGCGGATTGGGCTAAGTTTAAATTTGCCTGTTTCCTTAAAATTCGGTTAGTGAAGAAATAATACATTTCCTACATTATGCTCTGTGTTCTCTCTAGAACCTAGAGCATAACAAACATAATATGTAAAAAATAAAGAAATCCTTATTCTCATCCTCCACTCACCTCTATGGTTCCTCCACTCCTCATCATCATCCATCTGGTCCTCGTTGCACCTACTGATTTCCATTGCTGAAATCTCCTGACCTCTCATACTGAGTCAAAACTTACCACTCTGATGAGGCCCAGGAAGGGCACAAAAGGTCATACTGTCATGATGTCACAACATGCGCTGTAACTTTGCACGTGCATGTGCAGAATCGTTCCGGGGTTCTTCAGAGCCGGATGTCCCTGTTCAGTGTTAAAACGTTTTGCTATCCGATAGGTCTTGTTTAGTTACTGGAATCTGATTTTACAGTGTCCTTTATGTTATAAAAAGTGTAAATTATATATGCTGTCTGATTATTTGTTGGATTTGTGACTTGTTCCTGGCTTTTCATTTGCTCAGCTTTGGTCAATTCTGCATTGACTTCTAGTGTCATGGTAACATGTAATTACAAGCATTACTCTGCAGAGATGCATTACTTATTTTCAAGGTCAAGCTTTGTTAATGTTCTTTTCTTAATCCTTCCTTTCATTTTGATTCTACAGAAGAATTCAACTCTTCAGCTCTCCTATTTGAACAATAAATTTATGTTTGAGTGCCTTTAATTTTCCATTTTTTTACGTTTTTTTGTTTTCGAAATGATGAATGTAATGGAAGTGGTGGAACCACTGTGCCTTGGCCCAAGGAGAGCCTGGAGGGGCATAACTAGGTGCACCTCTGACTCTTCACTAAAGCCCCTGATGGTGGGGTTAGATTTGGCTCCAGGTGGACACCAGGTGCTACCCCGGGACAGATCATGGACACACAGTTACTGACTCCAAGGGACAGTAAGCTGAAACTGCCCAGAAGTTGAGTACAGCTGGTACAGGCAGGCATGGCAGGAACACTGGAACTGCAGGTGCCTGGTGGGAATGACTAGTATACAGTTAGGAATTGGCAGGTGCAGGCACATATGGCAAATACAGCTGGTATACAGGCAGGCACAGACAGGTACAGGCAAGTATTGGTTGGTATGGCAGGTACTGGAAGACAAACTAGAACAGGAGACCTGAGAACCAGCTAGCATGCAACAAGCAGAGTATAGGTGGAGGTGCCTTAAATAATAAGTGACTACTAGCCATTGGCTGGAAGTACTTCAGGACGGCGCATGCTGTCTCTTAAAGAGGGCAGCATGGCGCGCACCCTAAGCACTGTGTCTGCGTATCTGTGAGCTGTGTACAGACCCTGAGCAGCAGCAGCAGGAGGAGGAACTGCAGGAAGGGGCTGAGGCAGTGAGTGAGTCAGTGTCCCTGCCATGTGAGGGAGGAAGCATGCAGGGACCCAGGCATTACATTGAATGGGCAAAATTAATTTTACATTTATAATATGTGCAAGTCCTCATGTACTGGGCTTCCATATGCATTTCCAAAACGTTTAATCTTAACAATAGTATTGCATGCAGTAGTATTAATCATGTCAAAATGGCAGAATGAGTGGATGGCGTCTCATAATTTCCAAAATTCTTTGCTACTGCTCATAAAACCAGACTATTCCAAGGGGAATACAATATATATTTTCTCTACCGTATTGGGGGGTAGTAGCCATGGCCGAGGGGAGTATCGTCTGCGCCCTGCCACAGTGGAGAAAAATGAGGATACTGGCTATGTGTGTGTGCTGCTTTTACCTTGATGATATGACTCTGCAGACTGCATGCTGCTGCTTGACATGGCAGGTAAAGATCAAATAAGGTAAATATGAATGAGGGAGACCAGAGTTTAAAAATATAATTTTTACTGAATAACATGATGAAAAGTATATACATCAAATAGCAGGCACAAAGCTTAATGAATGATTCTTCTGGCCACTCAGAGCTGGTGCCAGCGCCCAGTTGATTTTTGAGGACCTCACTGGCTGAGGTACATTGGTTTGACTCATCACTACTATTCTTCAGGCACGTTCGATAAGGGCCACACATTCCTTGCTGTGCCACTGTATCTTCAGTTTCCAATATGAGAACATGTGTCCCAGACTGAACATCTCCTCTATGACCCTCTAGCTTCTTATCTAGTATAGGTAATCTTTTGCTTTTGACTTGCTTGCCAGAGATAAAGAATCCTTCCTTCCTTCAGTTTAGTCCTTGCTAGGCCTCCTTGCCTGACATCAGGATTTTGTTTGTCACTTAGGGTCCCGTTTCACTTAGAGACACACCAGCGATCCCAACAATGACACAACCTGGTAAAGATCGCCAGTGCGTTACTAAATGGTCGCTAGTAAGCTGCCAAACAGGCAGATCTCTTCTGCGATGCAGCAACAATCCGGGGATCCATATAACGACCTTGGCGGTCGTTGGTATCTTGTCACACAGCAGCTTTTCTGACAATTCCCACCTGCGTACCTGAGTTCTGCGTTGGCAACGAGGTGCTCATTGGCGTCAAACACAACGATGCATGCTGGCCAGTGGGACGCCAACGATGAAAAAATAGTCCGGGACATTCGAGCACGATCAGCAATATCCAGCCGGGGGGGCCGGTCGCTGCTGCTGGGTGTCACACAAAGCGAGAACGCTAGCGAGATCGCTGTTGCGCCACAAAATCGATGACGCTTCAGCGATCTCGCTATGTGAGATGGGGGCTTTAGTCCTTGCTTCCTGGAGAACCTGCTATCTCCCTTTCTTCGAGCACAAACACACATTTCAATAGTTCTTTTCAGTTCTCAAAACTTTTTCCTATCTGCCTAACAGCAGGAAACTACATTCCCAGGTGCCCACATAACCCCTACTATCCTAGGCTGACACCAATAGTTAACCCTGTCTGCAGGTAACCCAATGTTAATGGCCACAAAACAAATAAAACAACATTTAAACATAGAACTGCATTATACAATATAACCATAACAAGTGAAGGGGCATCTTAAGGAGGAGGAATATATGTTGCAAAGGACAGGTTTTATCTCATGGCCTAGAGTTGAGATAAGCATGGAGCAACACTGGGTAGCACCAGAGAAACTGTTTTTATCATGTGTGAAAACTAATGTAGGCACATGTAATGTTTATTATTCCACATAACAATCTGATCATCGTTTTCATGGTTTTTCTAATTTTGCAAATCAGTAAAAACAACTTAATAATTTCTAATGGAAAAGCAAACTCTTTCTCTAGAAGCCATCAGTTGTTTTTTGTAGGTTTTATAATTAGGTTTGAGGTAAATTAAACCCAAATGGTGATATGCAGAATCTTCTCCTATCTCCATACGGCATGATAATTTACACTATGTAGATATACAAGTATAACTGCCCACATAAGGAAATGTCAAGCACCAAGGGGGTATTTATCTCTGATGATCTCCGCACTTGGTGCACAGGCTCTGCATAGAGGAAATGGTTAGCCCAGACAGAAAAGGACACAGCATTTTCTATCATCTGTATGAACAAGCCCTATGGGTATTGTGGTAATAAATGAATTCCAAACCTTTTTTCAAATTAAAACAGAACATCTGTTACTGGAAAAATAAATTAAAAATGTGGATAAAACTGTCTAGTGTTGCCACTAATCCTTTCCACTCAATATATGACAGCTATAATGAGTGATCGTTTTGTATTATCTGGCAGTGTAAAATCAAATAAACAAAATATGAACCAAAGTGCTCTTCTTGCAAATTCATCTTCCTCCCAAATTTATATGCAAGATATATCTAGATTTTTCCCTTTGAATATTTAATAAATAAATACATTTTGTGTGTTTCGAACAAAGTTCAGGAAAGTAGAGAAAATAAATGCTGAAATATGCTAGAAGTACTAAACTGTCTTACAATATGTGGTATCATCTATTTATATGATTGCCTTGTAATGTTTTCATTTCCTGTTCTGTCCAGATGTCACCGTATCCCAGAATTCGAAGTGGAGGAAGTTCACTGACCACCATATTGGGACACCCAAGTGATGGGTGTCACAATATGAAAACTGCTGCTGGTACCAACCTATTGCGTGGTACCACTATTTGGAACAATGTCGCACCACACACACACACACACTCTATATGCACCACACACTCACACTCTCACACACTCACACTCTGACTCTCACACTCACTCACACACTCTCACACACTCATACTCACACATTCACGCAGCCTCTTGCACAGTACCACCAGCGGGACACCGTCATAAAGCGCCTGCGCGAATTCCGCACAGGCTCAGTGAATTATTTGGCTGATCCCGGCAGCAGATGCACGACGTGTCTACAGGCAGAGGAAGTTGGTCACATTAAAGGGGTTTTCCCAGAAGCAAAGGTTCATTTTAAAAATTGCCTGTGTCTGACCGTGTACGGAGCATACCAAATCTCCTGGGCAGGGGAGGAAGCAAAAGACAATTCTGACATTGCAGCAGGGGATCACAGAGGATTCATTTTGTGAGGTAAAATATTTCACTAACTGTTTTTAAACAATATTTTACCACACAAAATGTATCCTCTGCGATTTCCTGCTGTAATGTCAGTATTGTCTTTTGCTTCCTCCCCTGCCCAGGAGCTTTGGTATGGTCTGTATACGGTCAGACACAGGGGTGAGAGAAACAGAGCACAGGGGGAAGATAGCTCAAACAGGCAGCACATGAAGGAGAGAGACAGCAGACAAGGGGGATAGCACATGGGGTAGACAGGTCAAAGAAGAGAGCACAGATGGAAGAAATTAGAACATGGGGAAAGAGAGAGTGGATAGGTGGGTGAGCACATGGGGGGAGAGATTCTCAACTCTGCTAAGCCTGCCCCCATCGTGACATTTCTGCCCTCCTGATGCGATAGCTTTGGGCCTCCATCTAGTAATATCATATTTGGCAACTTTTCCTAAAACATTTGGAAGGCTACTACTCTTGAAGAGTCACAAAGAAACAAGCATTTTGGGAAGGTTTCCTGATCCTGAGACAAAGATGCTATCATTAGATTGCATTTTTAGGGTTGTGAAATGGGGCTTTGCATGCTGCAAACTGACTGACAAAAGAAGCTAAGGGATAGAAATCACCTGTGCAAATTTTCAGAGAATATATTCTTCCTGAATTTAATGTCCCTTATTATGCTCCTGGGCTCCTCCAGACCCCAGAGCATAAAAAATGTGATATGTAAAGAAAAAGTTATATATTGCATTCATCGCTTTGATTCTTCCACTTCTTCCTTTCGCCCTTCAGGCCCTCGCTACATCTTCTGATCACCTACCGCTTGTGATTAAATCCTTGGGCCTGTCACCCTATAACAAATGTAAAGCTGTCATAGCACCTAGGACAGCTCTGCAATAGTGTGGAAGGTTAATGGTAAAAAGGATTTCATTCCACCACAAGCGGCATGGAATCAGAAGATACTGTGAGGACCAGACGCGTGGTGGTGTGTATTGTAGGGGCCAAAGAGGTGAATGGTAAAGTGAGTATCAGGATTTTTACATTTTTTAAAAAAATTTCATGCCCCAATACAGGTCAGAAAAAAGGCAGTATGTGCCACCATGGTTGGTAGACCTGGAAGTTATCATTTGACCTCAGATTTCAATGACTACCATCGTACGCTTTCGATTATGTAAAAGTGGTGCTGATAGGTGGGAAAGGGAGGGTGGGAAAGGAAACCACCACCCTCTCCTAGTCTTGTAAATGCTGCAATGGCTATTGATTGTAGCATTTAGAGGGTTAAATAGGGAGCTGTGTGGACACCACCCCTGACTCTGACAGCCAGGGCTCGGCTATCACTTAAGCTAAGTTCCTAGTGGCGTTCATGTGGACACCGATCCTGCCAGGATGTACCAATAAGTCCAATGTCGAGAATTCACTGCAAAATATTATGTACAGGTATTTCCAATGTTGGGAAGGGGTTAACTATAAACTTGCTAATACACCAATAATTGCTGCAGTAATATATAAAAACTCAAAATTAATCAAAGCCTCAGATAGTATACAAAATACATAATTATCATTATTAGTCCAAGGAAGATAAAGTTTTTTACTCTATTCTTTGATGTTTCAGGGAACTGACATCAATAATTAAATTTAATAAGTTGCCGCAGTGCCAGACATATACTGATTTACAGTTTCTTAATTTTTTTGAGCTTTTCAAATATTTGTACTTGGTTAATTGATTGGTTAATTATTACAGCTAGCACAAAAAGTTCTATTATTTAGATACACTACAGCAGTATACCTAAATAAGTGATGTTTTGAATGCAAGTTACCAGAGATCCAGACAGATTGCTGGATGTAAACATGGAAAATACTCTTACACTTTTACAAAAGACCTGTCCAACATATCTACACATGAACCTTCCAACATATCTACACATGAACCTTCATGGTTAACAAGAATCGTAACATACAAGATGTCTGTACTTCCCAGACTCTTGTATGTATTTAGAACAATTCCTCTTTTACCTAGCAACATAGGGATTTCTAGATTTCAAGCACAACTCTCTAGGTTCGTGTGGAAAAATAAAAACCCCAGAGTCGCCAAAAAAACTCTCCAAAGAAAGAAATTAAATGGTTGACTAGGAGTACCAAATATAACTAATTATCAGCTAGCATCCTTGATAAAGCAAAACTTTCATTAGATTACCTCAAACTCAACCTCTAGTTGGTCACTGTTGGAAAAAATTCAATCAACAAGAATATTTCTTTAAAAAGCCTAATTCTAGCCCATTTACTAGACAATAACCTTCCCCTTCCAAAATCCTTGACTATGGTTGCCTCAATAAACACTTGGAAATCTTTATTTAAAGCATTAAAACTATCCCCATCAGAATGTAAAAAGAAACATACCGATTGAAGTCTTGGAAATAATCATCTCCCATCTCAATCTAAAATCCTGGAAAGAGAAGGGTATAAAATATATCCCAGATTTATTCCTCTTAGGCGCTCCCTCAAATTGCATTTGTTCAGAGCGGCCTATCACGTTCGCTAATCAAAGTCATTTTATGTGTAAGTGTGCGTGTGTAGCCCATTCACTATCTCCATCCATCCCTCACTCCCTCAAGATGGCTGGACCATCATTGTAAATACACACCTGTACTTTGTATCTCCCCCACCTCATTGTAGATTGTAAGCTCTCACAAGCAGGGGCGGCTTATTTTGCTTTAATTATTGTATTGTTAACGTTGTTACTTATGACTTGTGTTTTGGAACTGTTAGGGTGTGTGCACATGCTGCGGATTCTGCTGCGGATCCACAGTGGATTTGGCCCTGCGGATCCACAACAGTTTCTGCTGCGTTGTACAGTATCTTTATTTTCAATGCGAAATGAAAACCACAGTGCAGATGCTGCGGAATTTTCCGCCCGGTTTTGCTGCGGTTTCAAAACCGCAGAAAGAATTGACATGTCAATTCTTTCTGCGGATTCCACTGCGATTTGCCATCTGCTCCATTGTAGAGATGATAAACTGCAGGGCAAAACCACAGGGTAATCCACAGATAAACCGCAGGTCTTCTGACCTGCGGATTTACCTGCGGATTTTACTAAATCCACGAGGACAAATCCGCAGAGCATTCCGCAGCGTGTGCACACACCCTTAAGCTGTAAAGCACTGCAGAATATGTTGGCACTATATAAATAAAGATTATTATTAAAATTGTTATTATTATTCAAAGAGGATAAGCATTTCTCGCAATTATATCTATTTCAGGAAAAATTCAAACTTGATTAAATAGATTTTGTCTCATACTTCAATATTAAAAGATATATTACTAACTTCAATAAAAAGAACTTTCAGAAGGTACCAATCCCAACAAAGATCTCCACTTTACTTAGAGAATCCCACAACTCCTCCATTTGGAGTACTAGAAATCTTTATAAACACCTTAATAACGACCTAGAGTTATTGAAATCTAACTATATAAATAATTGGTAGAAAGATCTTAAGATTACCTTTCTAATACAGGACAGGGAAAAAGCTATCAAAATTTCATACAAGTTGAATCTTTGCACTACTCTCCATGAAACATACTACAAACTACTAACCAGATGATACCTCACCCCTCAAAGAATGCATAAAATTTCTTCATCTCACCTGCCCTTTGCTGGAGAGAATGTGGCTCCAAATGACACTTAAAACATCTTTTCCAGGATCATATAAATATCAAAAGTCTTTGGGGGAAAGTGGAATCTTTAATTCATGATATCATTGGTAGTCATCTTACAATAACTCCACAACTAGCATTACTCTCTTTGGGCAGATAAACTTTTAAATGACCATCATTATATTGTCTGTCATATACTTATTACTACCAACCATCTGATAGCTACCATTTGGAAGTGCAAAGATCCCCCTATAATAGAAGATATTATTGAAATGATTGCAGACCATAACATTTATGAACATAACTACATTTTTAAAAACAATAACATTGCAAAATATGAAAAAAATTGGTCTCTCCAGAACAGAAAATTTGGGACAACTTTGATCTAATTGCTTAGCAGTACCACCTATCAGGCAGTTGACAACCTTATAGGTATCCTAGAAGCATCAGAATTTAGATATAATTGTTTTTTATAATAATTACTGGTCAGCTGTTCGACCATTAAGTAGTTCTAACTCCCCTTTCCCTTTTCTTCTTCCCCGTTATTTGTTTTCCTGTTTCCTTCCCCATTTCTGCCTCCCCAATCCTATTATTTTGTTCATACCTTTATCCCAACAGCTTAGACCTCTTTTTTACTACCCTCCCAACCCTGTTATTTTTTAGTTAAAAAATATTATTAATATTTATGTTTGAAAATCTATTTTATTACTGTTTAACCTATTAAAAGTAATTGAATATATAAATAGGGGTGTTTTCTTACCATTAGTGAAGATGTTTTGCATGGGCATTCCATTGCATGATGTTCTCGTGATGGTATTTTGGGACAGCCGCTATTAAAGAATTTGATATCTAGAATTTTACTTATCAATAGCTAGTATTTAAAGGGAATGTTAGCATGCTATTTGTGTACTGTGACCAGTTGTCCTATCTTGGCTTACCATATGTGTATTTCACATTTTTATAATATTGAATATTTTACTTAACCTCTAACTCAAAAGTAATTTCTTATTTCATTTGAATTTTTTTTAACCTTTTTACATTTTTAAACACTTTATAAATATAAGGAGTTTATTTGTATTTTATTCTTTTTAGAATATTTATTAGTTCCTCATGGCACCTTGAATATTTGATCACTTAATTGCATAGATAATAGAGTATAGTTCACCGCATCATCCAGTTGCTTAGTATTAGGGCTTGTGCACATGATCTATTTTGACACCGATTTTGGGTGTTCGTCAATAAGAGGTTTCATTGTGTGTGGATGTTACATTAGAAAAATGACATTTGACTTGCAGTAAATAAAGACCCATAGTTAGTTCAAATTCACAAGTCCTTTTTTTTGCAAATCAGGCCACATGCTTCATGAATTATCTTCAGAATTCATAGTTCTATTCTGAATTATTAATAGATTCTCCTTTATTACTTTACTCTGTGTTAGTTAAGAGATAAGTATATTATTACAACCCTGAGGAAATCACTTGTTCAAGATGATGAAATATAATAAGTTCTTTACTTATTAACAATATGAGTTAACTGCAAAGAAATTTTGGAGCATCCACCTGAAATGATAAAAGTCTTAAAATGAAGAGGTTCAGGGCTACATGGTTATTCTTGTGTATATACTTATGTTGCAGTCATACTCCCGTTTTTTTCCACTTTTTCCCAGCAAATAATTGACGCACTCTGGTTATATTGAAACTTCTGTCATGCACACTGCTGCTTTTCAGCATTGCCCGCAGTTGGGCAAAGCATACTGCGCATGCGCGAGATCCCATTTTAATGTGCACGTGCAAAATCATAGTAACATAGTAACATAGTTATTAAGGTTGAAGGAAGACTTTAAGTCCATCTAGTTCGACCCATATCCTATCCTAACTTGCCCTAACACGTTGATCCAGAGGAAGGCAAAAAAAATCCATGTGGCAATCAGTAAGCTTCACATTGGGGAAAAAAAATTCCTTCCCGACTCCACATACGGCAATCAGTCTAGCTCCCTGGATCAATGCAATACTAAGGAAACTAGTGTATATACCCTGTAATATTATACTTTTCAAGAAAGGCATCCAGTCCCTTCTTAAATTTTAGGGAATCACTCATTACAACATCATATGGCAGAGAGTTCCATAGTCTCACTGCTCTTACAGTAAAGAATCCGCGTCTGTGATTATGCTTAAACCTTCTTTTCTCCAGATGTAGAGGATGCCCCTTGTCCCCGTCACAGGTCTAAGAGTAAAAAGATCATTGGAAAGGTCTTTGTACTGTCCCCGCATATATTTATACATTGTAATAAGATCACCCCGAAGCCTTCGATTTTCCAAACTAAATAACCTCAAGTGTAATAACCTATCTTGGTATTGCAGACCCCCCAGTTCCTTAATAACCTTGGTCGCTCTTCTCTGCACCCGCTCTAGTTCAGCTATGTCTTTCTTATACACCGGAGACCAGAACTGTACGCAGTATTCTAAGTGTGGTCGCACTAGTGACTAATATAAAAGTAATATTATATTCTCCTCATGAGCATCTATGCCTCTTTTAATACATCCCATTATTTTATTTGGCTTTGCAGCAGCTGCCTGACACTGGCCACTAAATGTGAGTTTGTCGTCCACCCATACACCCAGGTCTTTTTCAGTGACAGTTTTGCCCTGTGTTTTACAATTAAGCACATAATTAAACATCTTGTTTGTTCTACCCAAGTGCATGACCTTACATTTAACCCCTATTAAAGCTCATTTGCCATTTATCAGCCCAAGCTTCTAGTTTACATAAATCCTCCTGTAATATAAAATTGTCCTCCTCAGTATTGATTACCCAGCAGAGTTTAGTGTCATCTGTAAATATTGAAATTCCACTCTCTATGCCCCTTACAAGGTTATTAATAAATATGTTAAAAAGAAGCGGGCCCAATACTGACCCCTGTGGTACCCCACTGCTAACCGTGACCCAGTCCGAGTGTGCTCCATTATTAACCACCCTTTGTTTCCTGTCCCTGAGCCAGCTCTTAACCCACTTACACATATTTTCCTCTATCCCCATTGTTCTCATTTTATGTATCAACCTTTTGTGTGGCACCATATCAAAAGCTTTTGAAAAGTCCATATACACCATGTCCACTGCATTCCCTTGGTCCAGTCCAGTACTTACCTCTTCATAAAAGCTTATCAGATTAGTCTGACAGGAACGGTCCCTCATAAACCCATGTTGATATTGGGTTATGAGGTTATTCCTCTTCAGATACTCCAGTATAGTATCTCTTACAAAAACCCTCCAGGATTTTACCCACAGTTGAGGTTAAACTTACTGGCCTATAATTTCCAAGTTCAGTTTTTGACCCCTTTTTGAATATTGGTACCACATTTGCTATATGCCAGTCCTGTGGTACAGACCCTGTTATTATGGAATCTTTAAAGATTAAAAATAATGGTCTATCTATGACTGTACTTAATTTTTGCAGTACTCTGGGGTGTATTCCATCCGGGCCCAGGGATTTGTCAATTTTACTGATTTTTAGATGCCGCCGTACTTCCTGCTGGGTTAAGCAGTTGACATTTAATGGAGAATTTTTATCACTGTTCATCTTATCCGTCATGGGATTTTCTTGTGTAAATACTATTGAAAAAAAGTCATTTAGCATATTGGCTTTTTCCTCATCCTCATCTACCATTTCACCCAGACTATTTTTAAGGGGGCCAGCACTATCATTTTTTAGTTTCTTACTATTTATATAATTCAGCCTCTCTGTCTCAATCTTTGCTGTCTTGATTTGCTTTTTACAGAATTTATTTAATTTTCTGTACTTATTTAATGCCTCATCACTACCTACTTGCTTTAATTCTGCAAAATGCTTTCTTTTTGTCCCTTATTGCGCCCCTTACAGCTCTATTTAGCCATAGTGGTTTCTTTCTATTTCTCGCATGTTTATTCCCATATGGTATATATTGTGCACAGGTCCTATTCAGGATGCTAATAAACATCTCCCATTTTCTTTGTGTATTTTTATGTCTCAGGATATCATCCCAGTTAATTGCACCAAGATCATCTCTCATCTGTTGGAAATTTGCTTTCCTGAAGTTTAGTGTCCTTGTAACCCCTCTACTACACAGCTTATTAAAGGATACATGAAAACTTATTATTTTGTGTTCACTAATACCCAAGTGACCCTCAACCCTTATATTTGATATGCGGTCTTGCCTGTTGGTTAATATTAGGTCTAGCAGTGCCCCCCCTCTTGTTGGGTCCTGAACCAGTTGTAAAAGATAATTTTCTCTCATAGTTGTAAAAAACCCATTACCTTTGCTGGAACTGCAGGTTTCAGTTCCCCAATGTATTTCAGGGTAGTTGAAGTCCCCCATAATAATGACTTCTCCTTGAGTCACGGCTTCATCTATTTGCTTGATGAGGATATTCTCTGTTGCTTTCATTATTTTTTTAGACTAATAACAAACCTCTATCAGTAATTTATTATTTTTTCCCCTCCCCTTATCTCCACCCACAGGGACTCTACATTTTCATTAGATTCATATATATTATCACGCAGGATGGGTTGTAAGGATGATTTTACATATAAACACACGACTCCCCCTCGCTTATTTGTACGGTCATTTCTGAACAGACTATATCCCTGTAAATTAACCGTCCAGTCATGGCTCTCATCCAGCCATGTCTCAGATATCCCCACCATGTCATAATTATGTTCCAACAATATTAATTCTAATTCCCCCATTTTATTAGCGAGGCTTCTGTCATTAGTATACATCCACTTTATGTATCTCTCTGTACCTCTATTCTTTCTTAAATTATTAACTGTTCTAACCCCACCCCCAATTTCATTATTTGTGCCCAGGTCTCTATCTGCACTGTCTTCCCCTCCTATGAAAGGAATATCCTCCCCCCATTCCCTAGTTTAAACACTCCTCCAACCTTCTAGCCATTTTCTCCCCCAGCACAGCTGCATCCTCCCCATTGAGGTGCAGCCCGTCCCTAGCGTAGAACCTGTAGCCAACTGAGAAGTCGGCCCAGTTCTCCAGGAACCCAAACCCCTCCTTCCTACACCAATTCCTGAGCCACTTATTAACCTATAGATAAATTAACCGACAGCGCTAGCGCCACAGACTACTCAGCAGCAAAATATTGGGACAATACCACCAAATTGATGCAAATAAATATGTATATAAAGATTTAATATTTGCGTTCAGAGTTAGATCTGTATAAATGGTGAACTACACCAAAGGGAGATGAAAATACAGAAAAACTTATTAACCTCCCTAATCTCCCGTTGTCTCTCTGGCATGGCACGTGGTACAGGAAGTATTTCCGAAAATCTCTAAGCGATCTGCGATATTCACGGCAAGGAATGTGTACAGCAAGCTGAGGATGGGTGGAGGAGGGTACTGAAGCAACACCCATCGGAATGGACCGAACACATTACCATACAGTGTGGGAGCAATAAAAAAGTTCTTTTAAGGGAGATACCTGTGGAGTCAGGGTGTTTCAGAAGTAGTTGTGGAATGCATAGATGACTCTCAATTAACTGATATCTTTAGCTGGTAGGCCAAGAAAGACGTGACAGGTTCCTTTAAGTGTACCTGTGTACTAATTCTTTTGGATAGACAAGAGACTGTGGATTTGGTGGAAAATCAGATCAATGGGGACTGATGAAGCTATGATGACATCAGTGCATTGATAGCTTGCAGTTCAGCCTAAAATCTTTTTTAATGAGTGATTACAAAAGGTTTGTTGATTAGAGATGAGTGAACTTGTTTGGAAAATATTGTGCAATCTCATATTCGGCACAAATGTTGCACATTCGGATTCATGTTCAGATTCCTGAGCTTATTCTCTAAAAATTGGCAAAAGTTAGTCAAAGTTCAGTAAATGAACGAGTTCACTAAGGGCCCTTTCAGACATCAGTGTTTCTGGTAGCAGCACAAACCATAAAACGTCCCGCACATGTGCATATTGATGACCCATGGATGAGATTTGAGTGTCATCAGTGTGACATGTAACCAACACCTGGAATTCAGCAGTACTGTTCACGTTGTTCCATAGCACAGGGTGCTGAAGTGAGGACAGCTCACATCACTGTCCCTTGGTCATGCTGTGATCAGTTCCAGCAGGGGACAATGTTGAGAGTTGTATTTAACTGTTAACGGCGAGAGCAGGCAGTGGCTGATGGAAGCATTCATCAGCCACATCCTGAGCTATGAATAACTTAGTAATAGAAAAATGAACTTCGAGTTCCTCTGCATTTTTGATAACCAGCCATGCAAAATTGACAGCTGCGGGCTACAACCGTCAGCTGTCAGCTTCAGCAAGGCTGGTTATCTATAATAGAGGGGTCCTCACGCTGTATTTTTAATTGTTTAAATAAATAATTAAAAAAGTGGAGTGGTACCATTCCCATTTTTGGCAACCAGTCAAGCTAAAGCTGAGAGCTGGGGTTTAGTATTGTCAGACTGGTAAGGGGTCATGGATATTGACCCCCAGCCTAAAAATAGCAGTCCACAACAGCCCCAGAAAAGACAAATCTATTAGATGCACCAATTCTGGCACTTTGCCTGGCTTTTCCCACTTGCCCGGTGGTGGTGGGAAGTGGGGCTCAAATTTGTGGGGTTGATGTCACATTTGTATTGTCCAGTACAATCAAGACACCTGTCCATTACTAATCCTATAGATATATTGTAAATAAACACACCCAGAATAGAGTCCTTTAATTGAAAGAATGACACAGACACCTTTAATGAATCTAAATTAAACCATACTCCCGTCATCACACAGTCCACAGGAGCCATGGTCTCCTGAAACAGAATTAAAATAATAAACAACGATATTCCTCACGTGTGTGCAGAGAAGTTAAGAATCCATTTATCCTGCGACCATTCTAGCTCTCGTATTTCAAGATGGCAGGCTGCATTGTTGCATGATGAGTCTATACAGCCTGCCATCCAGCAGAGACAATGAGCAGTGTGTGCTACCACCACTTAGTGTCTCGCAGTGAACTCCAATAACCTTACTGAATTCAGCGCAAACGTGAGAAAGTTCTGTCCTGTCACGGGACAAATGGATTATTATCTTCTGGATGATCACATGAGTATGATTAAATTTAAGTTAATTCAAGGAATCTGTCTCATTCTTTCAATTAAAGGACAAGGACTTTATTCTGTGTGTGTGTTAATTTACAACATAACTATAGGCTTAGTAGGCTGAGAATACCAGGCCCCAACTGTCAGCTTTAGCCTGGCTGGCTGTCAAAGAATGGGGGAGACCCCACATTGTTCTTTTTAATTATTTGTTTAAATAATTTAAAAAAACAGGGTGAGGACCCCTCTGTTCTTGATGACCAACTTTGCTAATGCTAACAGCTGAGGGTTGCATCCTGCAGCTGTCAGTTTTGCTTGTCTGGGTATCAAAAATATATGGGAGCCCATGTCAATTTTTTCAAAATTATTTATTTATAGCATAATTGATGCCACTTTTCCTAGTGTCTGCCCCTAATTTGAGCTGTTTTGACAGCTTTTTGACCCCCCCCGAAGGTATTGTCCATACGTTTGCTTTTGCCTCCCATTGAATTCAATGGGGTTTGGGTATGTTCGATGAACATGTTTGGCGAACATCAAAACTTTTGCCAAACTGAACCGAACCTTGAGGAAACTTTGCTCATCTCTATTGCTGATGGTTGGACAAAATGTCAAAAATTGATGAATTTTTCTTTTGTGAAAGTTATTGAAAATATAGTCTGATGCCAGAATGCAGATTAATTTTGATTCACCCTTGTACATTCAGTAAGCCGGTGTTCAGGAAAAGAGGGATACATTGTGAAAATATATCATTTCCTTGCTACAGAATGCGGTTCTCGGGCTCCTTTAAGATGCCTAGGATATGGTTTGGAAAATAAACATTTTCGTGAGATGTGTATTTCCTATATGCAGCAACCACAAAAATGTATTAGTTCTTTTTTGAAAGTTGAATTCCCTTGAGCTACATTTCCTTTGTTCAATAAATATGCCGTTCGCATGTAAAAATGAAAGCACAATAGAACGATGGATATATCTTGATCTATTATTCACAAGACAATGGATTTTGATCAAAAAACATTTCCAAAAATGGCTTTAGCATTTCTAATGTTAGCCATTCACTTCAGATCTAAAATAGCTCTAATAATCTTCCAGATGTATTCTAAATGGAAAATGAAAGAAACATGGGTAGCAAATTGTAGAGACGATTTTACCATTAGCAATAGCAAAGTATTTCATGTGTCGCTAGCCAATATTCAAAATCTAGAGAGTCTTATATTTTCTTATTTTCTTAAAGAATAAGAAACATGAAATATGCCGCACAGCTGAATTGCAGCAAGATCTCCCGAAACCAGCTAACTTACTGTATATTACTTAGACAAATTGGTCAAAGAATCAAAGTAAAAAGGTTCCTCTTCAGAGAAAATTAAATTTATGAAAAAACATCTGTTACCACGAGATGACATCTGTGCACCCGTCAGACCTTTGGTCTTACAGGCTTGATGAATCCAGTTATGGCTATGCTCACACGTCAGGCAGTATTTCCATTTGTCTGCTCCTCAAATGAATAAAAAAATGGAAGCACCAATGTCCAGTCACAGGACACATTATATTGAATTGAATATTTATTTTTTCCAAAATTACTTTGTGCATGCATCGATTGTATTTGGCATACGATT